>NC_060184.1:19574287-20174287 GCF_021184085.1 Oncorhynchus gorbuscha
ACGCAAGGCACTATATGTAGTATACAGTATGTTAGTATGGGTATTCGAACACAGCTCTGGCCTTTCTGTGAACTTTGACTGTTTTTCTCCAGCTAATTAAGCTGGCTTGAATATCAGAAATAGGATGTATTATCTTTCTCTTTTCATCTTCATCTGCAGTTTTCTGACAAGCCAGAGGGGATGTGATTCAATGTGAGATCTGGAAAAGAGCATTAATGTCATACGCATATTCCGAAGACATGAAAGGGTAAAGCATGATAAGCCATCTGCCCCAAAGTATTTTAGTCATAGTCAGAGAGAGGTGCTTAATAATCATAGAGCAGCAATCTACTCCAGTCTCACAGAGAGGTAGATTATTCTACCAGACATGTTCTGCACTATACATCTGAAATGTATGGCACATCTAGGTTTCATTTTGAGTCAATGTAAGTTTTGAAATGTGAACAATTAATATTTAGCTGGAATTCAATGTGCACTCATGTAGCAAATGTCAAAGAAGTGGTGCAGTGTGTGCTATGAGTTTGGTATATAACACATTGGGTGAAAACAAGGTGATGTTATGTCAAGTGTGAACAACTCTGCATCTTCAACAACTTTTAATTGTAACCCAAGTGTGAGGGTGACCCAGCAGGGGAGGGTTTTTCATTCAACACATCTTTTCTTCACACTTGAAATGACTGAGCATGAGGATAATGATGGCTGAATGCCTAACACGCATTATATGCTGTACATTTTACTATGGAGCTGCAGAATAAACAGAATTGTAGAGAGATGCTATGGTTCATGAAATGTGACACATTTATTTAAATTGTAATTAAAAGATGTCTGTCATCCATGATACATGTAGCCCACTAAATCCTGTATCCCTATTTTAAAAATGTGCAGCCCACTAAAGGAAGAAGTGCAGGCTAGACAAAAAGCAGCAGGCCATAACAAGACCCAGTGATTGTTTTAATAACAGATGAGTAGATGACTGGCAAATACAATACTCACAAAATGCTAATATACAAAAGAAAATCATATATTTTGGTAACAATAAGATGGATAGAAAGCTTTGCTATTGCATATTCTACAGTATGTTTATATAGCATCTGGGACACAGGGATTCAGATTAGATTGACATCTTGCCAAAATGTTTATCTGAAGAGTGTGAACAGCTGATGTATCCCGCCGATACGCTACAGTACTGTTTAGCTCTGCTATGATGACGATCCAACACATCCTCATGCTTTGGGGGATTTAGTCTGTATAGGATTTCCGTTGCAAAGCAAAGTCAAAGTTCAAACCCCAAAACCTGGAACAACTATTGACAGGATTCACTTTATCCTGCCACATACTATATCATTACTGTATGTCTCTCAGCAAAAACCAAAACAATCCTTTTGTTCTGTGGTTCAAAGTGGAGATGCTTGGGAGGATCTTGCCATTTTAGTTTGGTGGCAGGAAAGAATGATAAACAGCTAGAAGAGCCAAATATCAAGTCTCATTGTGTGGTCCATCCTCCAGCATCCAAACAATGGCATATTTTGCCAGTTACCTCAGCTTTCCAACGCTTGAGGGGTCCCAACAATTCCGTCAGTCAGCCAGTCTTTTAGTCTTTGAATATAATGTCAGTGTGAATTATTCCTTTGTCTTGTGTTGATCAACTTGTGGGATACATTGTGAACCACTGGTCTAAAGTGGTGGATTGATGAGTAGTATGTGTATCTGTGATGAGAATAAAAATGTTAAATAATCTGTCATGTAGCTTAATCGAATTACAGTATGGTAAATTGAAAGCAACTTTATTTTCTCTTTCTTATGACACCAACAGGAAAGTAAAAGTGAGGCAGACCAAAATGGACATTGCGATGGATTTGTGGTGGCTGAGCTGGAAGAGATGGGTCTCTCATGGGATACTGCACATACTGTGGCCAAAGACCGACTCCAGTGGTAGAACTCAGAAGATTGTTGCGGCCTTATGTCCCACCTAGGACAAATGGGGTGAGTAGGTAAGTTATGTCCTCATAGTCAACCATCTTTTTCATCTAATACCACCAGGGGATGGAACAAAAAAATATTTTCCAATAGTCTCGTTCTGAACAGAACCACAATTTTATCATTCCGTTCCACTGTTCCGACCAGCTAAATAAAGTTCTGAACCGGTTCAAGCCCCTCAAAAGTACTGGTTTATATCGTTCCTTTCGGTTCCTTTTTTAACCTGTGAAATCAACAGTTTTTTATTTAGCACTTTAAAAGTACTTCACCAGTCAGTGTAGATAGAGCAGGCAAGCTACTTGTTTACATGCATGATGGACAGACAAGTGTAGACTATGGTGCAAGATGTGACTGAAATTTTACAGGTGGAGAGAGCGCCCTAGTCATCTTGTTATGACATGCATTATCTGAATTAGGTACACATAATTATACCAAATTATACTCAGGTTTCTTCTATGTAGGAACTTTCAATATCCTTTGAGCTAGCTAGATAACAAGCTTGAGCTAGCTAGCGAACAAGCTTCTGTTTACAGAGCGGCACCAGTTAAATACACGTCTTACCTTTTTTAAGGTATTGAAAAGTGAATCCATTCTAGTCTAGCTAATTACAAATCTCTCTCCCCATCTTCTGAATCATGATTGTAACGTCAATACAGTAACCTATGCTTCTGGTGGGCAGGTAGCCTAAACACTCAGTCACACTGGCAAAGATTTTCAGCTTGCAGGCCGACACTGAAATATGTTTCTTAGTGAAAGTGTGAGGGCTTTGCATAGGCCTTTATTGCGTTATTTTTGTGGGACTAGAAAAAAATGACGTTATTAACCGGTTTGCATGCTTTTAAAATGACGATACTGTTCCTGAACAGTACGGATTACTTTCGTTCCTGGGTCCATTTCTGTTCTTTGAACATTTTTGTTCTTTACGGTTTTCAGTTCTGTTCCCTGAACCGGTTACAACCCCTGATTACTACTCTACCATATTTGCTTGGCGGGAATCCTTTTGCTAATGATTGCCAGCTCTTGGTTTGTCTTTATGCTGGTCTTGTACTGCGTTGCCCTGGAGGGTCTCTGCATGGCTGATACGGTGGTTTACCAACTGACAGAGCACTGTGAGAGAAACCCTGATAAAGATAAATAACTTATACTCAGGAAGATTGTGCGCATCATTAAACATGGAAAACACATTAGCTTACATAGGGGTAGAGGAGAATCCCAGAAGAGATGGGCTAAATCCAATCCAGTGCAGTGATCATAATAGGTATCTGACTTGCCAACCTCAATAACGTCAAAAGGGAGGAGAAACTAACTATAGTGTGAGCAGAGTAGCTGATGCTTCTGCAAAAGCTAATGGGGACCCAAATAAACAAAACAACGAATAAATTACTAAGGTACACTTTGTATGAGCTAATAAGTTACCTCTATTCTCTGAGTATATCATATGAGCCTAATAACCTAATGTCCACAACTTTGTCAGCAAATGACATTGGGTGTGGAAAATGTTTGATTATTCCTCTCTCTCCCCCTTTCCCTTCTAAAAGACTTAACGCACATCATACATTACGTACGATTTCCATTCTACCGGTGATGGCTAATTGGCAGCTTTTGCGAACTCGAGGGTTGCAGACAATGTCACCCATTGGCCAAAGTTATCAGTGAGTTATTTTTAAATCAGTTTTACACACTTGGCATAGGAATGGAAAGACAAAAACACTGCAGACTATTAATTTTCATTTAATAATCCAATATATAAAATTCATATTTCCTCATGAAATTATTCAATTATCCCCTTGTTCCAATACAGACTTTTTTTGTCAGTGCATAGTCTTAGGTTCAACATCATTGGAACTCAGGGAAAGAGACTATAACCAATTTCTCAGTTAAGAAAAGAGCTGAATCCAGCATAAGTCTAGCCCTGTAAGGACACGATCTAGCTCCCTTTGTGTTGGCAGAGCTCTTTATCTTTCCCCCAAAGAATAAGTGGACAACATATTGTGGTAATGAGAATCTTTGGCTCTGGACTGCCCATGGTTCTGGGGATCAGGCCCAAATGAATGAAGCCACAGGGCTGGACGTGAGGTGGCATACCTTTGTTGTGAGTATATATTGACATTTCACACACAGTAAATGAGCGGGCCCTGGCCCGTGGCCCTGGGTGTGGGTCCACTGTCACAGAGCAAATTAAACGTTGCACTGGGGAGCAGACATGAAATAGATGGGCCTTCTCCTTTGTGCTGTTTGTCTTTTAGGGGCCAATAAAGAAAGCATGGAGGTCTGTCTGTGAGATTTTCATTAGGACTGTCCTTGTGGTAAATAATGTCGGTACTTCTTCCAAAGGTATCATATCTGGATTATCAATTTCCCATCCTCCCCAATTCTCTTAATATGGTTGTTAGTGGGGCCCTCCCCAATTCTCTTTATTTGGTTGTTAGGGGGGTACTCCCCAATTCTATTTATTTGTTTATTAGGGGGGCCCTCCCCAATTATCCTTATTTGGATGTTAGGTGGGCTCTCCCCAATTATCTTTATTTGGTTGTTAAGGGGGGCTGTCATGCCAAATAATGTCCCCCAGCCAAATAGTGTCCCCCTCTATGCCACAATGGGATTTGATAAACTATTAGCGTCCGCTGCTATTTCATTGGTGTGATGACCTAATGATTAGAATTCTGGCGATAATTGCAGCATAAATGAAATTCTTTTCATCATCGCTATGCAAACAGGGCTGATTTCTGCGACAATTATGCTGTTTAAACAAGTTTTGTTTAGCTAATAAACTGAAAACATTAATTTGACTACTTTTGGGTACCTTGTTAACATTACAACATGAAATACGTCTTAAACATTGCTACGTTTTGGAAATGGCAAAGAAAACGTGCAATCTGCTTGACACATTAATGTTACTTACCTTACAGATCACGAAGTCAGCTAATTTCTATTCCATTCATATGCAAATCCGCTTGATTCATACACTGACTTGTCTGGCTAGCATGTTATTATTTTAACCTGCCCTTCCCTTATCTACACTGAAATAATATCATTTCAGTAGTCCTCTACTATGATTATTGTTGTTCTATCTCACATAGCTCATATACAGTGGTATTCCTACTTACAAAGCATGTAGAGGTCTGTCATTTTTATCATAGGTACATTTCAAAAAATCCAGAAAAATCACATTGTATGATTTTTAAGTAATTAATTTGCATTTTATTGCATGACATATGTATTTGATACATCAGAAAAGCAGAACTTTATATTTGGTACAGAAACCTTTGTTTGCAATTTCAGAGATCATACATTTCCTGTAGTTCTTACCCAGGTTTGCACACACTGCAGCAGGGATTTTGGCCCACTCCTCCATACAGACCTTCTCCAGATCCTTCAGGTTTCGGGTCTGTCGCTGGGCAATATGGACTTTCAGCTCCCTCCAAAGATTTGGCTGCTGAGGGGCTGGAATGGAATCAATTGAATGGTATCAACCACATGGAAACCACATGTTTGATACAATTCCATTTACTCTATTCCAGACATTATTATGAGCCATCATCCCCTCAGCAGCCTCCACTGAACTAAACTCAGCAAAAAAAGAAATGTCCTCTCACTGTCAACTGCATTTATTTTCAGAAAACACAACATGTGTAAATATTTGTATGAACATAACAAGATTTGACAACTGAGACATACACTGAACAAGTTCCACAGACATATGACTAACAGAAGTGGAATAATGTGTCTCTGAACAAAGGGGGAGAGGGGGGGTCAAAATCAAAAGCAACAATCAGTATCTGGTGTGGCCACCAGCTGCATTAAGTACTGCAGTGCATCTCCTCCTATGGACTGCACCAGATTTGTCCGTTCTTGCTGTGAGATGTTACCCCACTCTTCCACCAAGGCACCTGCAAGTTCCCAGACATTTCTGGGGGGATTGGCCTCGCCTAGACGTGGTCAATGGGATTGAGATCCAGGCTCTTCGCTGGCCTTGGCAGAACACTGACATTCTTGTCTTGCAGGAAATCACGCACAGAACGAGAAGTATGGCTCGTGGCATTGTCATGCTGGAGGGTCATGTCAGGATGAGCCTGCAGGAAGGGTACCACATGAGGGAGGAGGTTCTCTTCCCCGTTGTCTTCCCTTCCACAGCGTTGACAACAAGCTCAGTAAGATGATGCTGTGACACACCGCCCCAGACCATGAAGGACCCTCGACCTCCAAATCAATGTCACGGTTGTCGTAATGAGTAGACCAAGGCGCAGCGTGGTATGCGTACATTCTCTTTTAATGAATGAACACCGAACAAACCAACAAAATGAACAAACAAAACGTGAAGCTATACAAAATAGGGCTGACAGGTAACTACATATTGTCAAGATCGCATAAACAGAAATTAGGTAATGGCTACCTCAATATGATCCCCAATCAAAGACAACGATAAACAGCTGCCTCTGATTGGGAACCATATCAGGCCACGATAGAAATACAAAAACACCTAGATGACCCACCCAAGTCACTATCATGCCCCAACCAACACAGAGAAAAAACAGCTTACTATGGTCAGGGCGTGAGGGTCCGGGTGGCATCTATGATAGATGACGCAGGGCGTCGGGGACGGCTCCGGTGCGGGACAAAGTACCCACTCCGCTCGCAGATACGTCTTCCTCCATGGCGGCTCTGGTGCGGGGATCATCGCCGGTAGCCCTCGAACCGTGGCCCGTCTCAAGAGGTTCCGGACTGTGGCCCGTCTCAGGAGGTTCCGGACCGTGGCCCGTCTCAGGAGGTTCCGGAATGTGAAACGTCACCGGAAGCTCCGGACTGGGAACTGTCGCCGGAAGCTCCAGACTGGGAACTGTCGCCAGAAGCTCTGGACTGTGGAGGCGCACTGGAGACCTGATGCATGGTACCGGTACAGGTGGTACCGGGCTGATGACACACACCTCAGGGCGAGTGCGGGATAGAGGAACAGGGCGTACTGGACTGTGGAGGCACACTGGAGACCTGATGCGTGGGACCGGTACAGGTGGCACCTGGCAGATAACACGCACCTCAGGGAGGCACAGGTAGTACTGGACTGTGTAGGCGCACTGGTGGTCTAGAGCGCAGAGCTGGCACAACCCTTCCTGACTGGAAGCTAACTCCAGCCCGGCAAGTGCGGGAAGCTAGCACAGGATGCACTGAGCTGTGAAGGCGCACTGGAGACCTGATGCGTTGGACCAGTACAGGTGGCACCGGGTTGATGACACGCACCTCAGCACGCCCGCTCTGCAGCACTCTCAATGCCAGCACCTCTCTCCGGAATCTTGCGTCGAGCTCCTCACTCCACTCCCTGACTGGCTCTGGTCTGCTCCATGTGCCCCATCCCTCGTCCTCTCCGGCGTCGTTGCTGTCCTCTCATGCTCCTAGGCAACTCCCGCCAAGGAAGGCGATCCTGTCCTGCCAGGATTTCCTCCCATGTCCAGAAGCCCTTCCCATCCAGGATTTCTTCCCAAGTCCAGGATACTTCCTCCTCCTGGGCACGCTGCTTGGTCCTTTGTTGGTGGGATCTTCTGTCATGGTCTTCGTAATGAGCAGACCAAGGCGCAGCGTGGTATGCGTACATTCTCTTTAAATGAATGAACACCGAACATACCAACAAAATGAAGAAACGAAATGTGAAGCTATACTAAATAGTACTGAATAGGCAACTACACATAGTCAAGATCCCAAAAACACAAATGAGGAAATGGCTACCTAAATATGATCCCCAATCAGAGACAACGATAAACAGCTGCCTCTGATTGGGAACCATATCATGCCACCATAGAAATACAAAAACACCTATCACGCCCAAACCAACACAGAGAACAAACAGCTTACTATGGTCAGGGCGTGACAATCGATCCTGTTCCAGAGTAGAGACCTCTGTGTAACGCTTATTCCTATGACGATAAACGCAAATCCGACCATCACCCCTGAGACAAAACCGCAACTCGTCAGTGAAGAGCACTTTTTGCCAGTCCTGTCTGGTCGGTGGGTTTGTGCCCATAGGCAACGTTGTTGTTGTTGCCATCCCGTTGTTGTTGTTGCCAGCAGGTGTTTCTGTTCGGATGTACCGATCCTGTGCAGGTGTTATTACACGTGGTCTGCCACTGCGAGGACGATCAGTTGTCCGGCCTGTAACACTTTCTTAGGCGACTCACAGTATGGACATTGCAATTTATTTCCCTGGCACCATCTGCAGTCCTCATGCCTCCTTGCAGCATGCCTAATGCACGTTCACACAGATGAGCAGGGACCCTGGGCATCTTTCTTTTGGCTGTTTTTCAGAGTCAGTAGAATGCCTCTTTAGTGTCCTAGGTTTTCATGAATCTGACCTTAATTGCCTGCTGTCTGTTAGTGTCTTAATGTTAGTGTTCCACAGGTGCATGTTGATTAATTGTTTATGGTTCATTGAACAAGCATGGGAAACAATGTTTAGCCCTTTTCAATGAAGAACTGTGAAGTTATTTTGATTTTTACTCATTTTCTTTGAAAGACAGGGTCCTGAAAAGGGACGTTTCTTTTTTAGCTGAGTTTATATGTAGAGCTAGTAACTAGTTAACGTTAGATGGAAAATTGTTGTTGAAAAACGTTGCTAAATCTGTCCAGTTACCTAATTTAAGTTAAGTGCCTAACGTTACTCTGAATTGTGCATTTCTCTGAATGTTGCACCTCTTGTCGAGATCAGTGGTGTCTTCATTGTACTTCGCCAGGTTGGAAAGATAATCAAAAATCTCAGAAGGATGCCATTGAAGTGCAAGCTACATACAAACAGAAAGCAGTTACAGTAGCTTGATTGCTAGCTAGCTAACTAGGCAGGCTGAGGTATATAAGTACAGTACAGTAGCTTGCGAACTTCCCACAATAAGTTGGGTGAATTTTGGCCCATTCCTGACAGAGTTGGTGTAACGGAGTCAGATTTGTAGGCCTCCTTGATCGCACCCGAGAGGAAGTTTTTTCAGTTCTGCCCACAAATATTCTATAGGATTGAGGTCAGGGCTTTGTGATGGCCGTTCCAATACCTTGACTTTGTTGTCCTTAACCGGGATTATTTCCATCAACACCCGCTGAATTGCAGTGCGCCAAATTCAAATTAAATTACGAAACATATTTAATGTTCATCAAATCAGAAGTGCAATATAGCAAAACACAGTTTAGCTCGTTGTTAATCCACCCGGCATGTCAGATTTCAATACAGCTTTTCGGCGAAAGCATAACAAGCGTTTATGTAAGAACATCTCTCTCAGTAGACAAAATATTACAAACACCTAGCAGCCAAGTAGATTGGTCACGAAAGTCAGAAAAGCAATAGATTAAATCGCTTACCTTTTGATGATCTTCAGATGTTTTCACTCACGAGACTCCCAGTTACACAATAAATGTTCCCTTTCTCCCATAAAGATTAATTTTATATCCAAAATACCTCCATTTGTTTGGCACGTTGTGTACAGAAATCCACAGATTTGAGCGGTCACAACATCGAAGACAAAAATTCCAAATGGTATCCGTAATGTCCACAGAAACATGTCAAACGTTTTTTATAATCAATCCTCAGGTTGTTTTTAAAGTAGATAATTGATAATATATCAACTGGGATTGTCACTTTTTCAATAGGAGAGGGAGAGACAATTGCTGCCCCACTCTGTTGCGCAAGCACAACTCATGTGAACACACAGCTATCCACTGACGCGATGTTATCTTTCTCGCTCATTTTTCAAAATAAAAGCCTGAAACTATGTCTAAAGACTGTTGACACCTTGAGGAAGTGATAGGAAAAGGAATCTGGTTGATATCCCTTTAAATGGAGCGAAGGCAGGCAATGGAACATGGAGCTTTCAAAATAGAAGCCACTTCCTGGTTTGATTTTCCTCAGGTTTTTGCCTGCAATATTTACATTTACATTTAAGTCATTTAGCAGACGCTCTTATCCAGAGCGACGTACAAATTGGTGCATTCACCAATATCAGTTCTGTTATACTCACAGATAATATTTTGAAAGTTGTGGAAACTTTAGAGTGTTTTCTATCCTCATCTGACAATTATATGCATATTCTAGTTTCTGGGCCTGAGAAATAGGCAGTATCAAATGGGTACGTTTTTTTAGCCAAAAGCGAAATTCCTGTCCCCTACACTCAAGAAGTGTTAAGACATTTTGCCACAACTTTGGAAGTAAGTTTGGGGTCATTGTCCATTTGGAAGACCCATTTGCGACCAAGCTTTAACTTCCTGTCTGATGTCTTGAGATTTTGCTTCAATATATCCACGTCATTTTCCTTCCTCATCACGCCATCTATTTTGTGAAGTGCACCAGTCCCTTCTGTAGCAAAGCACCCCCACACATGATTCTGCCCCCCCACGTGCTTCACAGTTGGCATGGTGTTCTTCGGCTTGCAAGCGTCCCCCTTTTCCCTCCTAACATAACGATGGTCATTATGGTCAAACAGTTCTATTTTTGTTTCATCAGACCAGAGGACATTTTTCCAAAAAGTATGATCTTTGTCTCCATGTGAAGTTTCAAACCATAGTCTCTTTTTTATGGCGGTTTGGAGCAGTGGTTTCTTCCTTGCTGAGTGGCCTTTCAGGTTGTCGCTATAGGACACGTTTTACTGTGGATATAGATACTATTGTACCTGTTTCTTCCAGCATCTTCACAAGGTCCTTTGCTGTCGTTCTGGGATTGATATGCACTTTTAGCATCAAAGTACGTTAATCTCTAGGAGACAGAACGCATCTCCATCCTGAGCGGAATGACATTGTGTGGTCCTGTGGTTTTTGTACATGCATACTATTGTTTGTTCAGATGAAATTGCTCCCACGGATGAACCAGACTTGTGGAGGTCTACATATTTTTTTTCTGAGGTCTTGGCTGATTTCTTTTGATTTTCCCATGCAAAGAGGCCCTGAGTTTGAAGGTAGGCCTTGAAATACATCCACAGTTACACCTCCAATTGACTCCAATTCTGTCAATTAGCCTATCAGAAGCTAATAAAAACTTGACATCATTTTCTGGAATTTTCCAAGCTCTTTAAAGGCACAGTCAACTTAGTGAATGTAAACTTCTGACCCACTGGAATTGGGATACAGTGCATTATAAGTGAAATAATCTGTCCTAGATGTCCTGACTGACATATTGACAAACTATAGTTTGTTAATAAGAAATTTGTGGAGTGGTTGAAAAACGAGTTTTAATGACTCCAACCTAAGTGTATGTAAACTTCCAACTGTACATGGTAAAGAAAGTGTTCTCTTTCCAGTCTTTTTGGTCCTCTGAAGCAGCAGGTAGGCAACAGGTTGTCCCGTCAAAAACCCCATCATTGGAGAGTCATTTTGAGGTAACAATTTTGCGTGGACTGAGCGAGGGTTTATGCGGTGAAATAGAACTAGAACTGCCTGCAACCTGCGGTCAAATAGAGCCAAGCAACCAGCATAGCAATGGACGCTTTGGTTCATCCCTAGCAACAGAACCTAGAACTCATCGAATCCTATTGTGACGTAGAAGGGGACACTCTTTGGCCGGGGTGACACTATTTGGCATGACAGGGCCCTCCCAGCTCTCTTTATTTGGTGGTTAGGGGTGATGCAATTGGAAATCAACGCACCATGAAAGGAATGAGAGGAACACGATTCCAAGCATCATATGACAGTATGTCACCCACTGTACTATTTGTAAACCCCTAAAAGTTTGGGAGTGTTTTCCTTTCTTCCTGATATTGGCTATCCTGATGTGATAATACTATGAGTTGTGTACTGGACCTGACAGTTTGTGGAGGGCAATGATGCATGGTGGTTGTCAGGAAGAGTAACATTCTGATACTTTGACAGGGCATTAGTCTGGCCCCTCTGATAGGCAACACCCCTGTCCTTGAGAAGAGGACACTGCTCCTGCAGTTGGAAGGCTCGGGCATAGTCTGCCCAGGTCTTTATTGTCTCACTTTATTAAATTAACTGTCAGTAAGTCGAAGACCATGCCTGGCAGAGTCTTGAGATGAGTTGAAAAATAATGTTTGAAATGCCTTCCCAGCCTACAAAATACCATATTTTGACATTTAGTGTGTGATTTAAGATGCTGCACTTAAACCAGTGTTAATTAAGAACAAAAGTGGAACAAAGACAGAAAATATAACTGGAGCAATTGTCCATGGCCAGACCATGACACAGCACCTTTCTTTCCCATATTTGGATGTATACTGTACCCAAGCTGTTAAGTATTCCTTCTTTGATGAATAACAATTTTGATTCATTCCTGTGCTGGTGAAAGTTGACCCCTGTCTACTATCATGATTTACGTAGTGCTGTATAACAACAGGCTAATAAATACACCGGGACCAATCCAGTGGCAGATTGATACCCACAGGAAGCCAGAGGACTCCAGTGTCATGGACCAGACAAAAGCACCTGTGCCCCAGACATGCTTAATGTTTCTCTCTGCAGTAATGAATTACTTTATTAAGTGAAGGTTATCAAAGATCCGTCTGGATGAGGAAAAGCCTCACATAAACTAGTGTTAAGCCTCTGTTTGTCTTGATGGCCGGATGTGGGTAAATCCATGAAGGGAGGAAAATACAGCGAAACCCTTCTCCTTATTAACTGATGCCTGTCAGGCCATTAAAAACAGATCATCTTCAGGTTCTCCTCGTGTGGGCACTATTTCAAAATGGGCCTTGTCAGCCAATGTTTGACTGGCTTTCCCCCCAAACCAAGGTGGACACGCAATTACTCTTGAAATTGCCAATGAATACTTCCCGAGCTCCCAGGTTCACTCATATCCACTCAGAGAGCAGTAATAAGATGTGCTGGTCAGAGGGGGAGGACAGGGCCTTTTACAGCCACTCCCTGCCTTCCTCAAACCACAACCTGTACTGCAGTTTCACAGACCTGCAACCACCTCGTCTTTAGCAAGATCTCTACAGTAACCGTATGTATGGAAATGAAAATGGCTTCCAAATGAATTAACATTTTGATTACTTGTAGGTCTTTGTAGCAATATTGTGCTTGTCTAGTGTGGTAATATGATGAATGGGATGTACGTCATTTCCAAAATAATTTCCTGTAAATTGTTAATATGGTTTTAATAATAAACTTTCCCTTTGGCTGCCTTCCCAAAGAGGACCAGGCCCACTATCAGTAAATTGAATACATTACCACAACACAGGTTTGCACCCATTCATTAGCTACTAATCACTTTGAGTAATACCACTGTGGAAGCCTGCATGCTTTTATGGATGTATTATGTTCTATATTAATAAGGAAGTGGGAAATGCTGACTATGGTAACCAAAAGGTCAGTTAAGTGTCAATCAAATGCACTATACAGAAAGAAATAGCCACACAATTAAATCAAAGTACTGGTATACAACACAGTATTTATTATTTTCAGACTACTAATACTAGACATGCTATCAGATGTGATGGATCGTGGCCCTCCCTTCAACATATTTTTATTTTATTTTGAGATTTAGCAGCAGAAGGAACCAGCACAGATTTAAGTAACTTTCCTGTAAAAAGCTCACTTAAAACCTCATATTCTGTGAACAATATTTTTATTGACCACTATAAGCCCATACCATTCTGTTGGGGTAGGCCCACACCATACACACACAAAGGCTGCTTTATAACATACAGTTGAAGTCGGAAGTTTACATGCACTTAGGTTGGAGTCATTAAAACTAGTTTTCCAACCACCCCACAAATTTCTTGTTAACAAACTACAGTTTTGTTAACAAGTCATTTTGCCAACAATTGTTTACAGACAGATTATTTAACTTATAATTAATTGTATCACAATTCCAGTGGGTCAGAAGTTTACATACACTAAGTTGACTGCGCCTTTAAACAGCTTGGACGCTTTAGAAGCAACCGATGGGCTAATTGACATCAATTGAGTCAATTGGAGGTGGACCTGTGGATGTATTTCAAGGCCTACCTTCAAACTCAGTGCCTCTTGGCTTAACATCATGGGAAAATCAAACAAAATCAGCTAAGACCTCAGAAAATAATTGCAGACTTCCATAAGTCTGGTTCATCCTTGGGAGCAATTTCCAAACGCCTGAAGGTACCACGTTCATCTGAACAAACAATAGTATGCATGTACAAAAACCACGGGACCACACAGATGTCATTCCGCTCAGGATGGAGATGCGTTCTGTCTCCTAGAGATTAACGTACTTTGATGCTAAAAGTGCATATCAATCCCAGAACAACAGCAAAGGACCTTGTGAAGATGCTGGAAGAAACAGGTACAATAGTATCTATATCCACAGTAAAACGTGTCCTATAGCGACATAACCTGAAAGGCCACTCAGCAAGGAAGAAACCACTGCTCCAAACCGCCATAAAAAAAGAGACTATGGTTTGAAACTTCACATGGAGACAAAGATCATACTTTTTGGAAAAATGTCCTCTGGTCTGATGAAACAATCGAACTGTTTGGCCATAATGACCATCGATATGATTGGAGGAGAAATGTGGAGGCTTGCAAGTCGAAGAACACAGCCCCAACCGTGAAGCACGGAGGTGGCAGCATCATGTTGTGGGGATGCTTTGCCCCAGGATGGACTGTGGCACTTCACAAAACAGATGGCATCATGAGGGAGGAAAACTATGTGGATATATTGAAGCAACATCTCAAGACATCAGTCAGGAAGTTAAAGCTTGGTCGCAAATGGGTCTTCCAAATGGACAATGACCCCAAACATACTTCCAAAATTGTGGCAAAATAGCTTAAGGACAACAAAGTCAAGGCATTGGAGTGGCCATCACAAAGTCCTGACCTCAATCCTATAGAACATTTGTGGGCAGAACTGGAAAAGTGTGTGCGAGCAAGGAGGCCGACAAACCTGATTCAGTTACACCAGCTCTGTCAGGAGGAATGGGCCAAAATTCACCCAATTTATTGTGGGAAGCTTGTGGAAGGATACCCAAAACGTTTGACCCAAGTTAAACAATGTAAAGGCTATGTTACCAAATACTAAATTGAGTGTATGTAAACTTCTTACTGACTGAAAGAAAAAAAAGCTGAAATAAATCTCTACTATTATTGACGTTCTTAAAATAAAGTGGGGATCCTAACTGACCTAAAACAAGAAATGTTTACAAGGATTAAATCAGTTTTTCACAATTCCTGAATTTAAAGATATTTGGCTAAGGTGTAAACTTCCGACTTCAACTTGATATAGAACATGCTGATAGGGAACTGTAAAGTTACACTTCACTTTAAATAGGTAAATCCTATGTAAGAACTAGCAACAACCTTGTACTTATGTGAATATTACAGATATGTACTCTTGCTGTGTTTATTTGTCTCACTTGGATGGAGCTTTCAAAAGCTGACAATTAGATTGTCAGGGTGGGTAATATACTTTGTAGGTATTGTGGCGGTTTCGGCATGAAGATGTTTGTAAGGCAGGGTTTACACAAACACACCAGTCCAAGTGAAGGGTTAAACTGGTTTGTTACTGTCAGGTTTGGGCAGCATTCCTGCTGAATACCTACAAACAAAAAGGGAGCTTCTACTTTAGTCAACTTTATTGCAACATGTAAAAATAAAAATGTATTCTGCAGTAGTTTGTCGGGGGGCTTACCTGGCTTGATGACTCCAGTCAACGTGGTCGTGCTGCTGCTCCAGTTTCAACTCTTCTGCGGAACCCTGACCTTTTCCTGGACCTGCTTTTTCTCGACTCTCTCTCGTGCAGCATCTGTCTCTATCTCGGAATGCTGGGCTATGAAAAGCCAACTGACATTTACTCCTGAGGTGCTGACCTGTTGCACACTCTACAACCACTGTGATTATTATTTGACCTTGCTGGTCATCTGTGAACATTTGAACATCTTGGCCATGTACTGTTATAATCTCTACCCGGCACAGCCAGAAGATGACTGGCCACCCCTCAGAGCCTGGTTCCTCTAGGTTTCTTCCTAGGTTCCTGCCTTTCTAGGGAGTTCTTCCTTGCCACCGTGCTTCTACAGCTGCATTGCTTGCTGTTTGGGGTTTTAGGCTGGGTTTCTGTATAGCACTTTGTGACATCGGCTGATGTGAAAAGGGCTTTATAAATACATTTGATTGATTGAGTCCTGATATACAAAACTCAAAACAAACAGAGTAAACACTTCGTCGCCAGTGGCATGTTCTCCAATCTTGGTCGTTGGGGGTTCAATCCTTGTTGAGATCACAAGTGTCTTTCTCCCTTAAACCTCCTTGTCCAACGTATGTTCTATCTCCCCAATAACCTCCTACTCCTTCACCTGCCGGGGTCAAAGAAAAGACAAAGAAAGAAACCCCAGGGTGAGTTTAAGTAGAGGTCCTGATTGGTTTCACCTGCCTGTAGTTTGGCTCTGATTACAACTGGAGACAGGTGTGGCTCTTCTGCTGCAGTCTAGAAGTTTTCCCCTGAGCTGTCCATGGTCCTACTTCACATTGCTGTCCGTGGTCCTGGCAGCCAGAAACCAAAGATACCTCCCAGGCACATACCTTCCATCCACCACACAACCCCTACAACCGCTAGAGTACACAATCATTACTAGTAAGTACACCTCAAGATACACTTCATTTTAACTATCTAAATTATGTGTAATACCTAGTAATTACATTGAATTTATGCATATATTACATGTACTCTGTGGTGAACTCGTGTGTTTATTTTCTCACTTGGCTAGTGCTTCCAGAAAAAAAAAACATTAGGGTCAGGATGGGTAGCGTACTATATAAGTACACATTAATTACAAGTAAGTACCCCCCAATATACAATTAATTTTAACTAGCTAAATCCAGTGTAATACCTAATAATGACATTGTACTTCTACAGATATTACATGTACTTTGTGATGGACTTGAAGGTTTATACTCTCACTTGGCAAGGAGGTTCAGGTTGGCATAATGGGTAACGTACACATTAATTGTAAGTTATTTAAAAAAAATAATAATCTGGGATGACACCCATATGGAAGACCCCAGTCACTGAGGATGACCTATATCTAGTCTGTTGTTGTAAACTCAACCAAGGTAACCCAGATGGTACACTTTTTGGGGGCAAGTGCTAGCAACAACATTGAGTGGAGATTTTGAAGAGTGCATATTCACTGGTAGGTAATTAGAGCCTATTGAGCCTCCTCTCTTTGTAATCTCTGACAACCAGCACATCTGTACACAAGTGATTACAGCCTTTTGACAGTTATTACTGAATCAGATGCATCTGACAAGAAACTAAACAATAAATTGGCGAATTTAGTAGAAACTTTAACATTTGTAACAAGCTTTTGTTGTTACACCTCTGTAATTACAGACTGCAATTGCCACCAGTTACGTGTTGTTTTGGAGTGTAACTATGAGTTATTACAACGAACTACAATACTTGTTACAGTGTAATTCAAATATAAGGACCCCTTAAAATGAACTGTACAAATATCACCATTTCAAAAGTTGTTGTTGTATATCGGTTGGCCCTAGTTTGACTCTGGTTATATGACGATGATGTGCATATCTGTTCATCTGAAGTGGTGAGGGAAGGAGAGGACGACCATGTGACAGGAAGAGGGATGCTCCCTTGTTTTCTGCTCTGCAGAAAAAACCTTCAACTTATAAAAAACAACTAGATCAACACTGAGTTGTTCCAATGGTGTCCATACCCAAGAGATGCACAGGAACTCATTTGTCTACACTTATCATTCCACTTTAATGCAACCTGTGCAGTGGAAGACCTAGCCAGTGTCATTGAAAAAAATACAACTTTAGTTTGTGATGATCTACGTTGTAACTCATATGCCGCTCTTTGCCAAGGTTGCACTATATCTGGTGGCGAATGACAAATAGCTTGCTTCTTCTTTCTGGCTTCTCCTCTCTAGGGGTGACTCCTCTCTCCAGTTATATCAAAAAGGAACATTGGTTCAAATGAAACGCACACAGAATAGGGTTTATTTGCCAAAAGAATGTCACCTAAAGTGTCAATTCCCATGTTACTGCTAGACCTACTGTCACTACTATTTTAAGCTTGGAATAGGAAACTTTCAAATAACGACAATGGCTTTAACATTTGAACGTTTTCCGCATTAATGTCTAAATATGTTATACTGTATATAATGCAACAATACTAACAATACTTTACTGAGACAGTGTAGTGTAAAATAAAGTGAATATATCTGCTTGACAAACGGGCAGAGATCACACATAGGGATATAAAAAGAGAATCATTGAATGTACATATCACGTTTCGAGTAAGACCCAAATGCAGACTGAGTTGAAGTAAGAATGTTTATTACAGCAACAGGGGCAGGCAAACGACAGGTCAAGGCAGGTAGGTGTCAATAATCCAGAGTAGTGGGGCAAAGGAACAGGACAGGAGGCAGGCTCAGGGTCAGGTCAGGCAGAGGTCGGTAAAACCAGAGTAGGGGCAAGGTACAGGATGGCAGGCAGGCTCAGGAGCAGGCGGAGTGGTCAGGCAGGCGGCTCAGAGTCAGGACAGGCAAGGGTCAAAACCAGGAGTGCGAGAAAAGGAGAGATTGGGAAAAAGCAGGAGCTGAGACAAAACGCTGGTTGACTCGAACAAACAAGACGAACTGGCCACAGAGGGGGAGTGGGGGGGGGTGCTTACAAGCACAAGGACAGGTGAAACAGATCAGGGCGTGACAGTACGATTATAGAACGTGACCGAGTAAACAAACGATAGGCAATTATGGACTGCTGTGAGCATACAAAGTGACTGAGATTCATACAAATTATCTCTGTGAAATTATGTTCATATTTGATAATGGCCTATTATAGGAATAAAATGTTTATGTTGCATGAGACAGGCATTGTTAAAGAAGTCAAAGGAATATAATAAAACAAGTAGGTTAAAACGTCAATGATGATTGAAAAATGTACAGTATATAGTGTGGCAAAAAAAGATTTAGTCAGCCACCAATTGTGGACGTTCTCCCACTTAAAAATATGAGAGAGGCCTGTAATTTTCATCATAGGTACACTTCAACTATGACAGACAAAATGAAAAGAAAAAAAATCCATAAAATGACATTGTAGGATTTTTTATGAATTTATTTGCAAATTATGGTGGAAAATAAGTATTTGGTCACCTACAAACAAGCAAGATTTCTTTAAGAGGCTCCTCTGTCCTCCACTTGCTACCTGTATTAATGGCACCCGTTTGAACTTATCAGTATAAAAGACACCTGTCCACAACCTCAAACAGTCACACTCCAAACTCCACTATGGCCAAGACCAAAGAGCTGTCAAAGGACACCAGAAACAAAATTGTAAACCTGCACCAGGCTGGGAAGACTGAATCTGCAATAGTTAAGCAGCTTGGTTTGAAGAAATCAACTATGGGAGAAATTATTAGGAAATGGAAGACATACAAGACCACTGATAATCTCCCTCGATCTGGGGCTCCACGCAAGATCTCACCCCGTGGGGTCAAAATGATCACAAGAACGGTGAGCAAAAATCCCAGAACCACACGGGGGGACCTAGTGAATGACCTGCAGAGAGCTGGGACCAAAGTATCAAAGCCTACCATCAGCAAGGGCATTGAAGATGAAAAGTGTCTGGGTCTTTCAGCATGACAATGATCCCAAACACACCACCCGGGCAACGAAGGAGTGGCTTTGTAAGAAGCATTTCAAGGTCCTTGTAACGGCGTTCGTCTGTTGAAAGAAGAGAGTCGGACCGAAATGCAGCGTGTTGGTTACTCATGACTTTAATGAATGAAAAACGCGATACATGAAATAACTGAAACTAAATACAAAAACAACAGAACGGAACGTGAAACTAATTACAGCCTATCTGGTGACTACAACACAGAGACAGGTACAATCACCCACGAAATACAAAGCGAAACTCATGCTGCCTAAATACGGTTCCCAATCAGAGACAACGATAAGCACCTGACTCTAATTGAGAATCGCCTCAGGCAGCCAAGCCTAACAACACCCCTAATCAGCCGCCATCCCAAATAATACAAACCCCAATACAAAACACAACATATAAACCCATGTCACACCCTGGCCTACCCAAACATATAACAAAAACACAAAATACAATGACCAAGGCGTGACAGTCCTGGAGTGGCCGAGCCAGTCTCCAGATCTCAACCCCATAGAAAATCTTTGGAGGGATTTGAAAGTTTGTGTTGCCCAGCAACAGCCCCAAAACATCACTACTCTAGAGGAGATCTGCATGGAGGAATGGGCCAAAATACCAGCAGCAGTGTGTGAAAACCTTGTGAAGATTTACAGAAAACATTTGACCTCTGTCATTGCTAACAAAGGGTATATAACAAATTATTGAGATAAACTTTTGTTATTGACCAAATACTTATTTTTCACCATAATTTGCAAATAACTTCATTACAAATCCTACAATGTGATTTTCTGGATTTATTTTCCTCATTTTGTCTGTCATAGTGGAAGTGTACCTATGATGAGAATTACAGGCCTCTCTCATCTTTTTAAGTGGGAGACCTGCACAATTGGTGGCTGACTAAATACTTTTTTGCCCCAATGTACATGTGTCTAATCATCTCTTTATTTATTCTTGCTCATAAACTACGAGGAATCTATACATTTAAAATAGTACTTTTCTTTTCAAATAAAATATACCTGAATACTTAATTTCAATGTATATGAAAGTAATTGAGATATGTTGCGTGTATATTTTTGTTCAGTGTAATTTGTAACCCTATACTTGATGTCATTCTTTGCTATTCGCAGTATATCAATTGCGGTCAGTGCCGTTTTTTTCATGAGCATACTCTTATTTTTATTACAGCATGTTGGATGACTGTCATTCATATTCCATTCACCCAGTTCAATGTAACATTGATAGGTTTAGGCCACTACATGATACTCTAGTTTTCCTCATACCCATCATGAGGTTGCTACAACCTAACCTATGAATGAAATTTTACAACATACTGTAGGTGCACAAAGGTTTGAGAGAAAAATTTGAGATCACAGACAGTGACACATTCAATACCACCTTGCACACTCTTGCCTGAATCTAACTTATCTAGGGTGTAATCATTAGTCCACCAGTTGCAAATGAGAGTTTCTATTGGACAAATTCTGGTATTTTTATCCCTGTTTCGTTTGCTTCCATTTAAGAAACGTTTTTCAACAGAATCGGCAGAATGAATACACAGTTAACTTTCATACATAGTAGCCACATTCTATTCATTCTAGCCTCTATGCACTCTCCTCCTCTCACTTTTTCCCTTCATTTGTGGACTTCAACGAACAACACATCAGCTGCATGTGACCAGGCGAACAAACCTTTACAAACCATGTCATAACCGCTACACACAGCCTACATTGTTGTTCCCATACTGGCTAAAGTAACGTAAACCCTGCCTAATAAACATAGCTAATATAACTAATGCATTTGTAAACCCGCTACAATCATGCAGTAACGTTACAGTGTATAGTCAGTAAGCAGTTACACTGGCGGGCCCCGGTGGCAATAAATGAATAAAACCAAAAGCTTACCTTGACTTGGAATAGTTCCAGTGTTGTGTTGGATAGCCATAGCCAGCTAGCTAACATAGCATCTATCTGTTTGAGCCAGGTGTTTGAGTAACTTAACTAGCCAGCTGCCTTTGCTAGCTAAGTAAGAGAAACTAAAAGTGAAAAAAAGAGAAATCTCTCTTTCTTGCTTCTCCTTCATTTTTGTAGAAATTAATTAGTTGAAAACTGTGCTCTCTGTTGGAGTCAACTACTCACCACCTTTTATGCACTGCAGTGCTAGCTAGCTGTACCTTATGCTTTCAGTACTAGATTAATTCTCTGATCCTTTGATTGGGTGGACAACATGTCAGTTCATGCAGCAAAAGCTCGGATAGGTTGGAGGACATCCTCCGGAAGCTGTCATAATTACTGTGTAAATCTGTGGAAGGGTGTGAGAACTATGAGCCTCCTAGGTTTTGTATTGAAGTCAATGTACCCAGAGGAGGATGGAAGCGAGTTGTCCTCTGGCTACACCATTGTGCTACCCTACAGAGTGCTGTTGAGGCTACTGTAGATCTTCATTGCAAAACAGTGTGTTTAAATCAAATATTTGGTGACGTGAATATATTTAGTATAGTTTATTCTAAAAAGGATAATTTTTTCAATGTTTTACAATTTGTATTTTATGAAATTCACTGAGGAGGATGGTCCTCCCCTTCCTCCTCGGAGGAGCCTCCACTGCAGTATATCATACGCAATCAAATCAATCAAATCAAATCAAATTTTATTTGTCACATACACATGGTTAGCAGATGTTAAATGCGAGTGTAGCGAAATGCTTGTGCTTCTAGTTCTGACAATGCAGTGATTGTCATGCAGGTGAATGAGGACCCAAAAGCGACTTGGCGAGTCTTTAATCCAGTAAAGTAAATTTACAATCATAAGACATAATTCCACTCGTAATGACGAGAACAGACTGGAGACTCGATCAAGAACTGCAGGTTGCCTCGGGAAGGCACTTGAACGTAGCAGACTCAGACACCTGCTCACCACGCAGCATCTGAGGGAAACACGACACGACAGGGCGATACACAGACACAGCACGGTGAACAATAGACAAGGATCCGACAGGGCAGGAACGGAAAACAAGGGGAGAAATAGGGACTCTAATCAGGGAAAAAGATATGGAACAGGTGTGGGAAGACTAAATGATTGATTAGGGGAATAGGAACAGCTGGGAGCAGGAACGGAACGATAGAGAGAAGAGAGAGAGGAAGGGAGAGAGAAAAAGGGGAACGAACCTAAAAAGACCAGCAGGGGAAAACGAACAGAGGGAAAAGCAAAATGACAAGACAATCTAAGACAAAACATGACAGTACCCCCCACTCACCGAGCGCCTCCTGGCGCACTCGAGGAGGAATCCTGGCGGCAACGGAGGAAATCATCAATAAGAGAACGGTCCAGCACGTCCCGAGACGGAACCCAACTCCTCTCCTCAGGACCGTAACCCTCCCAATCCACTAAGTATTGGTGACCCCGTCCCCGAGAACGCATGTCCATGATCCTACGTACCTTGTAAATAGGTGCGCTCTCGACAAGGACGGGAGGGGGAGGGAAGACGAACGGGGGTGCGAAGAAAGGGCTTGACACAGGAGACATGGAAGACAGGATGGACGCGACGAAGATGTCGCGGAAGAAGCAGTCGCACAGCGACAGGATTGACGACCTGGGAGACACGGAACGGACCAATGAACCGCGGAGTCAACTTACGAGAAGCTGTCGTAAGAGGAAGGTTGCGAGTGGAAAGCCACACTCTCTGGCCGCAACAATACCTTGGACTCTTAATCCTACGCTTATTGGCGGCTCTCACAGTCTGTGCCCTGTAACGGCAAAGTGCAGACCTCACCCTCCTCCAGGTGCGCTCACAACGTTGGACAAACGCTTGAGCGGAGGGAACGCTGGACTCGGCAAGCTGGGATGAGAACAGAGGAGGCTGGTAACCCAGACTACTCTGAAACGGAGATAACCCGGTAGCAGACGAAGGAAGCGAGTTGTGAGCGTATTCTGCCCAGGGGAGCTGTTCTGCCCAAGACGCAGGGTTTCTGAAAGAAAGGCTGCGTAGTATGCGACCAATCGTCTGATTGGCCCTCTCTGCTTGACCGTTAGACTGGGGATGAAACCCGGAAGAGAGACTGACGGACGCACCAATCAAACGACAGAACTCCCTCCAAAACTGTGACGTGAATTGCGGGCCTCTGTCTGAAACGGCGTCTAACGGGAGGCCATGAATTCTGAACACATTCTCGATGATGATTTGTGCCGTCTCCTTAGCGGAAGGAAGTTTAGCGAGGGAATGAAATGTGCCGCCTTAGAGAACCTATCGACAACCGTAAGAATCACAGTCTTCCCCGCAGACAAAGGCAGACCGGTAATGAAGTCTAGGGCGATGTGAGACCATGGTCGAGAAGGAATGGGGAGCGGTCTGAGACGACCGGCAGGAGGAGAGTTACCCGACTTAGTCTGCGCGCAGTCCGAACAAGCAGCCACGAAACGGCGCGTGTCACGCTCCTGAGTCGGCCACCAAAAGCGCTGGCGAATAGACGCAAGAGTGCCTCGAACACCGGGATGACCAGCTAACTTGGCAGAGTGAGCCCACTGAAGAACAGCCAGACGAGTGGAAACAGGAACGAAAAGGAGGTTACTAGGACAAGCGCGCGGCGACGCAGTGTGCGTGAGTGCTTGCTTAACCTGTCTTTCAATTCCCCAGACTGTCAACCCGACAACACGCCCATAAGGAAGAATCCCCTCGGGATCAGTAGAAGCCACAGAAGAACTAAACAGACGGGATAAGGCATCAGGCTTGGTGTTTTTGCTACCCGGACGGTAAGAAATCACAAACTCGAAACGAGCGAAAAACAACGCCCAACGAGCTTGACGGGCATTAAGTCGTTTGGCAGAACGGATGTACTCAAGGTTCTTATGGTCTGTCCAAACGACAAAAGGAACGGTCGCCCCCTCCAACCACTGTCGCCATTCGCCTAGGGCTAAGCGGATGGCGAGCAGTTCGCGGTTACCCACATCATAGTTGCGTTCAGATGGCGACAGGCGATGAGAAAAATAAGCGCAAGGATGAACCTTATCGTCAGACTGGAAGCGCTGGGATAGAATGGCTCCCACGCCTACCTCTGAAGCGTCAACCTCGACAATGAATTGTCTAGTGACGTCAGGAGTAACGAGGATAGGAGCGGACGTAAAACGTTCTTTTAGAAGATCAAAAGCTCCCTGGGCGGAACCGGACCACTTAAAACACGTCTTGACAGAAGTAAGAGCTGTGAGAGGGGCAGCAACTTGACCGAAATTACGAATGAAACGCCGATAGAAATTAGCGAAACCTAGAAAGCGCTGCAACTCGACACGTGACCTTGGAACGGGCCAATCACTGACAGCTTGGACCTTAGCGGAATCCATCTGAATGCCTTCAGCGGAAATAACGGAACCGAGAAAAGTAACGGAGGAGACATGAAAAGAGCACTTCTCAGCCTTCACGTAGAGACAATTCTCTAAAAGGCGCTGTAGAACACGTCGAACGTGCTGAACATGAATCTCGAGTGACGGTGAAAAAATCAGGATATCGTCAAGATAGACAAAAACAAAGATGTTCAGCATGTCTCTCAGAACATCATTAACTAATGCCTGAAAAACAGCTGGCGCATTGGCGAGACCAAACGGCAGAACCCGGTACTCAAAATGCCCTAACGGAGTGTTAAACGCCGTTTTCCACTCGTCCCCCTCTCTGATGCGCACGAGATGGTAAGCGTTACGAAGGTCCAACTTAGTAAAGCACCTGGCTCCCTGCAGAATCTCGAAGGCTGATGACATAAGGGGAAGCGGATAACGATTCTTAACCGTTATGTCATTCAGCCCTCGATAATCCACGTAGGGGCGCAGAGTACCGTCCTTTTTCTTAACAAAAAAGAACCCCGCCCCGGCCGGAGAGGAAGAAGGCACTATGGTACCGGCGTCAAGAGACACAGATAAATAATCCTCGAGAGCCTTACGTTCGGGAGCCGACAAAGAGTATAGTCTACCCCGAGGAGGAGTGGTCCCCGGAAGGAGATCAATACTACAATCATACAACCGGTGAGGAGGAAGGGAGTTGGCTCGGGACCGACTGAAGACCGTGCGCAGATCATGATATTCCTCCGGCACTCCTGTCAAATCGCCAGGTTCCTCCTGAGAAGTGGGGACAGAAGAAATGGGAGGGATGGCAGACATTAAACACTTCACATGACAAGAAACGTTCCAGGATAGGATAGAATTACTAGACCAATTAATAGAAGGATTATGACATACTAGCCAGGGATGACCCAAAACAACAGGTGTAAAAGGTGAACGAAAAATCAAAAAAGAAATAGTCTCACTGTGGTTATCAGATACTGTGAGAGTTAAAGGTAGTGTCTCAAATCTGATACTGGGAAGATGACTACCATCTAAGGCAAACATGGGCGTAGGCTTGTCTAACTGTCTGAAAGGAATGTCATGTTTCCGAGCCCATGCTTCGTCCATGAAACAACCCTCAGCCCCAGAGTCAATCAAGGCACTGCATGTAGCACCCGAACCGGTCCAGCGTAGATGGACCGACATAGTAGTACAGGATCTAGATGAAGAGACCTGAGTAGTAGCGCTCACCAGTAGCCCTCCGCTTACTGATGAGCTCTGGCCTTTACTGGACATGAATTGACAAAATGTCCATCAAATCCGCAATAGAGGCACAGGCGGTTGGTGATCCTCCGTTCCCTCTCCTTAGTCGAGATGCGAATACCTCCCAGCTGCATGGGCTCAGTCTCTGAGCCAGAGGAGGGAGATGGTTGCGATGCGGAGCAGGGAAACACCGTTGACGCGAGCTCTCTTCCACGAGCTTGGTGACGAAGATCTACCCGTCGTTCTATGCGGATGGCGAGAGCAATCAAAGAGTCCACACTGGAAGGAACCTCCCGAGAGAGAATCTCATCTTTGACCACTGCGTGGAGTCCCTCCAGAAAACGAGCGAGCAGCGCCGGCTCGTTCCAGTCACTAGAGGCAGCAAGAGTGCGAAACTCTATAGAGTAATCCGTTATGGATCGATCACCTTGGCATAGGGAAGCCAGGGCCCTAGAAGCCTCCCTAACAAAAACTGAACGGTCAAAAACCCGAATCATCTCCTCTTTAAAGTTCTGGTAATTGTTTGAACAATCAGCCCTTGCCTCCCAGATAGCTGTGCCCCACTCTCGAGCCCGGCCAGTAAGGAGTGAAATGACGTAAGCAACCCGAGCTCTCTCTCTAGAGTATGTGTTGGGTTGGAGAGAGAACACAATATCACACTGGGTGAGAAAGGAGCGGCACTCCGTGGGCTGCCCGGAGTAGCAAGGTGGGTTATTAACCCTAGGTTCCGGAGGCTCGGCAGGCCAGGAAGTAACAGGTGGCACGAGACGAAGACTCTGGAACTGTCCAGAGAGGTCGGAAACCTGAGCGGCCAGGTTCTCCACGGCATGGCGAGCAGCAGACAATTCCTGCTCGTGTCTGCCGAGCATGGCTCCTTGAATCTCGACGGCAGTGTTACGAACGTCTGTAGTCGCTGGGTCCATTCTTTGGTCGGATCCTTCTGTCATGCAGGTGAATGAGGACCCAAAAGCGACTTGGCGAAAACAGAGTCTTTAATCCAGTAAAGTAAATTTACAATCATAAGACATAATTCCACTCGTAATGACGAGAACAGACTGGAGACTCGATCAAGAACTGCAGGTTGCCTCGGGAAGGCACTTGAACATAGCAGACTCAGACACCTGCTCACCACGCAGCATCTGAGGGAAACACGACACGACAGGGCGATACACAGACACAGCACGGTGAACAATAGACAAGGATCCGACAGGGCAGGAACGGAAAACAAGGGGAGAAATAGGGACTCTAATCAGGGAAAAAGATATGGAACAGGTGTGGGAAGACTAAATGATTGATTAGGGGAATAGGAACAGCTGGGAGCAGGAACGGAACGATAGAGAGAAGAGAGAGAGGAAGGGAGAGAGAAAAAGGGGAACGAACCTAAAAAGACCAGCAGGGGGAAAACGAACAGAGGGAAAAGCAAAATGACAAGACAATCTAAGACAAAACATGACAGTGATAACCAACAAGTAATCTAACTAACAATTCCAAAACTACTGTCTTATACACAGTGTAAGGGGATAAGGAACATGTACATAAGGATATATGAATGAGTGATGGTACAGAGCAGCATACAGTAGATGGTATCGAGTACAGTATATACATATGAGATGAGTGTGTAGACAAAGTAAACAAAGTGGCATAGTTAAAGTGGCTAGTGATACATGTGTTACATAAGGATGCAGTCGATGATGTAGAGTACAGTATATACATATGCATATGAGATGAATAATGTAGGGTAAGTAACATTATATAAGGTAGCATTGTTTAAAGTGGCTAGTGATATATTTACATCATTTCCCATCAATTCCCATTATTAAAATGGCTGCAGTTGGGTCAGTGTCAATGACAGTGTGTTAGCAGCAGCCACTCAATGTTAGTGGTGGCTGTTTAACAGTCTGATGGCCTTGAGATAGAAGCTGTTTTTCAGTCTCTCGGTCCCAGCTTTGATGCACCTGTACTGACCTTGCCTTCTGGATGATAGCGGGGTGAACAGGCAGTGGTTCGGGTGGTTGATGTACTTGATGATCTTTATGGCCTTCCTGTAACAACGGGTGGTGTAGGTGTCCTGGAGGGCAGGTAGTTTGCCCCCGGTGATGCGTTGTGCAGTCCTCACTACCCTCTGGAGAGCCTTACGGTTGAGGGCGGAGCAGTTGCCGTACCAGGCGGTGATACAGCCCGCCAGGATGCTCTCGATTGTGCATCTGTAGAAGTTTGTGAGTGCTTTTGGTGACAAGCCGAATTTCTTCAGCCTCCTGAGGATGAATAGGCGCTGCTGCGCCTTCTTCACGACGCTGTCAGTGTGAGTGGACCAATTCAGTTTGTCTGTGATGTGTATGCCGAGGAACTTAAAACTAGCTACCCTCTCCACTACTGTTTCATCGATGTGGATAGGGGGGTTCCCTCTGCTGTTTCCTGAAGTCCACAATCATCTCCTTAGTTTTGTTGACGTTGGTACTTTAGTGAGGTATTCCCATCAGTATGCAATTAATTTGAGTGATAGCATGATGATAGCATGATTAGATTGGACATAAAAATGGGCAAATTTGCATTTCACATAATGTGCTACTTATTTTCATTCAGTTAATGAGGTTCGAATCTCAGTGAAAGAGCTGATTAGAAACACTGCAGACATCTCCTACCCAGGATAATACAGTATATAAGATCACAAACATCCCACATGTAATCTCACATCATCAAGACCAGTTTTTAATAGACTTCCTTTAATATTTTTCAAAAGGAAAAGCAGTCAGCTGCTTCCATTTGGCTTCAAATGACAGTTGTTGCGCCAAAGAAAAACCAATACTAGGATATGTCAGTTATGTAACATTTTACATTAACTTGGGCTTCAAGCAAACAGTAATACCGTAGTACATACCTGATACAAAATAACTACAAAACGTAGAATTACCTTTGAAGAAAAAGCCTCTAAATTAAACTGTTAACATTGTTTTCAAATCATGGCAGCGAGAAAGAGGAGACCATTGACTTTAATGCAGAGGTAGCATGTGGTAACAACTATTTATGCCGAAGCCTGACTTTTCCCTGGGCATCAGAAAAGCTGCTTGGGGCATCTAGAAAGTGCATGCAGAGATACTGCAGCAATTAAAAAGTGGGAGATGATATCACGGCTCAAATATTCTGCCGTATTCCCTTGTCATGAAAACATGGCCTCTCCTCAGTAATCCAGCATTAATGGGGACGAGTTCAACCAGGGTGTCAGAGCAGCCAAGTGTCTGGGATTTTCAGTGCTCTCACTCTCTCTCTCACTCTTTCTCTCTTTAGACTCTTCGGCGCATTTTAAAATCATTCCATAAGCATTGTGATAATGAAGCTTAGATAGGATGCCAAAAAGTGTAGCAGTGAAAGAAAAATAATTGTGCTATTTTATAATTAGCCCTATGGGTTTGGAGGCAAGCATCCTATTTCATCTCTGAGATGGACTTTGTCAAGCCTGTGATGTTGTGGTTGTTAAATGGGGATGAAATCGGAACAATTAGATGCATCACAAGCTGTTTATCTCCAGCCTCTTCCAAGCTGACATGACGTCTGTTTTAACACTGCAAAACAAGTGTCACAGACTCGCTGTCTGAAACAGACACTGACATTATCAATTCTGCTGGGAGGCTTCAGTCTTCTCATCTTCAGATGTGAAGCGAAGGAGGACGTCTAGGCTGGAGTATCATGTTATTGATGCCAATTTGGCACAGAGAAATGTGTGAGAAAAAAGACGGCATTGTCCGTCCTTCGCAAACAGTTTCCAACGCAACAGTTAAGGTTGGGAATTAATCAGTGTGTAAGCGGCAAGGCTCTTCTGATAATTTGTGTACGAGGAGCTATAAATAGGGGATTCTCAAAATAAATTAACACCGTTTGACCTCAATCTTCTTAACTTCAGTCTAGTTAGCCAGTGCTTTAATCACTTAAATTAATTGGTTTCCTAGTATATATCCATAACAAGAAGGCGGCACAGGCTTAATAACGCAGTGCATGAGCTGAATCTGGAGATATTTTCTAAAGAGTTGGAGCTAGCCTACTTTGCTGAAGGAAAAGCAATCATGTGCTCCGTGCATGACCAACTATTCCATTAATATTCATATTGTCACACCCTGATCTGTTTCACCTGTCTTTGTGCTTGTCTCCACTCCACCCTGATGTTTCACTTGTCTTTGTGCTTGTTTCCACCCCCCTCCAGGTGTCGCTCATCTTCCTCATTATCCCATGTGTATTTATACCTGTGTTCTCTGTTTGTCTGTTACCAGTTTGTCTTGTCAAGCCTACCAGTGTGTTTTTCCGTGCTTCTGTTTTTTCTAGTCTCTGTTTTCTAGCCCTCCCGGTTCTGACCTGTTCTGTCTGCCCTGACACTGAGCCCGCCTGCCTGACCATTCAGCCTGCCCTGACTTCGAGCCTGCCTGCCCCCTGTACCTTTCAGACTCTGAAAAGGTATCTTATGATGCTAAAGTCTGGTAGGGCGCTCTCCTGGGCTACAGTGGTTTGGGAGCAGCAATCCGCCATTTGCCTTCGTTTGGAGGATTTCATGGCGGAGGTGAGGAAGGTATTCGATTCTCTGGTGTCCGGGAGAGAGGCGGCCTGAAAGTTACTTCGAGTATGTCAAGAACCCCGTAGTGTGGCAGACTATGCAGTAGACTTTCGCACGTTGGCCGCCGAGAGTGCCTGGAACCCGGAGTCTCTGTTCAATACCTTTCTTCATGGACTTTCCGAGGAGATTAAAGACGAGCTCACAGCTCGGGAGTTCCCCCTGGACCTCGACTCCCTCATGGCCTTAACAATAAGGATTGATGGACGTTTACGGGAGCGCAGAAGTACCCGATGCCTGCATTTACGAGAGGATCCGAAGGCACCAGAGTCTCCTTGGGAATCTTCAAGAACGAGCAACATGTTTTTTACTGTACCTACAAAATGGGCCAGAGCTAGATTGTCGCATCAGAAATGACTACAGAGGCTTAACTCCAACAATTGCCTGAATTGTGGTGCTACAGGGCATTACAAATCCGTCTGACCAGTAAAAGACCAGACTCATTAGCTAGGTAAGAATACTATGGACTGCCATACTGAGACTTTTCTAACTTCCATTATTCATACTCTCTTTATATATTTTTTTTATATATGTTATCCTGCTGTGGGGTGACCTGTCTAAATCTATTCGTGTGCTCATTGACTCTGGAGCTGATGAGAGTTTTATGGACGCTACTCTGGTATCGGAGCTGGGTATCTCTACACAACTCCTCTCCGTTCCCATAGACGCTAGAGCACTGTATGGACGCACCACAGGCAGGGTTACTCATAGTATGGTGCATTAACCTGCGTGTGTCAGGCAATCACAGAGATTCCATACAGCTTCTTCTCATTGAATTTCCACATGTTCCTGTTTTGGGATTCTCATGGCTCCAGAGGCAGAATCCCGTTATTGACAGGATCACTGGTTCTATCCTGGATTGGAGTACGCTCTACCACTCACGCTGTGTTTTTATTTATTTACTTTTCTGCTCTTTTGCACACCAATATCTCTACCTGCACATGACCATCTGATCATTTATCACTCCAGTGTTAATCTGCAAAATTGTAATTATTAGCCTACCTCCTCATGCCTTTTGCACACAATGTATATAGACTCTTTTTTTTCTACTGTGTTATTGACTTGTTAATTGTTTACTCCATGTGTAACTCTGTGTTGTCTGTTCAGACTGCTATGCTTTATCTTGGCCAGGTCGCAGTTGCAAATGAGAACTTGTTCCCAACTAGCCTACCTGGTTAAATAAAGGTGAAAAAAATGCCTTAAGGTGGTGAAGCTTGTCCCGGGACGTCTTCCTGCGGGCTCTGGTAAAGCAATCAAATTCCTCCAACGTTCCCACGGAATACCGGGACTTCCAGGAGGTGTTCAGCTTGGCTCACACCACCTCCTTCCCTCTGCTCATCCCTACAATTGCGCTATTGATCTCCTCCTGGCCACAACACGGCCTTGTGGGCGACTATATTCCCTGTCTGGCTCTGACACCAAGGCCATGGAGGAGTACATTGAGGACTCTATGGCTAATGGGAGCATTCATCCTTCTGCTTACCCTGCCATCGCGGGGTTCTTCTTTGTGGAAAAAAGACAAGACCCTGCGTCTATGTATTGACTACAGGGGCCTCAATGACATCACGGTGAAGAACCGCTACCTTCTGCCACTCCTCTCCTCAGCTTTCAAACCTCTCTAGGGGGTAACCATCTTTTCCAGCTGGACCTTCGGAATGCCTACCACCTAGTTCAGATACGTGAAGGAGACAATTGGAAGACAGCCTTTAACATAGCTAGTGAACACTATGAGTACCTGGTAATGCCGTTTGGACTCAACAACGCTCCCGCAGTGTTCCAGGTCAACGATGTGCTCCATGTCATGTTGAAAAGATTTGTGTTTGTCTCCCTCGACGACATCCTTGTTTTCTCCCATTCTGCTCAAGAACACTTCCTCCATGTCTGACAAGTCCTTCCGTGCCTCCTAGAGAACCAGTTGTTCGTGAAAGCTGAGAAGTGCGAATTGGCCCCAACCCACATCCAGATTGCAGCTGCAAAGTTTTCTGGGACTTGCTCATTGCTACCACCGCTTCATTCGGGGCTACAGAACCCTGCCTTCCTGCACTCACTTCTCCCAAGGTGCATGGTCTCCAGCTGTGAGACAGGGTGGTTTTGGACCTCAAGCATCAGTTTGCTACAGCCCCCTATCCTCATCCATCCGGATCCGTCCCGTCAGTTCATGGTTGAGGTCAAGGCTTTTGATGTTGGAGTGGGGGCAGTCCTGTCCCAGCAGTCTGCTCAGGTCCAAAAGCTGCATCCCTGTCCCATCGTCTCAACCCTGCTGAGAGAAACTACGACATAGGAAATCGGGAACTTCTGGTGGTTGAGATTGTGTTGGAGGAGTGGAGGCATTGGCTGGAAGGGGCGGAACATCCATTTTAGGTGTGGACCGATCAGAAGAATTTAGAATATCACCGCACCGCCAAGCACCGTAATTCTAGGCAGGTTTGTTGGGCCCTACTATTCACCAGGTTCAACTTCACCTTCTCCTACCGCCCATGTTCCAAGAATGTGAAGCCGGATGCTCTTTCTCGCCTGTAGAGTTCAGCTGCCACACCGTCTGACTCTGAGACCATCCTCCCTACCTCATGTCTGGCAGTTACAGTTGTCTGCGGTATCGAGAGCCTGGTTCGCAAGGCAAAAAGCGTTCCCAGCCGCACGCGGGGAGGGGCACGGCTAACCAAATGTTTGTCCCTGATTCGGCCCGATCTCAGGTCCTGGAATGGGCTCATTCCTCCAAGCTCACCTGCCATCCCGGCTCCCGTCGAACCCTGGCCTTCCTCCATCAATGCTTCTGGTGGCCCATTATGGTTCCTAACGTATCAGCCTTCGCCACCGCATGCATGGTGTGTGCTCAGAATAAGACTCCACGGCAAGCTCCGGCTGGTCTCCTTCAGCCACTCCCTGTCCTCGTCGCCCCTGGTCCCATATATCCCTTGATTTTGTCAATGGGCTTCCTCCGTGTGATGGCAACACTACTATCCTGACAGTAGTGGATAGGTTCCCTAAAGCTGCCCATTTCATCCCTCTACCCAAGTTTCCTTCAGCCAAGGAGACGGTCCAGCTCATGGTGCAGCACATCTTCCGAATCCATGGACTCCCTGTCGACATTGTCTCTGATCGTGGTCCTCAATTCTTGCCCCAATTCTGTAAGGCATACTGCACCCTCGTTGGGTTGTCAGCCAACCTGTTCTTCGGGTTTCTTCCCAGTCCAATGGCCAGTCGGAGCTTGCCAATCAAGAGCTAGAGACTGCGCTTAGGTGCCTCATCTCGACCAACCCCACCACCTGGAGTCGGCAACTTGTGTGGATGGAGTACGCCCGGAACACTCTTCCCTGCTTGGCGACTGGACTCTCGCCCTTTGAGTGCTCCATGGGTTATCAGATCCCGCTCTTCCTAGAGCAACATACCCTTGGCCCAGATGTTTGTCTGTTGGCGTACCTGGAAGAGATATCGATCTTCTCAAGGCCACCTCCAGGTATCGTCAATATGTGGACCGCTATCGGACTCCGGCTCCCCGATATCGTCTCGGGCAGAGGGTATGGCTGTCTACGAGGTACCTGCACCTCGAGGTAGAGTCCCGTAAACTTTCCCCTTGTTTTATTGGTCCTTTCCCCATCTCTAAAGTCCTTAGTCCCACTGCTGTTCGTCTTCTGTTTCCCCATACCCTTCGTATACTTCCTACTTTTCATGTGTCCAGGATTAAGCCCTTGTCTCACAGTCCTTTGTCTCCTGATTCCAGGCCCACCCCTCCTCCCCGTCTCATGTCTTCGACATGCCTATTGCCTGCCCCTTGTATTTGAATAAATATCAGAGACTCAAACCATCTGCCTCCTGTGTCTGCATCTGGGTCTCGACTTGTGTCATTATAAATACTCCTTGTTTCTATAGTGGTATTATGTTTCTATAGTGGTATTACAGTATGTCTATAATGATAGTTCCATTTCTGTATGGCTGACCCGGGACACAAACCTTCATCCACATCAACACTAATTAGAATAGGCTGAAAGTTTTGCCTGAAGGTCCATTCAGGTTATACCTCTTAGAAAGAGGGATAGAGGAACCTGTGCGCCCAGAAAGCAGTCAGGCTGGCTTGTTTTGCTCTGTCTAGACAGTGATAAATTGATGGTTGGGATTGAAACTGTTGATGCTCTTTGCCTACCCCCCTGATACTCCATTAAATGAATACACACTCAATTCAACCATTAAATTTGTAAATGCTGGTGTGGCTGCCAAAAACCAAACAAGAGAGGAAATATACGTCTCCAATACGATCCTGTATCTATTTACTATCACCGCTTCATTGATTGCAAGAGTGCATCGCCACAACAGACAAGGAGCAGCAATCATTCCTCCGACTATCCACTCTTTCAAGGGCAAAGCTGCACCACTCAGCTGCCACTACTATGCAGTTAGCAGAACTTTCGACCGGGGTCATCGATCGCCATGCTCCTTTATTGATGAGAGGATGATCTTGGGTGTCTATGCTATCTTTGTCCTGGCCAGCTGATTGATTTACCTGTATTCTCTCATAGGCAGTGATCAATGCTGGCCACTGACGAGGCTGAGATTACACAGGTGTTCCTGAGACACAGCCTCAGAATTTTTCTCAGGGATGAGGTACTGTCTCCTTTGGCTCATTGGATATTATTGTGAATTGACAAATGGCAGTGTTCATTGAGCACATATGTCATGAGAATGAAGGGCCAACCTTCAAATGGGTGGGATGGAAATACAGAATGTCTTTGGCAAGAAAATTATCTGTGGCAATGGCTCAAATACTCTCATAAAAAGATAGAGCCAGTGCTGTCATTTTACAGACGGTCATTCACCAGGATATTACACACTACTTCAGGTTCTTAAAAGTTAAAGAGCGGATTCAAGCAATTATTCAACCATGTCAGTAGCTAATGTGTAATGCACCATTTTATCCTCTTCTCAAGACAGCAGAACTGAAATGTCCCTTTTACTCTTCCACCTCATCCGGCCACTGACCAGTCCTTGTCAGACATAGTGCCTGTCTAAGATTGTGACAATATATTGATACTCTGTAAATCCTTGTAACCCTGCATGACCTCCCATGCTATTTGGAAACTAATTACAAGTCTTTGTGAAACGATACAATTGTCTGCTTCAGATCATAATCAGAGAGGTGAAAATAGTGCTGAATTTACATCCTTATGGGTTTGAATGCATATTACTCATTCATATTCATTCACATCCTATCTTCATAACCTGTTGTGTGTGATCCGGCTGGTTCAGTGTAAATAAAGAACAATATCAGCCATTAAACATAATCTTAGTAACGTTTGTATTGAAAGGACAGTCATAAAGAAAGTTTCCAGCAGTTTTTCTACCGGAACAAATACACAGTTACATTATGTATTAAAGTAGTTACACTAGAACTACATTTCCACATCAGAGTAATGTAGAGACTGGGACTTTAGGGGATTATTCATTATTCCATACTTCCCCCTTAAACTCTCTTGTTTAAACACAGTTCACAAAGCCTTGACGGTGGAGATACCCATAAGAGATGGTATGTCAGTGTGAGGAATAGGCTAACTAATGAGGACTCTCAAAATCCTTTAGCTCAGGCCTAATGGGGCATTTAAGGGAAGACAATGCATCTTCCGACACATAACCCCACTCTTCCTTATATTGTCATTTGTAAGAAATCATGTTACAGGGCTGGTACAATTAGCTAAAGCAATGATGAAGAGCCACTAGGTTCAATGCATAACATTCCACTTCAGTATTTATGAGTAATGAATATTGTATTTTCTCAACCTTTTTAAGTATGTCATAACTTTACATATGCCCATTGTATGGCACAAGTTGTATTAATGTTTCACGTATTAATACACATGGAATGTTTCAGAAATATTTCAGTGTCTACTATATATTTTTCAATTGATTGCATAACAATGACACAGCATGACCTGACTCAAAAAATCTATGAGAGTTCAATGCATATTTTCTGCTGCCATCCAAGTCTCCCATGAACAGTGACATGCACAGAACTGTGAGGTAACAAATAGTTCATAAATATAGTTCAGGTAATTGCTATATGTATCATCCCAAAGCATTTTGTCTTGAGTATATCTGCAAGCACTTTGTTCCAAAGGTCTTCTTGCCTGTCTACTGACCCAGAAAATACCATTCTTCTTCAGACGGTAAAGGAGAAATGGCAGGAACGCGAACATTTCCCACATAAGAAACAAAGCCCCCTGCTGCTGGTATCACTTCTGTCCTCCATTTTCCTGTTTGAATAACGTGATCTCATCAATGGTGGATCCATGAGTCTGCCCCCTGCATGTGTATTTAATGAATATTTATGCCAGCGAATAATAACCAACATCTCTTTGGCAAATCGCTGCAGGCTCTCTTCTCGACGCTGTCGGCTACACAAATTCTAAAACCTCCACCATTCCTTTCCTTTGTCTTTTCATATATGTTGTGCTATATGGCTATATAGATAATCCTTTCACACATGTGTATCATATATTCCTTGGATTACACAATAGCAATATGGGCAGATTCCTTGGTCAAGGTCAAAATTCTTTGTATTTTACAAGCTTATTTCAATGTACTTTAAACATCAGCTGTCAGAGCAGCTTACCGATCATTGCACCTGTACACAGCCCATCTGTAAATAACCCACCCAATTACCTCATCCCCATATTGTTATTTGATTTTTGCTCCTTTGCACCCCAGTATCTCTACTGGCACATTCGTCTTCTGCACATCCGTCACTCCAGTGTTTAATTGCTAAATGGTAATTATTTCGCCACTTTGACCTATTTATTGCCTTACCTCCCTAATCTTACCACATTTGCTCACACTGTATATATAATTTTCTATTGTGTTATTGACTGTACGTTTGTTTATCCCATGTGTAACTCTGTCTTGTTTGTGTCGCACTGCTTTGCTTTATCTTGGCCAGGTCGCAGTTGGAAATGAGAACTTGTTCTCAGCTGGCTTACCTGGTTAAATAAAGGTGAAATCTTTTTTTTTTACATAATAACAAAAAATGGCCTAGAAAAGCAGTATGTGATGTGAGTCTCAGATCTTCGAAAAATCCTATCCTTGAAATATTCCAGCGCATAGAGAAAATATTAGCACCAGTTATATTGTTATTATATAGTTATACTATTTGAAGTATTTGAAGTATCTTACATGTATAGCCTGTAAATCTCATACAGTAGCTATGAGTCACATAGGATCATATCATCTCCACCCTACCTGACACCCTAGACCCACTCCAATTTGATTACCAGCCAAAAAAGGTCCACAGATGACTCAATCACAATCACACTGCCCCAACCCATCTGGACAAGAGGAATACCTATGTAAAAATGCTGTTCATTGATTACAGTTCAGAATTTAATACCATAGTACCCTCCAAACTCGTCATTAAGCTCGAGACCCTGGGTCTCGAACCCGCCCTGTGCAACTGGATCCTGGACTTTCTGACAGGCCGCCCCAGGTGTTGAGGGTAGGAAACAACATCTCCACCCCACTGATCCTCAACACTGGGGCCCCACAAGGGGGCGTTCTCAGCACTCTCCTGTACTCTGTTCACCCATGACTGCTTGGCCACGCACGCCTCCAACTCAATTATCAAGTTTGCAGATGACACTACAGTGGTAGGCTTGATTAACAACAATGATGAGACAGCCTACAGGGAGGAGGTGAGGGCCCTCAGAGTGTGGTGTCAGGAAAATAACCTCACACTCAACGTCAACAAAACAAAGGAGATGATTGTGTACTTCAGGAAACAGCAGAGGGAGCACCCCCCCTGGACACATTGACGGGACAGTAGTGGAGAAGGTGGAAAGTACACATCACGGACAAACTGAAATGGTCCACCCACACAGACAGTGTGGTGAAGAAGGCACAACAGCGCCTCTTCAACCTCAGGAGGCTGAATAAACCCTGACAAACTTTTACAGATGCACAATCATTTACATTTACATTTAAGTCATTTAGCAGACGCTCTTATCCAGAGCGACTTACAAATTGGGAGCATCCTGTCGGGATTATTGTTTCCATCCACCGTGTCTTTGTGAGACGCAGTGTGGTGAATGGATGATCTCTGCATGGATATTTGACCAAGAAGGAGAATGATAGAGTGCTGTATCAGATGACCTGTTCTCCACAGTCCCGCTCTCAACCAAATTGAGATGGTTTGGGATGTGAAGGAAAATCAGCCAACAAGTGCTCAGCATATGTGGGAACTCCTTCAAGACTGTTGGAAAAGCATTCCAGGTGAAGCTCGTTGAGAGAATTCCAAGTGTGTGCAAAGCTGTCATCAAGGAAAAGGGTGACTATTTGAAGAATCTGAAATAAAAAATATATTTGGATTTATTTAACACTTTTGTGGTTACTACATGATTCCATATGTGTTATTTCATAGTGTTGATGTCTTCACTATTATTCTGCAATGTAAAAAATAGTAAAAATAAAGAAAACCCCTTGAATGAGCAGGTCTTCTACACTTTTGACCGGTTAGTGTACATATAGTTGAAGTTGGAAGTTTACATACACTTAGGTTGGAGTCATTAAAGATTGTTTTTCAACTACTCCACAAATTTCTTGTTAATTAACAAACTATAGTTTTTGCAAATCGGTTAGGACATCTACTTTGTGCATGACACAAGTAATTTTTCCAATAATTGTTTACAAACAGATTATTTCATTTATAATTCAGTGTCTCACAATTCCAATTGGTCAGAAGTTTACATACACTAAGTTGACTGCACCTTTAAACAGCTTGTAAAATTCCAGAAAATTATGTAATGGATTTAGAAGCTTCGGATAGGCAAATTGACATCATTTGAGTCAATTGGAGGTGTACCTGTGGATGTATTTCAAGGCCTAAATTCAAACACAGTGCCTCTTTTCTTGACATCATGGGAAAATCAAAAGAAATCAGCCAAGAGCTCCGAAAAAATTTGAAGACCTCCACAAGTCTGGTTCATCCTTGGGAGCAATTTCCAAAAGCCTGAAGGTACCACGCACTTCTGTACAAACAATAGTATGCAAGTATAAACACCATGGGACCACACAACCGTCATACCGCTCAGGATGGAGACGCACTCTGTCTCCTAGAGATGAACGTACTTTGGTGCGAAAAGTGCAAATCAATCCCAGAACAACAGCAATGGACCCTGTGAAGATGCTGGAGGAAAAAGGTACAAAAGTATCTATATCCACAGTAAAATGAGTCCAATATCGACATAACCTGATAGGCGGCTCAGCAAGGAAGAGGCCACTGCTCCAAAACCGCCATAAAAAGCCAGACTACGGTTTTCAACTGCACATGGGTACAAAGATCATACTTTTTGGAGAAATGTCCTCTGGTCTGATGAAACAAAAATAGAACTGTTTGGCCATAATGACCATCGTTATGTTTGGAGGAAAAAGGGGAAGGCTTGCAAGCCGAAGAACACCATCCCAACCGTGAGGCACGTGGGGGGGCAGAATCATCTTGTGGGGGTGCTCTGCTGCAGGAGGGACTGTGGCACTTCACAAAATAGATGGCGTCATGAGAAGGAAAATGATGTGGATATATTGAAGCAAAATCTCAAGACATCAGTCAGGAAGTTAAAGCTTGGTCGCAAATGGGTCTTCCAAATGGACAATGACCCCAACTTCCAAAGTTGTGGCAAAATGTCTTAAGGACAACAAAGTCAAGGTATTGGAGTGGCCATCACAAAGCCCTGACCTCAAACCAATAGAAAATGTGTGCAGAACTGAAAAAGTGTTATGCAGGTGAATGAGGACCCAAAAGCGACTTGGCGAAAACAGAGTCTATATTCCAGTAAAGGAAATATGCAATACTCCTAGACAAAACGGAGCGGTAAACAAAGCATAAAAAACTAATTCAACTCGTGGTGACGAAGACAGACTGGAGACTCGACCATAAACTGTAGGTTGCCTCGGGAAGGCACCGACCGTAGCAGACTCAGACACCTGCTCACACGCAGCATCTGAGGGAAACACGACACGACAGGGCGAGACAAAGACACAGCACGGTGAACAATATACAAGGATCCGACAGGACAGAAACGGAAGACAAGGGGAGAAATAGGGACTCTAATCAGAGGGCAAGATACGGAACAGGTGTGAAAAGATTAGATGATTGATTAGGGGAATAGGAACAGCTGGGAGCAGGAACGGAACGATAGAGAGAAGAGAGAGAGGGAGGGAGAGAGAAAAAGGGAACGAACCTAAAAAGACCAGCAGGGGAAAACGAACAGAAGGGAAAGCAAAAATGACAAGACAATATAAGACAAAACATGACAGTACCCCCACTCACCGAGCGCCTCCTGGCGCACTCGAGGAGGAATCCTGGCGGCAACGGAGGAAATCATCAATCAGCGAACGGTCCAGCACGTCCCGAGACGGAACCCAACTCCTCTCCTCAGGACCGTAACCCTCCCAATCCACTAAGTATTGGTGACCCCGTCCCCGAGAACGCATGTCCATGATCCTACGTACCTTGTAAATAGGTGCGCTCTCGACAAGGACGGGGGGAGGGAAGACGAACGGGGGTGCGAAGAAAGGGCTTGACACAGGAGACATGGAAGACAGGATGGACGCGACGAAGATGTCGCGGAAGAAGCAGTCGCACAGCGACAGGATTGACGACCTGGGAGACACGGAACGGACCAATGAACCGCGGAGTCAACTTACGAGAAGCTGTCGTAAGGGGAAGGTTGCGAGTGGAAAGCCACACTCTCTGGCCGCAACAATACCTAGGACTCTTAATCCTACGTTTATTGGCGGCTCTCACAGTCTGTGCCCTGTAACGGCAAAGTGCAGACCTCACCCTCCTCCAGGTGCGCTCACAACGTTGGACAAACGCTTGAGCGGAGGGAACGCTGGACTCGGCAAGCTGGGATGAGAACAGAGGAGGCTGGTAACCCAGACTACTCTGAAACGGAGATAACCCGGTAGCAGACGAAGGAAGCGAGTTGTGAGCGTATTCTGCCCAGGGGAGCTGTTCTGCCCAAGACGCAGGGTTTCTAAAAGAAAGGCTGCGTAGTATGCGACCAATCGTCTGATTGGCCCTTTCTGCTTGACCGTTAGACTGGGGATGAAACCCGGAAGAGAGACTGACGGACGCACCAATCAAACGACAGAACTCCCTCCAAAACTGTGACGTGAATTGCGGGCCTCTGTCTGAAACGGCGTCTAACGGGAGGCCATGAATTCTGAACACATTCTCGATGATGATTTGTGCCGTCTCCTTAGCGGAAGGAAGTTTAGCGAGGGGAATGAAATGTGCCGCCTTAGAGAACCTATCGACAACCGTAAGAATCACAGTCTTCCCCGCAGACAAAGGCAGACCGGTAATGAAGTCTAAGGCGATGTGAGACCATGGTCGAGAAGGAATGGGAAGCGGTCTGAGACGACCGGCAGGAGGAGAGTTACCTGACTTAGTCTGCGCGCAGTCCGAACAAGCAGCCACGAAACGGCGCGTGTCACGCTCCTGAGTAGGCCACCAAAAGCGCTGGCGAATAGAAGCAAGAGTACCTCGAACGCCGGGATGACCAGCTAACTTGGCAGAGTGAGCCCACTGAAGAACAGCCAGACGAGTAGAAACAGGAACGAAAAGAAGTTTACTAGGACAAGCGCGCGGCGACGCAGTGTGCGTGAGTGCTTGCTTAACCTGTCTTTCAATTCCCCAGACTGTCAACCCGACAACACGCCCATAAGGAAGAATCCCCTCGGGATCAGTAGAAGCCACAGAAGAACTAAAGAGACGGGATAAGGCATCAGGCTTGGTGTTCTTACTATCCGGACGGTAAGAAATCACAAACTCGAAACGAGCGAAAAACAACGCCCAACGAGCTTGACGTGCATTAAGTCGTTTGGCAGAACGGATGTACTCAAGGTTCTTATGGTCTGTCCAAACGACAAAAGGAACGGTCGCCCCCTCCAACCACTGTCGCCATTCGCCTAGGGCTAAGCGGATGGCGAGCAGTTCGCGGTTACCCACATCATAGTTGCGTTCCGATGGCGACAGGCGATGAGAAAAATAAGCGCAAGGATGAACCTTATCGTCAGACTGGAAGCGCTGGGATAGAATGGCTCCCACGCCTACCTCTGAAGCGTCAACCTCGACAATGAATTGTCTAGTGACGTCAGGAGTAACGAGGATAGGAGCGGACGTAAAACGTTCTTTGAGAAGATCAAAAGCTCCCTGGGCGGAACCGGACCACTTAAAACACGTCTTGACAGAAGTAAGAGCTGTGAGAGGGGCAGCAACTTGACAGAAATTACGAATGAAACGCCGATAGAAATTAGCGAAACCTAGAAAGCGCTGCAACTCGACACGTGACCTTGGAACGGGCCACTCACTGACAGCTTGGACCTTAGCGGGATCCATCTGAATGCCTTCAGCGGAAATAACAGAACCGAGAAAAGTAACGGAGGAGACATGAAAAGAGCACTTCTCAGCCTTCACGTAGAGACAATTCTCTAAAAGGCGCTGGAGTACACGTCGAACGTGCTGAACATGAATCTCGAGTGACGGTGAAAAAATCAGGATATCGTCAAGGTAGACAAAAACAAAGATGTTCAGCATGTCTCTCAGAACATCATTAACTAATGCCTGAAAAACAGCTGGCGCATTGGCGAGACCAAACGGCAGAACCCGGTACTCAAAATGCCCTAACGGAGTGTTAAACGCCGTTTTCCACTCGTCCCCCTCTCTGATGCGCACGAGATGGTAAGCGTTACGAAGGTCCAACTTAGTAAAGCACCTGGCTCCCTGCAGAATCTCGAAGGCTGATGACATAAGGGGAAGCGGATAACGATTCTTAACCGTTATGTCATTCAGCCCTCGATAATCCACGCAGGGGCGCAGAGTACCGTCCTTTTTCTTAACAAAAAAAAACCCCGCCCCGGCCGGAGAGGAAGAAGGCACTACGGTACCGGCGTCAAGAGACACAGACAAATAATCCTCAAGAGCCTTACGTTCGGGAGCCGACAGAGAGTATAGTCTACCCCGAGGAGGAGTGGTCCCCGGAAGGAGATCAATACTACAATCATACGACCGGTGAGGAGGAAGGGAGTTGGCTCGGGACCGACTGAAGACCGTGCGCAGATCATGATATTCCTCCGGCACTCCTGTCAAATCACCAGGTTCCTCCTGAGAAGTGGGGACAGAAGAAACGGGAGGGATAGCAGACATTAAACACTTCACATGACAAGAAACGTTCCAGGATAGGATAGAATTACTAGACCAATTAATAGAAGGATTATGACATACTAGCCAGGGATGACCCAAAACAACAGGTGTAAAAGGTGAACGAAAAATCAAAAAGGAAATAGTCTCACTGTGGTTACCAGATACTGTGAGGGTTAAAGGTAGTGTCTCATATCTGATACTGGGGAGATGACTACCATCTAAGGCGAACATGGGCGTAGGCTTCTCTAACTGTCTGAAAGGAATGTCATGTTTCCGAGCCCATGCTTCGTCCATAAAACAACCCTCAGCCCCAGAGTCTATCAAGGCACTGCATGTAGCACCCGAACCGGTCCAGCGTAGATGGACTGACATAGTAGTACAGGATCTTGATGGAGAGACCTGAGTAGTAGCGCTCACCAGTAGCCCTCCGCTTACTGATGAGCTCTGGCTTTACTGGACATGAATTGACAAAATGTCCAGCAAGTCCGCAATAGAGGCACAGGCGGTTGGTGATCCTCCGTTCCCTCTCCTTAGTCGAGATGCGAATACCTCCCAGCTGCATGGGCTCAGTCTCTGAGCCAGAGGAGGGAGATGGTTGCGATGCGGAGCAGGGAAACACCGTTAACGCGAGCTCTCTTCCACGAGCTTGGTGACGAAGATCTACCCGTCGTTCTATGCGGATGGCGAGAGCAATCAAAGAGTCCACACTGGAAGGAACCTCCCGGGAGAGAATCTCATCTTTAACCACTGCGTGGAGTCCCTCCAGAAAACGAGCGAGCAGCGCCGGCTCGTTCCAGTCACTAGAGGCAGCAAGAGTGCGAAACTCTATAGAGTAATCCGTTATGGATCGATCACCTTGACATAGGGAAGCCAGGGCCCTAGAAGCCTCCCTACCAAAAACTGAACGGTCAAAAACCCGAATCATCTCCTCTTTAAAGTTCTGGTAATTGTTAGAACAATCAGCCCTTGCCTCCCAGATAGCTGTGCCCCACTCTCGAGCCCGGCCAGTAAGGAGTGATATGACGTAAGCAACCCGAGCTCTCTCTCTAGAGTATGTGTTGGGTTGGAGAGAGAACACAATATCACACTGGGTGAGAAAGGAGCGGCACTCCGTGGGCTGCCCGGAGTAACAAGGTGGGTTATTAACCCTAGGTTCCGGAGGCTCGGCAGACCAGGAAGTAACAGGTGGCACGAGACGAAGACTCTGGAACTGTCCAGAGAGGTCGGAAACCTGAGCGGCCAGGTTCTCCACGGCATGACGAGCAGCAGACAATTCCTGCTCGTGTCTGCCGAGCATGGCTCCTTGGATCTCGACGGCAGTGTTACGAGCGTCTGTAGTCGCTGGGTCCATTCTTTGGTCGGATCCTTCTGTTATGCAGGTGAATGAGGACCCAAAAGCGACTTGGCGAAAACAGAGTCTATATTCCAGTAAAGGAAATATGCAATACTCCTAGACAAAACGGAGCGGTAAACAAAGCATAAAAAACTAATTCCACTCGTGGTGACGAGGACAGACTGGAGACTCGACCATAAACTGTAGGTTGCCTCGGGAAGGCACCGACCATAGCAGACTCAGACACCTGCTCACACGCAGCATCTGAGGGAAACACGACACGACAGGGCGAGACAAAGACACAGCACGGTGAACAATATACAAGGATCCGACAGGACAGAAACGGAAGACAAGGGGAGAAATAGGGACTCTAATCAGAGGGCAAGATACGGAACAGGTGTGAAAAGATTAGATGATTGATTAGGGGAATAGGAACAGCTGGGAGCAGGAACGGAACGATAGAGAGAAGAGAGAGAGGGAGGGAGAGAGAAAAAAGGGAACGAACCTAAAAAGACCAGCAGGGGGAAAACGAACAGAAGGGAAAGCAAAAATGACAAGACAATATAAGACAAAACATGACAAAAAGCGTGTATGAACAAGGAGGCCTACAATCCTGGCTCAGTTTCACCAGCTCTGTCAGGAGGAATGGGCCAAAATTCACACAATTTATTGTGGGAAGCTTGTGGACGGCTACCCAAAATGTTTGACCCATTTTAAACAATTTAAAGGAAATGCTACCAAATACTAATTGAGTGTGGGTAAACTTCTGACCCACTGGGAATGTGATGAAAGAAATAAAAGCTTACATAAATCATTCTCTATGCTTTTGTTCTGACATTTTACATTCTTAAAATAAAGTGGTGATCCTAACTGACCTAAGATAGGGAATTCCTAAATGTCAGGAATTGTGAAAAACTGAGTTTAAATATATTTGGCCAAGGTGTAAACTTCCGACTTCAACTGTATATGGGGCCTACAACAATCTCAGATCTGTAGATTTAGCTGTGAAGAGACAGAATCACAAAATATTTTATTATTGTATTGCCTCTATGTATGTCATGACTTCCGCCGAAGTCGGTCCCTCTCCTTGTTCGTTTGGCAGACGACGTCACCGGCCTTCTAGCCATTGCCGATCCACTTTTCATTTTCCATTTGTTTTGTCTTTGTCTTACACACCTGGTTTCAATCCCCCAATGACTTGTTCATTATTTAACCCTCTGTTCCCCCATGTTTGTTTGTGAGTAATTGTTTATTGTATTGCGGTCTGTATTTGTGGCATTGTATTTATACGACGTGTATTGTGATATATTTGAGTAAAATTGCTTTCATTACTCAAATCTGCTGTGCTGCGCCTGGCACATCTCACCAGCTACACACAGACGCTTTACAGAATTACTCACCACCGAATGGAGTCAGCAGGAGCAGACGCCCTCCCTGTGGCGGTAGAGGAGCGTGTCCAGCAGCACGCAATCATGTTGCAACGTCTGGGCACCACCATGGATCGTGTGCAGCAGACAATCGCTCGTTAGGAGAGAGGAGGAGGTCGTCCAGCGCATCCACCAGCCACACTACAGCAGGCCCCACTGTCCACCCCTCCTTCACCCGGTCCCAGCGGGATTTGGCTTGTGCTCCTGAGGGAGTATGATGGGACGGCTGCCGGATGCCAGGGGTTCCTACTCCAGCTGGAGCTCTACCTGGCGACCGTCCACCCGGCTCCTTTGGGACGTGAGAGCGTGTCTGCCCTCGTCTCCTGCCTCCCAGGCAAACCCTGGAGTGGGCCAACGCTGTATGGAGTGAAGGAGACGCAGCGTTGGACCATTATTATGAGTTCACCTGCCTCTTTCGGGCAGTTTTCAACCACCCGCCTGAGGGTCGAGCGGCAGGTGAACGTCTGTTCCACCTGAGGCAAGGGGCAGGAGTGTGCAGGATTTCGCTTTGTACTTCCGGACCCTGACCCTGAACAGCAGGGCCCTGATCGATCACTACCGGTGCATTTTGCCGAGGACGTTCGCCGGGAGTTGGCCTGCCGAGACGCCACCCTCATGTTGGATCAGCTGGTGGATCCATCCGGCTGGACAACCTGTTGGCTTCCCGCGGACGTCCGGATCGGGGCCTGTCAGTTCCATCCCCCAGCACTTAGGGCGGGAGAAGGGGCTATTCCCTCACCATCTGTGGCCGCAGAGGGCACACTGCTGGTCGGTGCTGGGGAGGTTCCTCAGGGAGTTGAGGCAGCAGGAGGGCACTATCGTGTCACCCCAGGTGAGTCGGCACCAGGCTCACCCAAAGCCCCCTGTCGCTCACATGTATGTGTTTATTAAATTTCCTGAGTTTTCCCTGCATTTCAAGCATAAGGTGCTCGTAGATTCAGGCGCTGCTGGGAATTTTATTGACCGTTCATTTGCTCATAGTTTAGAGATCCTCCTTGTTCCTGTGGATATATACCCTTCCCTGTGCACGTCCTAGATAGTTGACCATTAAGGTGATTAGGGAGGCCACCCCTCCACTAAGCATGGTTACGCAGGAGGGTCACAAGGAGAGAATCAGTCACTTTCTTATTGATTCTCCTGCATTTCCTGTGGTGCTGGGCCTACCCTGGTTGGCCTGTCATGACCTCACTATTTCGTGGCAGAGGGTTCTCAAGGGGTGGTCATGAGAATGCTCAGGGAGGTGTGTGGGAGTTTTCATCGGTGCGACTACGGTAGAAAGTCCAGACCAGATCTCCACCATGCACATCCCCTCAGAATATGCAGACTCAATTACCACCCCATCGACGGGGAGATTGTGCGATAAATCTCCTGGTAGACGCAACACTTACGTATATCCTCTGTCACAGGAGGAGACGGCGGCTATGGAAACATGTCTCCGAATCACTGCGGCAGGGATACATTCGGCCCTCCACTTCACCTGCCTCCTCAATTTTATTGTTTGTGAAGAAGAAGGATTGAGGTCTGTGCCCCTGTATTAACTATCGGGTATCAATCAGATCACAGTGAGGTACAACTACCCGCGGCCTCTCAACGCCAGTGTGATGGAGTCAATGCACGGGGCGCGCCTCTCCACAAAATTGGATCTCAGGAGCGCTTCCAACCTGGTGCGTATCCGGGTGGATGACAGGATTTAGTATCACCTCAGGGCACTATGAGTACCTCGTCATGCCGTACAGGTTGATGAATGCTCCATCAGTCTTCCAGCCCTTTGTTGATGAGATTTTCCGGGACCTGCACGGGCAGGGTGTAGTGGTGTATATTGACAACAGTCTGATATACTCCGCTACACACGCCGAGCATGTCCCTGGTGCGCTGGTTGCTTGGTCGACTGTTGGAGCATGACCTGTACGTCAAGGCTGAGAAATGTTTGTTCTTCCAACAGTCCGTCTCCTTCCTAGGGTACCGCATTTCCACTTCAGGGGTGGAGATGGAGAATGACCGCATTTCAGCCGTGCGTAATTGGCTGACTCCCACCACGATAAAAGGAGGTGCAGCGATTTTAAGGGTTTTCCAACTACTACCGGAGGTTTATCCGGGGTTTTGGTCAGGTAGCGGCTCCCATTACCTCACTGCTGAAGGGGGGGACCGTTGCGACTTCAGTGGTCGGCTGAGGTGGACAGGGCTTTTGGTCACCTGAAGGCTCTGTTTACCTCGGCTCCCGTGCTGGCTCATCCGGATCCCTCTTTGGCGTTCATAGTGGAGGTGGACGCGTCCGAGGCTGGGATAGGAGCCGTGCTCTCTCAGCGCTCGGGCACGCCACCAAAGCTCCGCCCCTGTGCTTTCTTTTTTGAAGAAGCTCAGCCTGGCGGAGCGAAACTATGATCTGGGGGACCTGGAGCTGTTGGCTGTTGTCAAGCCTCCTGATGGCGTGGAGACATTGGCTTGAGGGGGCTAAACACCCTTTCCTCATCTGGACTGACCACCGCAATCTGGAGTACATCCGGGCGGCGAGGAGAATGAACCCTTGCCAGGCAAGGTGGGCCATGTTCTTTACCAGTTTTGTTTTCACTCTATCCTACAGACCAGGTTCTCAGAACGGTAAGGCAGACGCGCTTTCCCGGATTTATGACACAGAGGAGCGGTCCATGGATCACACTCCCATACTTCCGGCCTCTAGCCTGGTGGCACCAGTGATGTGGGAGCTGGACGCGAACATCGAGCGGGCGTTAAGCACAGCACAGATATACGACGTGTATTGTGATATATTTGAGTAAAATTGCTTTCATTACTCATATCTGCTGTCCTGCGCCTGACTCATCACACCAGCTACACACAGACGCTTTACAATGTAGCTTGTTTCCTGTCACAGGTTCAGGAATGGTTATAAAATCACAAAATGTACTTATAATTAACCTTACAAATAGCAGTGTTGGGCAATTTGGAAAACAATAATATAATACCCGTTGGAAGGTTTTCATATTTAGCTCACAATCTGTGGATACTGTGCGATTAGAAAGGTTAAAATAAAATATACATAATTAAAAAATATACTGTATTGCACATGGAAACCAAATGAGGGTGGTCTATGATGATTACAGCAGCAGAAAAGATGTAAAAACAAAAATATATGTGTCCTCTGAAGAGGGGGGTGGTGTGTGTGTATGGGTTAATAACAAATGTAAAAAATAATTTAAAAAATATTGCCTTCACCCTGGCTGTTCCTCTGAAGGCCATTATGCACACGCCAGGTCAGAGGAGGAGAGGGGGAGCAGCTGGTCCATGGCCATGTGGATATTGTGTCTTCATTATTCTTCATGCAGGGCCCAAAGGGCTGCATTGTTTAGGGAGGATAGGTAATGTCTCTAAAGGCCAATCCTCCTGAGCATCAGAGGAAAGAGAGCAGTCTGCTTAAGGTCTGTGGCTGCGATGCACATTTATTTATCTCATATTACAGGAGCATTGTTTTTAATGGATTGATAATGGCCCGGAAGCTCATTTCATTCTTAACCAATCTTGGGCCTTGGGGATTTTGCGTGATTCTCAGAGTGCTTTCACTGAAACTTAAGTTTCATACAGAGGTGGGAATAGTGATAAACATTTCACAGTTTGGTTTTTCAAACTCCTCAACTACCACCATTTAGTATCCAGTATCCATACTACTGAGTGGCTAAATGATAAGAGCCACTTAATGTGAAAGAAAACATTCTGGTAATTGATTGGATACATTACATGTATGGATCCATTCACCCTTGTGGGGGGACAGTTGGATACAGAGTGCTGATGGTATGCAACAACTAAGGGATTTTTTGGGAGCTGGCTAAATGTGCAACAAATAAAACAGTGCTTTTGAAAAATTCCGGACTTATATCGAGTTGCATTGAATTGTACATGAAATGCAAATCAGAAAATGTCAGGCACAGAATCATTGAAAGTTCTTTAGTTCCTGAAAAGATAACCCTTTTCGGATGGAATACTGCACCTGGGGCTATAGTGGTAGGCTGTAAATGATGCAATTAACCAATCATTCATTTGTGTGTATCTCATGCCTTCAGAAGCCAAGCAGGTCAATTATCCCCACTAGCCCAAGCAGGACAATTATGCCCACTAGCCAGGAATGGCAGCGTAAGTGAGGTAAGGTTGATGGATGTACCTCAGCAAACCTATTGAAGATAATTTATCAAATCTATTTATGGGTTTGATTTTTTGTCATTTTCAATTGAAGTGATATTCAAAGAACAGATCACTTCGGTTTGGGACATAGCACTGCTGTCCACAAACTGAAGCCATTCACATGATAAAATATCTGAGTCTTGATAACCCAAGTAAATCGTAGTGCTTTAGTACTAATACATCTCATATTATGGTATAGATGTTAACATAGAACAATAACAACATTTGGTCGACCTTTGACACTTCACAAAATCTGTCAAATATAACTTATATCTTTAACAAAATGTATTCTGAAAGACTTCATTGTAATTCCTTAGAGATTAAATTCCATCATTCAGAGTTTCATGATATGACCATTACGGAAGATTACGGAAGAAATGAGGCGAGGGGGATAGCCGGTCAGTTGTACCACTGAATGCCTCTTCTGCATTTAACCCAACCCCTCTGAATCAGAGAGGTACAAGGGGATGCTGTAATTGACATCTACATCTTCAGCACCCAGGTAACAGTGGGTTAACTGCCTTGCTCAGGGGCAGAACTACAGATTTTCACCTTGTCAGCTCAGGGATTTGATCCAGCAACCTTTTGCTGGCCCAACACTCTAACCACTAGGCTACCTGCCGGGGTTTGTAACACTTCAATTGCATTTCAGTTTCCACTTTCACCAGTGTATGCTCTCTCTCTCTATATATATATACCTACTTTCTAACTCTGGCAGTCACTTGAGAAAGTAGCTAGTCGTCTGTATCAGGCGTAATAACCTTGAACATGTCTACTGCTGTATTAATACAGCTCAGGTTCAGGCTTATTTGATGCCGAGCCAGCTGCTGATTACCTTGTCAAGGAACCTCGGCACAGAGGCGGCTGCTGCAGCATGGACACTTTAAAGGTGTGTGTAAAGTTACATTGTGGTGGCTGCTTTCAAAAATAGAGCAGACACCTTTTATATTTTTTAAATTGTCAGGCAAACTCCCTGGCTTTCTGTATTTCAAGTAAGGTTGTTAAGGTGAAAGAGATTGAAATCCGGATAACCGCGAGTCAGTGTTGTGTATATTTTCAGTTGTGGGCTATAGATATAATTATACCTCATGTGTCTTTGTCAATTTTGTCCTCTTCGTCTCTGAAAACTGCTTTGGGAATGGTAGCTACGTTATGTGTGAGAAAAATACTCTCTGGCAATCTGTATTCACATCTCTGGAAACTTTGGGACATTGTATTGAGTATGCCATACAGTCCATTCAACTGTTGTGAGTGTACAGACATACAGTAACTCTTGTTATCCTACCCAAACCACAGGCCTGATCCTTCATAATGGACTGAGTGCATTCTCTACGGGTTTCTGTTTGAAGGATGTTATACACATTTAAATGAATTCATTCAGGATTGTGTATTATCATGATTAAATTCTGGTATACATTTGCATCATTATGACATTAAAAACAATGGCATGTGCCTATAATCTATCTTTGATGTAGCCCTTGGCTCTTGTATGGAGTATAGGCCATTGACAAAATATCCTCCATATCGCTCTTAAAGGGCATGTTTTTCCAGGTCCAGGCTATAATTTAGGACGTGTGTTAAAACCTTTACAGGCTCTAAATTATCGACACATATTTTTGGTTTGCAAAGCTACATTTGTATGTGGTGTCCTCGGAGTCATCATCGACCAACATAATTGTTACAAAATGGCAGGAAACCTTTGTTCAGAGGAAATCCAGGAGTGATCATGTTTTGCCACCCTGACAGTAGAGTGTGAAGGTGTAAGGCTGTTGGCCTTTATTAGAGATCACCTGAAATAGAACAGCAGTGAAATTGTGTCTGTTGTGACCTTTGACTTGACCGGGAGAGTACACTGATGTTATTAACTGTTTCTGGAGGGGATGTCATGTTGCGACTCCTGTGATGTGGAGTGGATCCCCCAAGAGAAATATTTCCCTGGCAAAATTGCAACAGTTTAGCGAGAGGAGAGGTGAATGTTGTTTTCTTTGCAATACCGAGGTTGGAATTGGTCCTATTTAAAGGAAGATGGAAAGGATGGTGGTGGGAGCAGGGGAGAGTGGGGCAATACAGGCCTTCAGTACAGGATATGATATTGCAGAACTGTGTAGATTAAGTGTTTGGTAGTGGATAGTACTGTCTCGAAAGTAGTTCCCTTTGTAATGATTTTAATGACTGCCTCTGAAATGATGCCACAACGGTTATGTGTCGTTATCAGTACTCCTGTAAACCTCTGTCCCTTCAATCTGGTCCGACTGAACAGCAGGAAAAGTAATAGTCCAAACCAGAGGGCAGGGACAGGGCTGGCTTCCGGGTTGGATGCGCGCTGTGTTAAGAAGCAGTATTGGTGGTTGGGTTGTGTATCGGAGGACTCGTGACTTTCAACCTTCGTCTCTCCCGAGCCCGTATGGGACTTGTAGCAATGAGAGAAGATAGTAGCTACTACAACAATTGGATACCATGAAATTGGGGAGAAAAAAAGGGTAAAATTCAAAACCAAAAAAAGAAGAACAGTGGACTTCTGGAAAAGCTCTTGCGATCCAGAGAAAATGTATCTGCACAAGCAGAGTTCCCATTATTGCATCACTGGTGGAGGTTCACCATCTGGCAGAGATCTAATGCACAATCACCTGTGGCTCTGCAGCGAATGTCTGCAACACAAAAGTCTTCAGAGCAATAAATACAGTAGGGGCAACAGTTACAGTTAGTTACCTTGGGCTAATATCACATCATACATTACCTGTCTTATACAATCTGTTTTAAACAACCATATTAAGGATGGCTTTCTTTGTTGAATTTAGGAATGAATGACTGGCCCACCACAGGTAAAAGTTAACACATTTTGAATGGATGTGAAAACGTAATAAGGATCTCTATCTAGGGAAACAAACTCAACTGAAAGTTGAGTCTATAGACGTTTGACAGGATTTCAAAGACAAAGTTTTCCTGAGAAGTAAACCTCTCTGAAGCAACACGACAGTTCGTTATGCCTCACTGGTAAGCCAGATTTGCAAAGAGCTTCGGGCTGGGAATTTGTGTTCTGCAACCTTATCCTCTGCAATCTCTGTCACTCAAACCTATTTGACAAGTGGCATTTGAGACAGGATGCTCATTTCTTTGCACTGTCACAGAAGCATTTTTGTCCAGGCAAAATGGGTTCTGATGAATCACAACATCATATAACAATGATGGTATACTGACTGACAACTCTTCATCTTGTTCTTGTCGAGACCTTTCATGAATAACACATCAACCAACTTTCACGAATATTACATTTACTGATATGAATAAAATGTCATACAGTAAATGCCATGAAAAGACCTACATCAGTGTGAAATGAAAATAAAATGATTGAGTGTTTGTACACTATTTCTATTTTTACTTTAAATATTGTGATGTCACAACTAGTTACTATATGATATGAATGCAATACAACATAAATAGACCAATAGAATGTTGCTATTTGTCTCACTAAACAACCCAGTGATGTGTAATTCACTTCAAAATGCTGACCTCTATAACAGCTCAGAGTAGAGGCACAGATGTATTCCTTCAGTATTTACGTCCCTCAATGGTTTATTTGTTGTATTATAATGACAAGGTTTTATAGTGTGTTAACTAGAGATGCCAAGGTCCTTCGTGGTAAGGAAATATTTATTATACCTAATTCCAAGTTTTGTCAATTCACATCCTAGCACGCATGGACTTGGTTTCTGAGCTAACCACATTTTTTGCATAAGGAATGAGCTCCTGGAATTTCCTGGTGGCCTATAGCTCTGAGCAGGAAACAGGAAGTTGTCTTTGGCCTCTGCTAGTCTCAGCCATTTGTTCGGTGGAGCTACGAAGTAGTAAATTGTATCCAAGAGTGGAGAGGATAGTGGCTTTACAATGAGTTTTATGAGGTCATTACACAATACACTAGCCTGATGGATAAGACCCTAAAAATATCCCTTTGGTTAGGGGATAGAGCTACTAGTTACTAAAACCATAATTAAACAGAGTCTACCTGTCAATATAAAAGAACACACTTTATTGATCTTTCTTCATACTAGAGTGCATGGAGTCTTGTCAGTTTCCTGCCACATAACAGAGGAAGGTCCCTTGGACCCAGTGGTTCGGTGGTGGCAGTGTCTTTCTGTGGAAACAGTAGAGCATGAAAATCACTTCCACAGGCTAAGAATGGCAGTCAGGACGAGTGTGTTCTGTCTGCCTGGCCGCATGGTGCCACAGGAGAGGTATCTAATTTCAGGCAACAGGGAACAAATTTCAGCATGCGGAACAAACTCACGGCCAGAGCCCCCTGCCAGTGCATTCCTGTAGCAGACCAGAAGAAAGTCACAAGACAGCCAGGAAGTCTGTTGTGCACATTTGATCAACATTACATTTGATTGCGTTCCGTTCTTCAACAGTCTCACGAAATGCCGAGTATAGCATGAGAAGGAATATATTAAACTAAACTCCTGACAATGAGATAGGATATGCTGGCAGATCCAGAGGGGGGTATTTGGCAACGCATTCAATGCAATAAGCACAAGTCAAGTGAATCAGGTGAGGAGAACAAGATTTCACCTGACCTGCAAAACTTGTGGTTATGAGTCATTATCATGACACATTTGAATTGGATTACCTTTACTGATTTTGAATGTGGAAGACGGGAATAGTAGAATATTCACAGGGGATCCATTATTCCAGAAATCATGCAAAGTTAGTCTCGCAGGGACAAGACAATATAATTTAGTTGAAGTTGGAAGTTTACATACACCTTTGCCAAATACATTTAAACTCAGTTTTTCACAATTCCTGACATTTAATCCTAATAAAAATGTCCTGTCTTGGGTCAGTTAGGATCACCAGTTTATTTTCAGAATGTGAAATGTAAAAAAAAATAGTTGAGAGAATGATTTACTTCAGCTGTAATTTCTTTAATTTCGGCTTGCAAGCCCCCCCTCCTACAAACATAACGATGATCAGTATGAACAAACATGGCCAAACATTTTTGTTTCATCAGACCAGAGGACAAAAAGTATGATCTTTGTCCCCATGAGCAGTTGCAAACTGTAGTCTGGCTTTTTTTATGGCGGATTTGGAGCAGTGGCTTCTTCCTGGCTGAGCGGCCTTCCAGGTTATGTCGATATAGGGCTCATTTTACTGTGGATATAGATACTTTTGTACCTGTTTCCTCCAGCATCTTCACAAGGTCCTTTGCTGTTCTGAGATTGATTTGCACTTTTAGCACCAAAATACGTTAATCTCTAGGAGACAGAACGCGTCTCCTTCCTGAGCGGTATGACACGGCTGCGTGGTCCCATGCTGTTTATACTTGCGTACTATTGTTTGTACAGCTAGATGTGCCAAACTATTGTTTGTACACCTTCAGGTGTTTGGAAATTGCTCCCAAGGATGAACCAGAGTTGTGGAGGTCTTCAATTGTTTATTTCAGAGGTCTTGGCTGATTTCTTTTGATTCTCCCATGAATTCAAGCAAAGAAGCACTGAGTTTGAATTTAGGCCTTGAAATAAACCTCCAATTGACTCAAATATTTTAATTAGCCTATCAGAAGCTTCTAAAGCCATGACAACATTTTATGGAATTTTACAAGCTGTTTAAAAGCACAGTCAACTTAGTGTATGTAAACTTCTGACCCACTGGAATTGTGATACAGTGAATTATAAGTGAAATAATCTTTCTGTAAACAATTGTTGCAAAAATGACTTGTGTCATGCACAAAGTAGATGTCCTAACCGATTTGCCAAAACTATAGTTTGTTAACAAGAAATTTGTGGAGTGGTTGAAAAATGAGTTTTAAATGACTCCAACCTAAGTGTATGGAAACGTCCAACTTCAACTGTATATTCCACACTTAATTTTTGTTGGATTGTTCCATTTTCCTTTCCTTTTTTTGTTCCTCTCCTTTTTTGTTTCTGTAAAATAAAGAAAACCTCAGCGGACTTTGGTTCTGTGAAGCAGAGATTCTGATCTATGGTTCTTTGCCCCTGAGGGCAGAAGAAGCCTCTACATGAGGTCTCAGAGCTATAATCACCATGTAGGGAATGTAACATTAATAAGTGGTTCATTAACCCTTCAGTATCTCATCTCATTAGTCAACCAGTTATACTGTATTGTACAAATTGAATGTAACTAAGCTGATGGTGGTATTACAATATATTCAAATCTATATTTGCAATTTTACCTTTGTGTTTATGCAACATTCGTGTGTTGCAAATGGGCTTTAAAACCTCTTTGGGATAGGCGGGGTGAAAATGTCTCAACTGGCCAATTGCCAGATTAAAATAAAATACTATAAAATTCAAACTTTTATTAAATCACACATGTAAGATACTCAATTAAAGCTACACTTGTTGTGAATCCAGCCAACATGTCAGATTTAAAAAATGCTTTTCGGCGAAACATAAGAAGCTATTATCTGATGATACCACCAGCAGTAAACAAAGGGGTTAGCATATTTCAACCCTGCAGGCGCTACACAAAACGCTGAAATAAAACATAAAACATGCATTACCTTTGACGAGCTTATTTTGTTGGCACTCCAATATGTCCCATAAACATCACAATTGGTCCGTTTGTTCGATTAATTCCGTCCATATATATCCAAAATGTCCATTTAATAAGGAGCGTTTGATCCAGAAAAAAACAAACGCAACGTCACTACACAATATTTCAAAAGTTGCCTATAAACTTTGCCAAAATATTTCAAACTACTTTTGTAATACAACTTTAGGTATTTTAAACGTTAATAGTCGATCAAATTGTAGACGGGGCTATCTGTGTTAAATGCAGGAATGAAAACAAACCAGGTCTGCTTTTCACGTCTTGCGCAACTCACAAAAGTGTTACCCAGTTCCGAGTTGGCCTACTTCTTCATTGCACAAAGGAATAACCTCAACCAAATTCCAAAGACTGAACGCGTCCAGTGGAAGCGGTAGGAACTGAAAACAGGTTCCTATGAAATATCCCTTGGCAATGACAATTCAGGGAACAGAGAGGGGGAAATAAAATTCTGAACAGTTAGTCCTCGGGGCTTTGCCTGCTACATAAGTTATGTTATACTCACAAACATGATTCAAACAGTTTTAAAAACTTCTGAGTGTTTTCTATCCAAATCTGTGAATAATATGCATATCTTATATTCTTGGCATGAGTAGCAGGAAGTTGAAATTGGGCACGCTATTTATCCAAAAGTTACAATTCTGCCCCCTAGCCCCAAGAGGTTTTTAAATACATGCCAAATCTCACATCTCCTTCTCTGACTCAAGTTTCATTGACTGTAGTTTGTTATTTTCTTTGCAGGTGGCAAGTGTGTACTGTTAAAACTATTTAGAGGAATGGAGTCTTGGGACACTTGTTTTCATAGTCAGCCTAGCAGTCTTGTCAGCCACAGGGTCTCAGTCCTACCTGCCCTGGGGCTTTGACATCCCCTTATCCTTCCTGACCTCTCCACCTGGGCCTAGCCAGCAGCCATAGGACTTGTCCTGTCAAGTACACATCATTCAACTTGCTCTGGTGTCACCTAATAGGGCCAGAGATACAATATCCCTTTGGAGCAGAGTTAGACTGTTCAACAGAGAAGTGGTCCTTCTGTAGCTCAGTTGGTAGAGCATGGCGCTTGTAACACCAGGGTAGTGGGTTCGATTCCCGGGACCACCCATACGTAGAATGTATGCACACATGACTGTAAGTCGCTTTGGATAAAAGCGTCCGCTAAATGGCATATATTATTTATTATTATATTTTATTATTATTATATTAGACCAAAGGAAATGTAGCAATTTGTTAACTACAGTGCCTTGCAAAAGTATTAATCATTTTGTTGCATTACAACCTGTAATTTAAATACATTTTTATTAGGATTTCATGTAATGGACATACACAAAATAGTCCAAATTGGTGAAGTGAAATTAAAAAAGTGATGTGTGCATATGTATTCACCCCCTTTGCTATGAAGCCCCTAAATATGATCTGGCGCAACCAATTACCTTCAGAAGTCACATAATTAGTTAAATAAAGTCCACCTGTGTGTAATGTAAGTGTCACATGATCTGTCACATGAGCTCAGTATATAAGGTCCCAGTAAGGCCCCAGAGCCTGCAACACAACTAAGCAAGGGGCACCACCAAGCAAGCTGCACTATGAAGACCAAGGAGCTCTCCAAACAGGTCAGGGACACAGCTGTGGAGAAGTACATATCAGGGTTGTGAGTCGCTCTGGATAAGAGCGTCTGCTAAATGACTTAAATGTAAATGTAAATGTAAATGTAAGGAGCTGCAAAGATCCACAGCGGAGATTGGAGTACCTGTCCATAGGACCACTTTAAGCCTTACACTCCACACAGCTGGTCTTTACGGAAGAGTGGCCAGAAAAATGCCATTGCTTAAAGAAAAAAAAATAAGCAAACACGTTTGGAAGACTCTCTAAACATATGGAAGAAGGTACTCGAGGTGATGAGAGCTTTTTGGCCATCAAGGAGAATGCTATGTCTGGCGCAAACCCAACACTTCTCATCACCCCGAGAATACTATCCCCACAGTGAAACATGGTGGTGGCAGCATCATGCTGTGAGGATGTTTTTCATCGGGAGGGACTGGGAAACTGGTCAGAATTGAAGTAATGATGGATGGTGCTAAATAAAGGGAAATTCTTGAGGGAAACCTGTTTCAGTTTTCTAGAGATTTGAGACTAGGATGGAGGTTCACCCTCCAGCAGGACAATGACCCTAAGCATAATGCTAAAGCAACACCCGAGTGGTTTAAGGGGAAAACATTTAAATGTCTTGGAATGGCCTAGTCAAAGCCCAGATCCCAATCAAGTTGAGAATCTGTGGTATGACTTAAATGTTGCTGTACACCAGCGGAACCCATCCAACTTGAATGAGCTGGAGCAGTTTTGCCTTGAAAAATGGGCAAAATCCCAGTGGCTAGATGTGCCAAGAGACATACCATAAGAGGCTTGCAGCTGTAATTGCTGCAAGAGTGGGCTCTACAAAATAGCCCTCTGTTCTGTCTGACTGCTGCAGCCGGTATGGCTCCATTAACGCTAGCAAGCCCATTTAACCCAGTTACCACTCACACAGCGAATGAATGTTATAACACTTTCTGGATGTATGCCTGACCCATTCTTCCCTTTCCCTGACCCACTCTCCCCTTTCCCTGACCCACTATCCCCTTTCCCTGACCCACTCTCCCCTTTCCCTGACCCATTCTCCCCTTTCCCTGACCCATTCTCCCCTTTCCCTGACCCATTCTCCCCTATCTCTGACCCACTATCCCCTTTCCCTGACCCATTTCCCCTTTCCCTGACCCACTCTCCCCTTTCCCTGACCCACACTCCCCTTTCCCTGACCCACTCTCCCCTTTCCCTGACCCATTTTACCCTTTCCCTGATCCATTCTCCCCTTTCCCTGACCCATTCTCCCCTATCTCTGACCCATTCTCCCCTTTCCCTGACCCATTCTCCCCTTTCCCTGACCCATTCTCCCCTTTCCCTCACCCACTCTCCCCTTTCCCTTATCTACTCTCCCCTTTCCCTGACCCATTCTCCCCTTTCCCTGACCCATTCTCCCCTTTCCCTGACCCATTCTCCCCTTTCCCTGACCCATTCTCCCCTTTCCCTGACCCATTCTCCCCTTTCCCTGACCCATTCTCCCCTTTCCCTGACCCACTCTCCCTTTTCCCTGACCCATTCTCCCCTTTCCCTGACCCACTCTCCCCTTTCCCTGACCCATTCTCCCCTTTCCCTGACCCATTCTCCCCTTTCCCTGACCCATTCTCCCCTTTCCCTGACCCATTCTCCCCTTTCCCTGACCCATTTTTCCCTTTCCCTGACCCACTCTCCCTTTCCCTGACCCATTTCCCTTTCCCCCATTATCCCCTTTCCCTTTCCCTTTCCCTGACCCATTCTCCCCTTTCCCTGACCCATTCTCCCCCATTCTCCCTTTCCCTGACCCATCCCCTCTCCCATTTCCCTTTCCCTGACCCAAACTCCCCTTTCCCTGACCCATTCTCCCCTTTCCCTGACCCAATCCCCCCTTTCCCTGACCCATTCGCCACCTTTCCCTGACCCAATCTCCCCTTTCCCTGACCCATTCTCCCCTTTCCCTGACCCAATTCTCCCCTTTCCCTGACCCACTCTCCCCTTTCCCTGACCCACTCTACCCTTTCCCTGACCCACTCTCCCCTTTCCCTGACCCAATCTCCCCTTTCCCTGACCCATTATCCCCTTTCCCTGACCCATTCTCCCCTTTCCCTGACCCATTCTCCCCTTTCCCTGACCCATTCTCCCCTTTCCCTGACCCATTCTCCCCTTTCCCTGACCCATTCTCCCCTTTCCCTGACCCATTATCCCCTTTCCCTGACCCATTCTCCCCTTTCCCTGACCCAATCTCCCCTTTCCCTGACCCATTCTCCACCTTTCCCTGACCCAATCTCCCCTTTCCCTGACCCATTCTCCCCTTTCCCTGACCCAATTCTCCCCTTTCCCTGACCCACTCTCCCCTTTCCCTGACCCACTCTCCCCTTTCCCTGACCCACTCTCCCCTATCCCTGACCCATTCTCCCCTTTCCATCACCCAATCTCCCCTTTCCCTGACCCATTCTCCCCTTTCCCTGACCCAATCTCCCCTCTCTCTGACCCTCCCTTCCCTTTTCTCTATACAAGTGTTTCAAGGACATGGTTTCCAGAGTGAAGCACTGCACTGGCTGGAGCTAATAGACCTTGAATGTGAAATGTTCCAGGAGAGTGTGCTCCTCAGTGTGAAGCATGGCAGGCCCTGATTAGGGAAGTGACAGTCCGAACACCCAGAAGAATGACTGTGATTGTTCTGCCGGAGCCAGAGAAAAGGGAGGGCTTGAGGGATGAATCTCTTTCTATCCAGTCATTCAAGCGTTTTCATGGTGCATATTGCAATAACAATTTCTCCTTGAAGACATTGGGTCTGTTTCTAGGCTGCTTGGTGTCTGGTGTCACAAGACAACTTCTGGGACCAGAAATGTGTCTTTGTAATGGAAAGTGCCGTGCAAGCCAGCAGTTACTCTTTAAAACGATGTTGTTGTTTCTTTCCGGAGTAGGCTTTTGAATTAGATCAACTGACTGAGACCAAAGAGATGCTGCATGTTTAAGAAAGCAAACACACAATCCCATGGAGGTCATATTTACATCAGTTTGAAGCTAGTCATCAAAAGGTCTACCTTTAGAAGAACAAACAGGTTCCTCATTCCCATCTGGTGGCTGCTTGACTTCAGCGTCAAGAAGCAGATCTAGGATAGCTCACGTTGTGGCAGTATTTTTCCTTCTTTTAGAAGTGCTTGTTGCCATGAAATAGAGGAACTGTGTGACTACAGCCAGGGTGCTCTCAACTGGTTATTTGTCTACATTTGATGTTGGTATTATTGGTGAATCTACATGAAACAATTTTTCTTTAATGATCTAAATGTTTATTGACGCCGTAGCCTACAGTGTAATTAATGTACTTTCTTGTTGATTATCTCACAGCAAAAATGTTTCCCCATCGGCCATTTTCTTTTGAAGGTAAATGGCCTGTTTGCTTGCGAGAGACCCCATTTGCTGTGACTACTTTTCCATTTAGTGGCGTTTCCGATAGTATAAATTGAATTGTATTGAAGTCCATCGGTTTTATATGACGTCGGGGCAGCTGTGCACTGGGTAACATTTAGCTTAGGGCTATCCATTTCATTCTCTACAAGGTTCATGTTGGAAATTATTTCACCTCACACTTTTATATAGCCAAACCCAAGCAGCCTCAATGATTCTTGACCTTTAAACACATGACCGCAGGTGACTACTTCAGAATTGTTTAAATCCACATCTTTATCTGAACACAGGGGCAAATCTCTAGCCAGCAGACAATACTTTTGAGATCAAGTGAGTCTTTCCATGTACTTCACAGGCTCAGTGAAGAAGGGCAATAAGATACCTGTGCTTTAGAGGAATGTGTACTATATATATATATATATATATATATATATATATATATATGTGGGTCTTATTTTCCCATTTATCCCAACAATGTTTGTATATGTAAGATTTCAGCCATGCCAAAGCTTAGGAATGGAGATGAGTTACTTGGCTTTTTGCTCCTTGAAGTCTTGAAGGATATGACATGAGCCCGGTGCCTCGTGAAGTAGGTCATGCGTGTCCCCTGATATAGTTTTTCATCCTGTCTGTGATCGTAAGGATTACCAAATATTTTTCTCTCTCTGTGAGGTGAATGTCATTCTTTTTCCCGCTCACCTCAAACGGAGACAGCCACGACCGAAAGCACCACTCCCTCCTTATTTTACTAGTCGCCTTTCGTTTACCTGACCACTTCAAAAAGCAATGAATTGTCAAGACACTCCCTGAGATGAGGTCAAACATACCGCACAGGCACTCTTTATTACCATAAATGTCAGTGGTCCTCTTCATCTTCCACATACTGTTATTGCACCGGTGGAAATGTCAAATGTATTTGCAACAGTCATAACACCATGATGGGCCCTCAGCTCAGAAAACTGCACTGTCAAATATCAACAAATGAGGAAGTATTTCTATGAACCTATTACTGTCTGATCTATTTCACGCAGTGTGGAAGAAGAAGAAGCAGCAGAATAAGAAGAAGCAGAAGAAGAAGCAGGAGCAAAAGAAGCAGAAGCAGCTATCAAGGCACAAGGCGAGACCCAAATGCAGACACAGGAGGCAGATTGTTAGAGTCTTAGGAGGTCCTTCTGTAGCTCAGTTGGTAGAGCATGGCGCTTGTAACGCCAGGGTAGTGGGTTCGATCCCCGGGACCACCCATACGTAGAATGTATGCACACATGACTGTAAGTCGCTTTAGATAAAAGCGTCTGCTAAATGGCATATATATTATTTACGATGTTTATTAATTCAAAGGAGTAGGCAAGGGAATGGGCAAAAAGGTCACAACCAGATCAGAGTCTAAGAGTTACAGAGTGGTAGACAGACTCATGGTGAGGGCAGACAGAATGGTCAGGCAGGCGGGTACAAAGTCCAGAAACAGGCATGGGTCAAAACCGGGTGGATTAGAAAAAAAAGAGAATGCAAAAAGCAGGAAAATGGGAAAAACGCTACTTGACTTGGAAACATACAAGATGAACTGGCACAGAGAGAAATGAGACACAGGGATAAATACACAGGGGAAAATAAGCGACACTTGGAGGGGGTGGAGACAATAACAGGAACAGATCAGGGTGTGGCAGTCCCCCCCCCAACCCCCTCCCACCGGCATCCTACCTGGGAGCATACCTGGCTGACCGGGGTGTCGGCGTTGGAAATCGGGTCCAAGATGCCTTTAGCAGGAAGCCAGCACCTTTCCTCTGGGCCATATTCCAAGTTATGGTCGGTCCAGACCAGGAATGGCTGTTCTGCTCCTTCCAGCCAGTGCCTCCACTCCTCCAATGGTATCTTCACCGCCAGGAGTTCTCGATTGCCAACATCGCAGTTCCTCTCAGCAGGATTGAGACAATGGGACAGGAAGGCACAGGGATGAAGCTTCTGGTCCTGGGCAGATCGCTGGGACAGGATGGCCCCCACTCCAACATCCAAAGCATCCACTTCCACCACAAATTGACGCGAGGGGTTTGAATGGATGAGGATGGGTGCTGTTGTGAACCAATGCTTCAGGTTTACAAAGGCTTTGTCGACAGCTGGAGACCATTTGAACGGTACCTTGGGGAGGTGAGTGCTGAAAGGTGGGCCGCCAGGGTGCTGTAATCCCAAATGAAACAGCAGTAGAAGTTTGCAAAACCAACAAACCGTTGCAACTGCATCCTGGACATTGGTTGAGGCCAATCCAGCCCTGCTTTCACCTTTCCAGGATCCATCTAAACATTGCCCTCAGCAATGACATATCCCAGAAAGGTGATAGAAGGGTGCTGGAGTTCACACTTCATGGCTTTCACAAACAATTGGTTCTCAAGGAGGCACTGAAGGACCTGTCTGACATGGAGTACATGTTCTAGGTTAGATCGGGGAAAAAAAACAGGATATCATCTAGGTAGACAAACACAAACCGGTTTAGCATGTCCCGAAGCACATCATTGACCAAAGCCTAGAAGAAAGCGTTGATGGTGAGTCCAAATGGCATGACCTGGCACTCATAATGTCCACTGGCTGTGTTGAAGGCCGTCTTCCACTCATCCCCCTCATCCCCCTTGCATATCCGAACCAGGCATTCCGAATGTCCAAAAACATGGTAGGGCCCTGGAGAGGTTTAAACTGCGAGGAGAGGTAGGGAGTACCGATTTTTGACAGTACCGATTTTTGACAGTGATATCGTTAAGTCCTCGGTAGTCAATGCACGGGCGCAGGGTCTTGTCCTTCTCCACAAAGAAAAACCCTGCACTGGCAGGAGATGCAGAAGGACGGACTGCCCCAGTGGCCAGCGGCCTCTATGTACTCCTCCATAGCTTTGGTCTCTGGTCCGGACAGAGAATAGAGAAACAGAGCCCGAGTAGAAAAGAGAAACCAATCCCGAGTAGTGCCTGGGAGAAGGTCAATGGCACAAGCATAAGGATGGTGCGGGGGATGGGAAGTAGCATGTGCTTTACGGAACTCTTCCAGGAGGTCATGGTATTCAGTAGGAATAGCAGAGTCATCCACAGTCAAATCAAATCAAATCAAATTTATTTATATAGCCCTTCGTACATCAGCTGATATCTCAAAGTGCTGTACAGAAACCCAGCCTAAAACCCCAAACAGCAAACAACGCAGGTGTAAAAGCACGGTGGCTAGGAAAAACTCCCTAGAAAGGCCAAAACCTAGGAAGAAACCTAGAGAGGAACCGGGCTATGTGGGGTGGCCAGTCCTCTTCTGCCTGTGCCGGGTAGAGATTATAACAGAACATGACCAAGATGTTCAAATGTTCATAAATGACCAGCATGGTCAAATAATAATAAGGCAGAACAGTTGAAACTGGAGCAGCAGCACAGTCAGGTGGACTGGGGAACAGCAAGGAGCCATCATGTCAGGTAGTCCTGGGGCACGGTCCTAGGGCTCAGGTCCTCCGAGAGAGAGAAAGAAAGAGAGAATTAGAGAGAGCATATGTGGGGTGGCCAGTCCTCTTCTGGCTGTGCCGGGTGGAGATTATAACAGAACGTGGCCAAGATGTTCAAATGTTCATAAATGACCAGCATGGTTGAATAATAGTAAGGCAGAACAGTTGAAACTGGAGCAGGAGCATGGCCAGGTGGACTGGGGACAGCAAGGAGTCCTCATGTCAGGTAGTCCTGGGACATGGTCCTAGGGCCCAGGCCAGTTGAAACTGGAGCAGCAGCATGGCCAGGTGGACTGGGGACAGCAAGGAGTCATCATGTCAGGTAGTCCTGGGGCATGGTCCTAGGGCTCAGGTCCTCCGAGAGAGAGAAAGAAAGAGAGAAGGAGAGAATTAGAGAACACACACTTAGATTCACACAGGACACCTGAATAGGACAGGAGAAGTACTCCAGATAAACAAACTGACCCTAGCCCCCCGACACATAAACTACTGCAGCATAAATACTGGAGGCTGAGACAGGAGGGGTCAGGAGACACTGTGGCCCCATCCGAGGACACCCACGGACAGGGCCAAACAGGAAGGATATAACCCCACCCACTTTGCCAAAGCACAGCCCCCACACCACTAGAGGGAAAACGTCAACCACCAACCACCAACCAGTCTTGCTAACATCCTGAGACGGACGACTTGGGGAAGGCTGTGCTGCTTGAAGGCAGTGGGAATGGCAAAAAAAGACTCCAACCCAGGATGGAGCTTATGGTCCAGTCAATCACAGGATTGTGTTTTTGTAGCCAGGAAAATCCCCAACATAACCGGAACATGGGGAGATGCAATGGTGAGGAACTGTATGGTCTCACTGTGGTTACCAGAAACCGGTAAGTGAACGGGCGCAATAATATGGGTGACTTCCCCTATAGAGCGTTCGTCCAATGCCCTAGCATCCATGGGCACAGAGGCTGAGTGGGAATACCAAGCTCCGAAGCTATCGTGGCATCCATAAGTCATTCATCAGCCCCAGACTCAATGAGCACTTGGAGAGACTTAGATTTGTCTCCCCACAGAACAAGCACAAAAAGGGGTGTGTGGGTGATGGTAGTTAGAGAACTCCCAGTCTGACTCACCATGTACTGGTACCGACTAGAGACAATGGTTTCCTAATAGCGCAGGTAGCTATAAAATGTCCTGCCCCTCCACAGTACAGACAACAGTTATTATTCATCCTCCGTGAGCGCTCAAAACTGATAGCCTAATTCTTCCCAACTGCATAGGCTCATGAGTATCCGACTCACCCATCGTAGATTCACGAGAGAGCTCTGGTGACTTCGACTCCTCTCGGAAGAGCAGCCTTTGGAAAGTTCCGGATTCCATAGGAGGTGAACGCTCCATATCGGGTGCACGAGTGTGCCCGATACCAGACTTCCTCTCACTCTTGCGTTCCCTTAGGCGTCCATAAATTTGAATGGTTAAGGTGATAAGAGAATCGAGGTCCACTGGCAGTTCCCAAGCAGCTAGCTCATCCTTTACCTTCTCAGATATTCCATGAAGAATAAGTAACGAAAATAGACTTTGGATTCCAGGCACTTTCGGCGGCCAACGTGCGAAAGTCCACAGCGTAGTCTGCCACACTACTTGAGTTGATGTAAGTCAAGCAGTTTGCTGGCCACCTTTCTCCCGGAAACAGGAGACTCAAAATGTTCTCACCTCTGTCACGAATTCCTGTAAATGACCGCAAATGGCAGATAGTGGTACCCAAACTGACGTAGCCCAGGACAGCGCCCTTCCCGACATTAGCATGATTATATGCTCTATCTTCGATCAGTCTGAAAACTAAGATGGCTGTAGCTCAAAAATAAGCGTGTACTCGGCAGGTACCAGGATTCCCCGAATATTGTTCTGGAGGTGGTAAGCGGGGTTCACGGGGAGACTGTACAAACTCACCACAGTAGGCTGTACAAACTCAACACAGAAAGGGAAAAAATTACTGGGTGATTGTGGTTTTTCAGAGGTGGCAGACAGTCTGAGCTAACTCCCTGATTTGCTCCATAATAGCCTTTAACCTCTTGCTCCTACCTGACACGCAGGCATCCCATCTAGACATCTGGAAATGCAAATGCACTACGCTAAATGCTAATAGTACTAGTTAAAACTCAAACGTTCATTAATAATAATAATAATATATGCCATTTAGCAGACGCTTTTATCCAAAGCGACTTAGTCATGTGTGCATACATTCTACATATGGGTGGTCCCGGGAATCGAACCCACTACCCTGGCGTCATTAAAATACACATGCAGGGTATTGCATTAAATCTACACTCGTTGTGAATCCAGGCAACAAGTCAGATTTTTAAAATGCTTTTCGGCGAAAGCATGAGAAGCTATTATCTGATAGCATGTAACACCCCAAAAGACCAGCAGGGGACGTAAACAAAATAATTAGCATAGTCGTCGCTACACAAACCGCACAAATAAAATATAAAACATTCATTACCTTTGACCATCTTCTTTGTTGGCACTCCTAGATGTCCCATAATCACTATTGGGTCTTTTTCTTGATTAAATCGGTCCATATATAGCCTAGATATCGATCTATGAAGACTGTGTGATAAACAAACAAAAAAATTGCGTCATATAACGTAACGTCATTTTTTAAAATAAAAAAAGTAGACGATAAACTTTCACAAAACACTTCGAAATACTTTTGTAATGCAACTTTAGGTATTAGTACACGTTAATAAGCGACCAAATTGATCACGAGGCGATGTATATTCTTTAGCTGTCCATCTGGAAATAATGTCCGGGTAAATCTCAACCAAAATATCCGGTAGGAGACCTGAACAAATGGCTTGTCTCTTCTTCTTTTGACCAAGAAACAAAGCTTAGGCAAATGACAAGACTGTTGACATCATGTGGAAGCTGTAGGTATTGCAACCTCAGCCCCATTTATTGTGGTTCGCCTTTATCAATGGGTTGAAGTGGCGGATGGATATATATTTCCATTTTCAGTGATCAGATTTTCCTGCGCTTTTCGATGAAACACACGTTCTCTTATAGTCACAGCCGTGATTTAACCAGTTTTATAAATGTCTGAGTGTTTTCTATCCACACATACTAAACATATGCATATACTATATTCCTGGCATGAGCAGCAGGGCGCTGTTACGGTAAATGAGTGAAGAGGTGTGGAGTCAGGCGCAGAGAGCAAAAGATGTGGGAAAAACAACACGCTTTAATGTCCCGGAAACATAACATGTACAAAAGTGGAAACACAAATGAACAGAAATATAAACGGACAGCGTGAAACCCAAATGCCAACAAAAATACACTCAAACAACAAAACAGATGAACACAGAACAACGGATCGGCGATAGCTAGTAGACCGGCGACGACGACCGCCGAGCGCCACCCGAACAAGAAGGGGAGTCACCTTCGGTAATATTCGTGACAGGCGCTGAAATGTTGCGCGATTTTTAACAGAATGTTTGAAAAAGTAGGGGGTAGGAGTAACAGGTTAACCCATGATCATGGCATTCTGTCAAGGAACTGAGCCCTTCCAAAAGGCCATGTAGCAAGTCCTGATGTCTCCCAATGGTGGCTCCCTGCAGGGAGACAGCTTGGCGGAGCTGGTCCAAATCTGCTTGGCCTGTTGTGGCCAGTTCATACTATCAAGGCACAAGGTGAGACCCAAATGCAGATACAGGAGGCAAATGGTTGGAGTCTTAAAATGTGTATTAATCCAAAGGTGTAGGCAAGGAAATGGTCGTGGGCAGGCCAAAAGGTCAAAACCAGATCAGAGACTAGGAGGTACACAGCGGCAGACAGGCTTGTGGTCAAAGCAGGCAGAATGGTCAGGCAGGAGGGTATTACGTCCAGAAACAGGCAAGGGTCAAAACCGGAAGGATGAGAAAAAAGTGAATGCACAAAGCAGGAGAACGTGAAAAACGCTGGTTGACTTGGAAGCATACAAGATGAACTGGGGGTGAGAGAAGGGAAACACAGGGATAAATACACAGGGGAAAATAAGCGACACCTGGAGGGGGTGGAGACAATAACAGGAACAGGTGAAACAGATCAGGTTGTGACACTAAGTGTCTCTGAGCGTGGTATGATCGTGGTTGGCAAGAGCACCAGTTCCAGTAACTCAGAAAAGGCAGGCCTTCTGGGCTTTTCACATATGACAGTGTCTAAGGTTTACAGAGAATGGTGCAATAAACAAAAAACATCCAGTCAGCGGCAGTCCTGTGTTCGAAAACAGCTTGTTGATGAGAGAGGTTGAAGGAGAATGGCAAGAATCATGCAAGCAACCAGGGATGGCAGGTAGCCTAGTGGTTAGAGCTTTGGGCCAGTAACTGAAAGGCTGCTAGATCGAATCCCAGAGGGGACAAGGTAAAAGCCTGTTGTTCTGCCCCTGAACAAGGCAGTTAACCCACTGTTCCTAGGCTGTCATTGTAAATAAGAATTTGTTCTTATCTGACTTGCCTAGTTAAATAAAGGTTAAGTAAATAAACAGGGGGGCCACTAAACATGCAAATAATGGTGTGTAGAATGATGTCTCGGAATGCACAACCGTTTGGTCATTGTCATGGATGGTCTGTTGCAGTAGATGCACACCGGGTTCAATACTATCATCTAAAAACAAGAAGAAGCAGGTTCAGTGGGCATACGATTACCAAAACTGGACAATTGAGGAGTGGAAAAACATCTCCTGGTCCGACGAATCCCGGTTCCTGTTGTGTCATGCTGATGGCTGTGTCCATCGGTATATGCTGGTGCAGGGAATGTTTTCCTGGTACACATTAGGTCCCTTATTACCAATTGAGCAACATTTGAACACCACATCTTGTAGAATCCATGCTCAAAGAATTCAGGCTGTTCTGGAGACAAAAGGTACTTGATGGGTGTACCTAATACACTGGCCACTGAGTGTATATGAATAATGTTGAAAGTTATATAATTGTCTTTCAGTTGTGGTAAGAGAACTTTGCTGCACTTTTTCGTGCTTGAATTGGTTTCAATGCTGCATACGTTTTCAGAGAGCCAAGGTGGCAATATCCTTTATGCATAATGATAACTCTAAATGCATAAATTGAATTTGTTCCCTGACTGCATGTTTGTGTGCGGTCCGACGGAAGCCTATCTAGAGTGACATGCGGGGTGAAAGCAGGGTACCGGTGGAAGTCATTCAGAACTCATTGGCATTCCCCGTCGCCCGGCTCAATGGCTCTACGGGTACACTGATCTGGGAGGGGGCGATTTTAACAAGGGCAAGGAAGCCTTGGAACCAACAGGGCTCCCTGCTGAATAGCACATAATGGCTGTGAGCTACTGCAGTATTGCTGCATGGGTGGCACTCAGGGGAAACTCTCAGTAGGAAATCAATGCCTAAGTGCTTTAGTAGGTCTACTATCTATGAAGTGGAATGATATCAAATTACATGGCCAAGGCGGCCCTCCAATGTTACTCTCTCTTCTATTACATTTTCTCAAGCGATATTACATTTAGATGCATTGTAGTTACAGTGCTTTCAGAAAGTGTTCATCCCTTTGACTCATTCCATACTTTTGTTGCGTTACAGACTGAATTCAAAATGTTTTTTCCCCACACCCATCGTCACACAATACCCCATAATGACAAAGTGAAAACATCTTTTTAGAATTTATTGAAAATGAAACAGAATAGAGTCAATACATGTTACAATCACCTTTGGTAGCGATCAGTGGTGTAAAGTACTTAGGTAGAAATACTTGAATGTACTAATTAAGTAGTTTTTTGGGGTATCTGTACTTTACTTTACTACTTGTATTTTTTAACAACTTTTCATTTTACTTCAATACATTCCTAAATACATTTTTGAATCAATAGTAGGACAGGAAAATGGTCAAATTCACACACTTATCAAGAGAACACGTGGTCATCCCTACTGCCTCTGGCCTGGTGGACTCACTAAACACAAATTCATTTTTTGTAAGTAATCTCTGAGTGTTGGAGTGTGCCCTCTACCTTGCTTAATGTAGGGAATTTTAAGTAATTTATACTTTTACTTTTAATACTTAAGTATATTTTAGCAATTACATTTACTTTTGACACTTAAATATATATAAAACCAAATACATAGACTTTTACTCAAGTAGTATTTTACTGTCTGAATTTCACTTTTACTTGAGTAACTTTTAAGGTATCTATTATTTTACTTAGGTATGACCTATTGCGTATTTTTTCCACCACTGGTAGCGATTATAACTATGAGTTTTACTGTGTAAGTCTCTAAAAGCTTTGCACACCTGGATTGTAGAATATTTGTGTCACATCCTGATCTGTTTCACCTGTCTTTGTGATTGTCTCTACTCCCTCCAGATGTCGCCAATCTTCCCCATTATCCCCTGTGTATTTATACCTGTGTTCTCTGTTTGTCTGTTGCCAGTTCGTCTTGTTTGTTCAAGTCAACTAGCATTTTGTGTCTCAGCGCCTGCTTTTACCAGTCTCTCTTATCACGCCCTCCTGGTTTTGACCTTTGCCTGTCCTGACACCGAGCCTGCCTGCCGACCTGTACCTTTGCCCCCTCTGGATTCCCGACCTCTGCCTTTCCCTGACCCTGAGACTGCCTGCCGACTGGTACCGTTGCCCCACCTCTGGTTTACTGACCCCTGCCTGCCTTGACCTATCTATTGCCTGCCCTGTTGGAATATTAAACAATTGTTTATTCAATGTGGTCTGCATCTGGGTCTTACCTCCATACCTGATAATTTGCTAATTATTGTTTTTAAATTAATCATGCTCTGTCAAATTGGTTATTAATCATGGCTAGACAGCCATTTTCAAGTCTTGCCATAGATTTTCAATCCGATTTAAGTCAAAACTGGAACTAGGCCACATACAATGTTGTCTTGGTAAGCAACTCCAGTGTGTATTTGGCCTTATTTTAGGTTATTGTCCTGCTGCAAGGTGACTTTGTCTCCCAGTTTCTCTTGGAAAGCAGACTGAACCAGGTTTTCCTCTAGGACTTTGCCTGTGCTTCACTCTATTCCATTTATTTTTATCCTAAAAAAGTCCCTTGTCAATGACAGGCATACCCATAACTGAGTGGTAATCAGTGTTGGGGAATTGTGTGTAGGCCAGTGACATAATAAATGTTAAATGTTAAATTCAGTCTGTAACAACAAAATGTGGAAAAGTCAACGGTTGTGAAAACTTTCTGAAGGAACTGTATGTACAATACCAGTCAAAGGTTTGGACACACCTATTCATTCAAGGGTTTTTCTATATTTTTACTATTTTCTACATAGAATAATAGTGATCACATCAAAACTATGAAATTGCACATATGGAATCATGTAGTAACCAACAATATGTTAAACAAATCACAATACAAGTCAAAGTAGCAAGCCTTTGCTTTGATGACAGTTTTGCACACTCTTGGCATTCTCTCAACTAGCTTCATGAGGAATGCTTTTCCAACCATCTTGAAAGAGTTCCCACATATGCTGAGCACTTCTTAGACGCTTTTCCTTCACTCTGAGGTCCAACTCATCCCAAGCCATCTCAATTGGGTTGAGGTCGGGTGACTGTGGAGGCCAGGTCTTCCGATGCAGCACTCCATCCCTCTCAGCCTGGAGGTGTGTTTTGGCCTCTCATTGACCTCTTGAAAAACAAATCATAGTCCCTCTAAATGCAAACCAGATAGGATGGCGTATCATTGTAGAAGGCTGTGTTAACCATGCTGGTTAAGTGTGCCTTGAATTTTAAGTAAATCACAGACAGTGTCACCAGCAAAGAAGCCCCACACCATCACAGCTCCTCCTCCATGCTTCACGGTGGGAACAGCACATGCAGAGATCACCCGCTAACCTTCTCTGCATCTAACAAAGACACGGCGGTTGGAACCAAAAATCTCTAATTTGGACTCATTTCCACCGGTCTAATGACCATTGCTTATATTTCTTAGCCCAAGCAAGTCGCTTCTTCTTATTGGTGTCCTTTAGTAGTGTTTTTTTTGCAGCAGTTTGACCATGAAGGCCTGATTCACGCAGTGTCCTCTGAACAGTTGATGGTGAGATGTGTCTGTTGAACTTGAACTCCATGAAGCATTTATTTGGGCTGCAATTTAAGGTGCAGTTAACTCTAATGAACTCATCCTCTGCAGCAGAGGTTACTATGGGTCTTCCTTTCCTGTGGCGGTCCTCATGAGAGCCAGTTTCATCATAGCGCTTGAAGAAACTTTCAAAGTTCTAGAAATTATCCGCATTGACTGACCTTCATGTCTTAAAGTAGTGATGGACTGTAATTTCTCTTTGCTTATTTGAGCTGTTCTTGCCATGATATGGACTTGGATCTTCTGTATACCACCCATAACTTGTCACAACACAACTGATTGGCTCAAACACATTAAGAAGAAATTCCACAAATTAAATTTTAACAAGGCACACCTGTTAATTTAAATTTCTTCCAGGTGACTACCTCATGAAGCTGGTTGAGAGAATGTGAAGAGTGTCCAAAGAGTGTGCAAAGGGTGGCTATATGAATAAATTAAAATATAAATTATTTTTGATTTGTTGAACACTTTTTTACTACATGATTCTATATATGTTATTTCATAATGTTTGTCTTCACTATTATTCTATAATGTAGAAAATAGTAAAAAATAAAGAAAAACCCTTGAATGAGTAGGTGTGTCCAAACGTCTGACTGTTACTGTATGTTAAAACAGAATAGCTGGATATGCATATAATTCAATTTCACCAATATTTTGGTTCTGAAGAAATCTTCTTATTTTACATTGCCTCACATTTTCAGCTTTCTGCTTCCTTCCAAAATGTTTTGGCTGCAAAATAAAAGAATAAGACAAGATGTGCCTGGCCTCTGCCACATAATTAGAAGCAGATGGACAAGTTGAGTGAAGTAATAAGGTATAGAGAAGCAGATTGAATGGCACTTGAGAATTGACAGAGACAAATTGCAGTCTTAATTATAGCTAGTCATTTGTGTTTTAATCAGCATAAAGTGTATATCAATTAATAATAACAATACTTCCTTTTATATAGCTCTTTTCATTATAGAGAGAATCTCAAATATGAAAAACTAACAAAACAAATGTATATAAATGGCATTAAAAGTGTATCCACATCTTTGAAAATACATTCGAGACCGCTTCCAAGTAGACATAATCAAGTTTTAAAATGTCTGTTCTTCTTGAATGTTGAATGGGCTTGATGACAGATTCATTCCCCCATACTGCATCTCACAGACACCTAATATATTTAATCATATATATTGTTTGACTTTAAACATGATGATATACAGTATGTGGAAGCAGTAGCAACCAGGCTTTTATGATCTTTTGCCATTTTCTGATTTGTGGCCCCGGAGGACATAAAAAGGCTCCTATTGTAGTAGCTACGGGTGTTTGAGCAGAGAGGTGGGCTCAGTGTCTAATCCCCACTGCGAACAGGAGACGCTAACCGAGCTAGCTCTGTGATCCAGGATTACTGTGTGCTGAGGGCATCTCATCCTCCCTCCAAGCCCTGATCCCTTTCCCTCTCCACCCGAGCGTTAGGCCCTGGCTGACTGTCATTGTAAAGACTGCTAGTGGTCAGCGTGCAGAGGTAATTAACCGGGGGCAGGACAGCTGAAGCTTCTGTGTCCCAGCCAGGCTGAGATTGTGAAACCAGGCGAAGGCAGAGCAGCGTACAGGTGAAGCCCACATCTACATACGTGGTGGTGGTCACATGACAGGTGCAGAGTATGATATCACCTAACAGAAGATATGACAGGATGATTTTCAAACCTACTGTGATGTACAGTAGCTAGTAGCTAGATTTAATTAGAAATGCTCAGACTTTCTTCTCATTTATACATTTACATTGAGTAAAATATACACTGAACAAAAATATAAACGCAACATGCAAGAATTTTGTAAGATTTTACTGAGTTACAGTTCATATAAGGAAATCAGTCAATTGAAATGAATTCATTCGGCCCTAATCTATGGATTTCACATGACTGGGAATAAAGATATGCATCTGTTGGTCACAGATACCTTATAAAAAAGGGAGGAGTGTTTATATGAAAACCAGTCAATATTTAGTGTGACTACCATTTGTCTCATGCAGGGCGACACATCTCCTTCACATAGAGTTCCACAGGCTGTTGATTGTGGCCTGTGGAATGTTGTCCCACTCCTCTTCAATGGCTGTACAAAGTTGCTGTATATTGGCAGGAACTGGAACACACTGTCATACACGTTGATTCAGAGCATCCCAAACATGCTCAATGGGTGACATGTCTGATGAGTATGCAAACCATGGAAGAACAGACATTTTCAGCTTCCAGTAATTGTGTACAGAGCCGTGTGACATGGGGCTATGCATTATCATACTGTAACATGAAGTGATGGCGGCGAATTAATGGCACGACAATGGGCCTCAAGATCTCATCATTCTATCTCTGTACATTCAAATTGCCAATTGCGTTAGTTGTTGCTAGCTTTTGCCTGTCCACACCATAACACCACCTCCACCATGGGGCACATGTTGATATCAGCAAACCACTCACCCACACAACGCCATGCACACTGTCTGCCATCTGCCCAGTACATTTGAAACCAGGTGTGAAGAGCACACTTCACCAATGTGCCAGTGGCAATCAAAGGTAATTGCTGTCGGTTACAACGTCGAACTACAGTCAGGTCAAGACCCTGGTGAGGATGACAAGCACGCAGATGCGCTTCCCTGAGACGGTTTCTGACAGTTTGTGAAGAAATTCTTTGTTTGTGCAATCTCACAGTTTCATCGGCTGTCTGGGTGGCTGCTCTCAGACGATCCTGTAGGACAAAAAGCTGAATGTGGAGGTCCTGTATTGACGTGGTTACACGTGCTCTTCGGCTGTGAGGCTGGTTGGATGTACTGCCAAATTCTCTAAAACGATGTCGGAGGAGGCTAATGGTAGAGAAATTAACATTCAATTCACTGGCAACAGCTCTGGTAGACATTCCTGCAGTCAGTATGGCAATTGCATGCTCCCTCAAAACTTGAGTCTTCTTGTGGCATTGTGTTGTGTGACAAAACTGCACATTATAGAGTGACCTTTTATTGTCTGTAGCACAAGGTGCACTTGTGTAATGATCATGCTGTTTAATCAGCTTCTTGATATGCCACACTTGTCAGGTGGATGGATTATCTTGGCAAAGGATAAATGCTTACTAACAGGATTGTAAACAAATTTGTGCACACAATTTGAGAGAAATATACTTTTTTTTTGCGTATGGAAAAATCCCGGGATCTTTTATTTCAGCTCATGAAACATGGGACCAACACTTTACATGCTGTGTTTATATTTTAGTTGATCATAGTTGGAGAGTTTTATCCCCATTTTGATGGACACTGTTTGACCTGCAAGTTTTTGAACAGTAAAAGAGAGTCATTTTTCTTCTCATACCTAGCTCTGGGGAGACTTAGCTCCTATCCTCTGCACATCTCAACAATCTACAGGAATGGATTAAATAGAGCAGAGAACCATTAAAGACCTGCACAAAGCCTTTGTGAAAATGAATCAAAAGGTCCAAAAACAATGAATTAGAAACAATGTTGTGGCGCTGTCAGGCAGAAGCCAGAGAAGCTATTTTTAATGTCCCGAAAAATTTCCTGATTTCTTGTCATGAAATTGATAACGAAGGGTCATTTTTGGGGTCCCTCAAAAAAACATGTTTCTTTAATACAGTTTGATTAGATATACACGAGGAGAAAAGTGGCATGTGACACTGAACTTCAAATAATATGATGATCTCATCGGGGCCGATTCCGATTTTGGATTTTACGCCCTTCCTACCAACACCTTTTCTATGCACTTCTCAGACTTACTCTATTCAGTTGCGTAAAGGGCTTTGCCGGTATGGCTACCTTGAGTGCTCTGAATATATTTCATTCATCATATGTAAACGCTTCACTTGATGGCTAACATAATTTTTTGTACATTTATCTTAAGCCATGCCTTAAAATACGGTATACTTTTTAGTTAGAATTTTGTGGACAGACTCTTTTGTGGACAGACTCTTTTGTGGACAGACTCTTTTGTGGACAGACTCTTTTGTGGACAGACTCTTTTGTGGTCAGACTCTTTTGTGGTCAGAAAGCCATGTACATATAGGCGTAATCGTCTCCGTTTCAGCACCAATTGGTAGATAAAAAAAAAATCTGATCTTGTAGGTTATTTCGGTCTAGGAAAGTGTTTATGATTCATAAATAACATGTTTAGAGAGCCTTTACGTACGAAAGAAAGAAAGGTGGTTTGATTCATTCTGAAAAATTAACACATTCAGTTCTTCAACCCATGGTAATGTTGGAAGATTACTGTACATATAATTACTATAAGGAGAAAAGTGTACACTATACTCTCATCTATTGCCTGCACCAACCATGGAACTGTGTGATGACACAGCCAAGTAGTACTTCATGCTCTGGGTTCAAACTGTTATGGCTTGGCCTGAGCTCTGCTCCATAACAAATGAACTCTTAGAAAAAAGGGTTCGAAAAGGGTTCTATGGCTGTCCCCATAGCAGAACCCTTTTTGATTCCAGATAGAACCCATTTTGGTTCCATGTAGAACTATTTGTGGTTCCATGTAGAGCCCTCTCTGGAAAGGGTTCTAAATGGAACACAAAAGGATTGTACACGGTACAAAAAGGGTTGTATATGTAATTAAAAAGGGGTTCTTCAAAGGGTACTCCTATGGGGACAGCTGAGGAACCCTTTTTGGTTCTAGCTTTTTTGGTTCTTTTTCAGTTACTAATAATCCTCAATAATCACAATTTGGCCATGATGGCGTTTACAGAGGAAGCAAAGAAAGGTAAATGAAACAATGTAATTTAATGGAATGATAATAATAGGCAACTAACAGTAAATTGGCAGTTACAATATGTGTGGTTATTAGACCTTCTGATGGTCGATACTGATAGTGACTAATATTTAACATGAAATAAATAAGAGACAGAGAAAGTCTGAGTAGTCTATAATTATGTAAGGGCCGACGTTGGAGACGAGAAGCAAGTACAGGGAGTGAACATTTAATGGAAAACGGACATCAAACAAAACAAGAACAGCATCTGGACAGGGGGAACAAAATGACATGACGTCAATAATGCTGACATGGGGAACAAAACTAAGGAACAAACATATATAGAGGGAGAAATAAACAACGTGAAGGAGTCCAGCCGAGTCCAATGAGCGCTGATGCGCGTAATGATCGTGACAGGTGTACGTAATGAAGGGCAGCCTTGAGGCCCTCGAGCGCCAGAGAGGGGAAGCGTGATCAGGCGTGACAAATTAAGACATTAGAGAGAGCCCATCTCTGCAAGTTAAAAGGCCGTACAATAAAAAGTCTGCATAATGGCACATAATGTCGTAAACTTTACTGTGGGAAAGTTGATATGGTTCAGTTTTGCTGACAGTTGACTGGTATCATATTTGTCTCCAGCAATTATGAGGTAAAATAGATCTAGAACGAGTGTCATTTACAGTACCTTCAGAAAGTATTCACACCCCTTAACTTAAGGCCTTCATTTAAACCTCCTGTTGTGTTTGTTTCATGTTAATTCATTCTGTGTTCCCGGTCCAAAATGACCACCCCAATTATAGCTGATTATAAATACATAAGAATACATATATTATCACCTAATGTTGTGTTAGATCTTTTTATCAACTTAAGTTCTTGTGAACATTTCAAGTTTTGAACTTCTATTTGCTATTTATGGCCTGTAGGCCTCATTGACCTGAGCTCATACAACTCGTTAATTTTAATTTTAAAAAGCATAATGTATGGATTATTTTGACTATAACAATACTAATAATACTCAGATGAAACATATTGTGCTATTTATCACAGACTACTCCTCACCAGTGTCATGATGAAAGATATGATCAAGACCCTCACATACAGTATATCGTTTGGTCATTGTGCTGCCACAGAATGAATTGTGAGCAAGGCCTCAAAAAGGTTTCATATACCAGAGCTGTGGTGAAAAGTTCTATATATTATTGAAACAATGTTGTGATTGTTTGTGAGAATGCCAACAAGTGTGGTTCCCGTGGGGGAAAGATTCTATTGGGGAAAGGTTCCAGTGGGGGTTGCCATGGAAGCCAAGAAGGGGAGTGAGGTGTGTGTGTGCTCAAACATACATGCATGTGGGGGACTGGGAGAGGAATTGTGTCCATCTGATGAATGGGCATGTGCCTGAACTAAATTTTATACACTAATTGTAGTCTCACCCATTCATTTCTAATGACCGGTCCACAGGTGTACTAAAGTTAAATAAAACACCGCAAATTCAATGAAAACCATCCAAATGTATTTTGGTGTTCAGATGCCCTGTGTGGACAAAGTCATGGAACCTTATGACAATCAGAATAAATTAACTAGATCTTTCAGAGAGAAAACTTGTAAATTGGTCCAATTCGACCGGAACACAGTAGGAGGGTAAAAAGGTTTAAGTGTAGACTGTGTCACTGGCGGAGGAATGATGTTTTTAGACATTTTTACTAATTCATTAAAAATGAAAACCTGAAATAGCTTCATTCAAAGTATTTATCCCCTTTGTTATGGCAAGCCAAAATAAATTCAGGAGTAGAAATGTCCTTATCAAAACACATATTAAGTTGCATGGATATTGAATATGCCTTTGAGCATGGTGTATCAAGACTCAGGATATGACCCAGATGCAGACACATAGTAGTACTGTTCTATGATCATTTAATATAAACACAGGACAGGCAAAGGGCAGGTCGAGGACAGGCAGAGGTTTGTGCTCAGGTCAAAGTCAGGCAGGTACAGGACGGCAGGCAGGCTCGGGGTCAGGGCAAGCAGAATGGTCAGAACCAGGAAAAACTAGGAAACAGAACTTGAGAAGCAAGAAGACGCGAAAGCATGCTGGTAAGACCTGACAAAACAAGACAAACTGGCAACAGACAAACAGGGAACACAGGTATAAATACACAGGGGATAATGAGGCAGATGGGCGACACTTGAAGGGACGTGGAGACAAGCATAAAGACAGGTGATACAGATCAGGAATTACTTTCCATTTATGCGCGCTTAACTCTGGTTGGAATCAGCCCCATAACACCCCATAACAAACAAGCAATCAATCCCACAATTATTGCCTCTTCAAAATGAGAGACAAATATGACAAGCATGCTACTGACAGTGCTCAAGTGTATTTCATAACAGTGTTATGAGAGTTGTTATAAGTGGTGGTCATAAATCATCATGAATGCTCATTCAATTTGTCATGGGAACACACTGGAAAATGGCCACTGAGAGAATCAACAAGATTAAAACCCCTTTAAATGTCACTTAACAAAAGTTAGGACCTGCCACAATAATGATGCCCCACTGACAACCCTGTCAATACAATCGATAGTGTCTCCAACTGAATTATCCTGACTGTGAGGTTGCACAAGTCCCCTCAGCAGAGTGTGACATGGGTAATCACATTGGCTTAATTGGCTGCATCCATGTCTCCATCCCACACAATTGATCCATCAGTCCATTCACTTCACACAACACTAACCATCCATCCTGTACACTGATGGATTCCCTAAGCCTGTAGCCCATGTTTCCACATTTCAGCCCATGTCCTTTTCTGATCATTAAAAGAGGTGTGGAGCAGTGGGCAAGTATGTATGGTTGTTTGTTTCACAGGGCCCTGTAGTTTAGTTTCACTGCAGGTCGCCTGGCCCTGTCACCTCTATTGGGTAACCGATAGGGGAATGGAATAGAGACTGTTCAACCAAAGACTAATTACATTACTGCACTGATAAACAACATGGACTGTGGCAAGCTTCTTTCTGCTTATTCTCGGATTTCTTCCTCGTGCTTCTAATAAATATTAATGAAACAAATACAGAATTGAACTGTGCGTATTACACTGTCCTTGGGAGTCAAGGTTGTGGTGGTTCATAATAAAACAGCCCACTTTTTAATTAAGATGTTTTTTGTTGTGGTAAGACAAAAAAACAGATAAGAAAGAAAATGTCAAGGTGTGTGCAAATAGAGAGCTGCATGGAGAGAATGTACTGTAGCTTTCCAAACGAGGCAGTCGGATTAACATTCATTACATTACAGAATCCTGCAATGCATTGCACTTATACAGCACAATCTCTTATTAATAACACATCCATGGGCTGCAAATGTATTAATTTCAGAAACTTTGATAGTGTCTTTGGCTTTCCATTTTGTGGTTGATCATGAATACAAATTAAATTCTAACAAATCTGTCCCCGTAGGGTTGCAAGGCAATTGGACCCTAGTTGGCATTTTGTTTGGCTCCTATGTAATTGGGAGTATGCATATTCCTGGCAACCCATACAGTAGTTAAAAAATATGCCATTTGGGAAATGGTTGAGAGAAGGACTCGCATGATAAACTGATTTAAAACCATTTTGTATTTCGTATTGTGAAATGATATTGCAGTGTAAATGTACCAGATACAGCCTTTCAGATCCACGGGTCCCTATAAACATCCAGGGGACTGTGAAATAAATCAAACTCTACATTCCAGGAATAAATAGAGGAGAGGGAGAACAAAGTGGTCCAGACACTCTGAACTCATTTCTCCCCTCCTTGGACCATTGCCAAGTCCCCCCCCCCACTTTACAATCTCCAAAACATGATACAAAAATAATTATCTGCAGCTGGTTGTGTCAAGAGGCAACTCCCTGATGTGTGTTTTCAAACATGCACACACGTGCGCTTAGTATGCCTCACCTTGATGCACTTACTCTGTTTTCATGGCGATATGCGAACAGAGCGGCTGTTGAAATAACTGCAGCAGTTTGAGCTGAGGTAATCGAGTGGAACTAGCAGCAGCACAGGCACCTATCCAGTATTCCCAGGAGCAGTGGCGGTTCTAGCTTGTATGGCTCCCTGGGCAAACCCCCCCCCTGATTTTACTAATTGCATTAGTACTGTACAAAGTTAGAGGTGCGCTATTTGATAGATTCCCCCATTCCCCCTACCTCAGGCTTCCAGTGGGGAGACCTGAGATCAATCTACCCTCGCCCCCCCTCCCCACCACTGTGTGGGACTGAGTGGGAGACCTTCCCAGGCAGTAGCCTGTCTAGCTCACAAACTAGAATCAGTGCGTCCACTCCGATAAGGTTAATTGACCCACAGTCCCACACGGTGACATGATATCATTGACATGATGTGCAAATAAGCAATAGAAAACCGATCGCGCAAATATCACCATTCCAAATGTTTTGGTGTGGGCGGCCCATGCCGCCCCTAGCAAGATGCCGCAATGTGTGGCTGCCCATGTCGCCTATACCTAAATCCGCCACTGCCCAGGAGCTGCATAAAGCATTTTCTCCCCTGTATAGAAATGGAAACATCCTACAGGAGACCCAGGAAGCACATTTGAAATTCAGCCATGATTTCGTTCCAGTGTATAAGTACAATCTCAGTAAAAAAAGGTGCTATCTAAACCTAAATGGGTTCTTTGGCTGTCCCCATAGAGGAACGCTTTGCAGAACCCTTTTTGGTTCCAGGTAGAAGAACCCTTTTGGTTCCAGATAGCATCCTTAAGAGTTCCTTGTAGTAGTACCAGGTACCAGAAAGGGTTCTACCTGGAACCGAATGTGTTGTTTGGTGAGTTGATCTTCCTTGCAGTCTTCCAATAAAAAGATAATCAGCAGAGGGAAGGGACTGAATTAAAAGCAGACAAGTTTGCCTCAAGTCCTTTAGGTCACTGACACTTTTTGTCCATGTATGCTGAGCATAAAGTGCTCCTTCATGTCAGAAGCACTGCCACTTTACTTCTGTGATAGGGATGTTGACTCTCCACATTTCTCTGAGAACAGCAAGGTCGGATGTGAAATTAACATGAAATATTTTCCCATGTTCAGTCAGCCATAGCATACCATATGGCCCCATGGGGGGGATGGGAACTACTGCTTTCAGTTGTTAGTGTATACCTATTCTGTGATATTCCAAGATCAGATTTACACTATTCTAATCTGCATAGAAAAAAAGATGAACCGTTCACTTTTAGAAGAAAAGGTGAAATCTAGAACCTTAAAGGGTTCCTTTTCTGATTCCAGGTAGAACCATTTTGGGTTCCATGTAGAAGTCTTTCCACAGAACCCAAACAAGTTCTACCTGGAACCCAAAAGTGTTCTACCTGGAACCAAAAAGTGTTCTCCTATGGGGACAGCCCAAGAACCCTTTTGGAACCCTTTTTTCTAAGAGTGTGGGGGGAAAAGTCAGAAGGGGAAAGAGAAGGAAAGCAGTGAATGTAAATGTAATCATCCTGAAGAGTTATCCTACATGTTGAGGAGCCATTGAGCAGAAACAGTGACTCACTGTTTAGAGCTGGAAAACTGGAGTGTCACTCCATCCTCCCTCTCTTTATTTGACCAGCAAGAGGAGTGGATGGTGGATGGAATGACTTGGACACAGCCAGGCTTTCACTGATGATGTTCAGGGTACTACCGCTCACTTCGCTGAATCCAAAGAAAACAGTCAAGGCCAGGTTCTTTTCATTCCCTGTGATAGAATGGAATGCAGTGTGTGTGCTTCATGTAAGGAACTCCCCGAGTTGGAAGCTAATAACATCAGACGTTTTCATGTTCTCCTCATCTGCTGTTACTCCAGACTAGAGCCAATTTAGAATTGAAGTCCGGATGGTGGTGTGGGATGGTGAATGGTTGCACATTAGATTTAGTACATTAGATTCCTTTAAAGTAGTTCATGCTCAGAAGCATGTTGGCAATTATGTCAGCGTAAATCAGCTCTTTCAGAACCTGGAAAAAACGCTGAGCAGATTTACGGCATCATAATCTGGATCCTCCATATTTTCCCCACCTTCCCCAGGGACCATGTTAATTGTCAGCACTTGGAAGTTGAGAGCAAAGCCAGATGTTTGATTGAGAGAGAAACCTTGAAATTACACACACCATCGCCGAGGTGGCAAGGCCAGATGCATGCCAGTCCGACTGATCAAGAACTTGGCATGATAAAATAGAGCAAGTGCACTAATGAATATTACTAACATATTATAAAAATAACACTGAAATTTCAACTTTGCTTTTATTTTCAGCCTTCTCTGTCACACTCGCATGTAGTATGTTATAATAAATTACCAGGATGGAAAATCTAGTTGGCAGTGATGTTATTCTGAATTAATTGGTATAAAAATAAATTGTAGTCTATATACACAGAGTATACAACATATTAAAACACCTGCTCTTTCCATGACATAGACTGACTAGGTGAATACAGGTGAAAGCTATGATCCCTTATTGATGTCACTTGTTAAATCCACTTCAATTAGTGGTGATGAAGTGGAGGAGACCGGTTAAAGAAGGGTTTTTAAGCCTTGAGACAATTGAGACATGGATTGTGTATGTGTGTTATTCAGAGGGTGAATGGGCAAGACAAAAGATTGAAGTGCCTTTGAGCGGGATATTATAGTAGGTGCCAGGCGCACCCATTTGCGTCAAGAACTGGGGTTAGAGTGGTTAGAGTTTTGGGCCAGTAACCGAAAGGTTGCTAGATTGAATCCCCGAGCTGACAAGGTAAACATCTGTCGTTCTGCCCCTGAACAAGGCACTTAACCCACTGTTTATAGGCCATCATTGTAAATAAGAATTTGCTCTTAACTGACTTGCCTAGATGAATTAAAATGAAAAAGAACTGCAACGCTGATGGGTTTTTCATGCGCAACAGTGTCATGACGTTGGCCTGTGGGTAGTAAGGTTTCTAACCCCCCCATAAATACCTTTCTCCCTTCCCTCTCTCTCTGACTCTACTGAGAGACTCTTGAATAGCCTTTGTTAAACATAGAGAGTCTGGGAACATCAAACAAGTCGGGGGAAAGGAACCATATTTCGGTAATAGAACCAGTTGAAAATATGCGTTGGTACTTATTGAATATGATGCCAGTTCGTTTGTCATCTGAGACATTATGACTGGTGACAGGACGATATCTGGGAAAGTCTACACATTATAGTTATCAGATTCACATGGAATTGTTGTGCAATTTAAATGACACTATTTGTGAAAATATTAAATGTAATTTTAGCTTCCAAATGAGAGAATTGGGTTTTCATAAGATTAGAGCTCTGCTCAATCAGTGGCCCACTCCTGTGAAGAGACGTAGGTTATAAACTATGAAACAGACCCTTCTCTCCCTCCACTATATAAACCCTCCCATCTACCAAACAACGACGACACTACAACGTATCCCGTTCATCACCAGAGACACTCTTCAAAGGACAAAGGACTCTGTTGGACAACACGACCTTCCATCTACCACCGACCTATTGAAGCGCAGCTCAGAGTAAATATTTATTGCATTTTCCTTTTCCAAATGGGCGGTAATTTAGAATGCATAAGATTCTGTATTTACGATAGAGTAGCTGCCTATGGCCCGATAGAGACATAGCTTCTCTCAAGTCTTACTGCCCTTTCACTCAAATCCAACCCCGTTCTTTGTGTAACCAGCTGTCATATCTGTTCCATCCGCTATTGACGTTTTCCTTAATGACATAATTTGTAATCAATGTATGATTCATTCTGTGTATATGTGATTCTGTGTGATTAGTCAGGTATTTAGTAAATAAATAATTAAACCCAATTTTGTATTGCTGATTCAACTTGTTAGCCAAGGTTCGTGAAGATAACCAAGAATTCTACGATGTTCAGATGAGACTGAAATAAGGTGGTGATTAATATTGACTGCTATTGATGTAAAATATTACTAGGTCTTTAAGAGTTTATTCGGAAGTTAACAGCTCTATAAACACTCTTTTGTGGTGCCCCTCTTTCTAGTTAATTACATTTACATGATTAGGTTAATCAGGTAATATTAATTACAGGGAAAGGATTTTATAGAATAGCATGTCATAACACTTAATCAGGCATAGCCAAAGACACAATATCACTTCTGTAGTGAATAAGAGTTCAAAGTTCATACCATTCGCAACCAAAGCTCACGCTGATGTTGGCTTCGTTCTGTAGTTATTATCTGAACCATTCTGACGTCGGACCGTCGTCCTCACATCCTCGGAACAGGAGGTTATATTGTCGGCAAGGCTTTATATAGGAAGGCAGAGGAGGGCGTGTTTGAAAAGTTATAGGCCATGTCCCTACCTTATGAAAACCCAAATCTCAAATTTTAGAAGCTAAAATCACATTTCATCCCATCACGAATCATTTCATATTCAAACATTTAAATTGAACAACAATTCCATGTGAATCCGATAACTCTGATGTGTAGACTTTCCACTGTAGAGTTTATGTCATCTTATCATTGATGAGAATGACTCAGATGACAACCGAACTGACATCATATTCCTTAAGTACCACCACATATGTTCAATTGGTTGGATTACCAGAATATAGTTAATTTACCCCCAACTTCTGATGTTCCCAGAATCTCTATGTTAATCAAGGTATTTGTAAATGTAACATCAGTAGGGTAGAGAGAGGAAACAGGTGGGAAGAGGTATTTATGACTGTCATAAACCTACCCCCAAGTCAATGTCATGACAGTCCCCCCATGTTGGGTTCAATCTTGCGATTAACCTGCATGTTGCAAACCAACATAAAAATACTTTTAAAAAAGTAGCCTTTCTTATGGACGAGGGATTTGGCAGTGCAATCATTGAGATTATGCTTACGCAAGCGCACATGTCAAGGGAAGGAAACCAAGTATCCTGGCAGATTACAACTTGTTCAGAATGAGTCTGACGTAGTCAGGTAATTTTCAGGTCAATGTCTGGAGGTCAGGCAGAATTCGTGTCGAGGGAGTCTGTAGTGGTTTTACTACCAGTCACTGTCTTCCACTATTGTAGTGGCGGTAGGTATGAAGACGTATACTTCATAGCTATATTATCCACGGAGGAGCTAACCTCATGACGGAAGTACTCTTTAAGTATTAGACCAGTCGTACGTGGTGAGATTGTGGTTCATGACTCTAATAACTTTTCTCCTGAACGGAGGGTTCTATTTATTAGGGGCGTGTGTAACCATTGGAAAAGTGCAATGGAGATTCCCTTCCCCGTGTTGCACTCTGAGTGACTCCTGTTATCAAAAGCAATTTAACTTGTGAGGTTACTAATCCTCTTACTGAGTGTTGCTGGACTGACTGTGCTATTGGTACTGGTACTCAAGGGGTCCAGTTGTCCTACCGATTTATTCTGAAATGTTATCCTACAGGAATGCATGATTAGAGCATTTTACTAGTTGTCTTGTAGTGACTACAACACATGGCAAGGAATGATTATTGTTGCCATTTGTTTTGAGGTGTACAAGTCCACTGGACTTCCTTTACGACCATTGTGGTACAACTCTGTACTATCTTAGATGTGTTCTAAGATAATCCTCTACTGCTCCTCACTGTTCTCAAAGGGGAGTATACAACTAGATTTGATTTATGCTCTGGCGGCCTCGTACGGTGTTGTCCGTAGTCTCGACCCCCCCACCGGTCTCGATAAGGCTCATCATGGGTCTGGGCTACTATTCCCCCCGTTTGTGTCTCGGGAACCCCCAACCGGTGGGTGGTGTTGGTATCCGAGGCGCAAATGAAACGGTCGGACCCTATGTACGAGTTGTCAGTGGCTGCGTTATTATGAGAGTGGCTCTAACCTTTCAACCAAATCTCCTGGTGTTTGTGCTTCAACACCATCAGTGGCTGTCGAGGTCTGTCAGTCACCACCGCGTCTGCGTGTGGCAACCTCTTCAGTACCTGCGAACTGAGACGATGATATCGGTCTGTGATATCGCAAAGTGTTTCACCAGTGAGAGTCATCGGGTCAGTTGCTGGACTGACGCCATTAGTGTCATTGTAAGGGTTGACAGTCCCCCACAAAGCGCAAGGTGTGTTATCGGAAGCAGAGTATACTCTGCGCATCAATGTTTTTCTTGCTGAGACAGCCGCAGTGTTTGCGGAAGTGTCCGAAGGGCAAGTTAATCTCAACTACCGACTGCAAGGAGGAGGAAAGTTGCTCTTTCACAGAGACAGCTGGCTCGAAATCATGACAAGAATGGTCAATCAGATTGGCTGATGGAATGTGTCGAAATATCGTAATATCTCCTTGGATCGGTTTCTGCCCAAAGAGGTTTCTAAACGTCTTTTTCCCAAGGGGTGCTTTTGACAGATACCCCTCGTGAATGACTGCATTGCAGCTAGCGTTAGAGGAAGAACGTGTGGTCAGTGGAGAAGGCACTGTGGCCTGTGACCATACCTGGTTGGTTTTCCAATCCATCAATGGGAGTAACCGATCCATCAAGTCTGCTCCAAGTAGCAGGTGTACAGTTTCGAGGCTGGTAACATACACAGGGTGAACGAGCGATACGTCCTTGAAATGTAGTTTCATCATGACTCTCAATGTGAGAGGTGAGATAGTCTGAGTGACCCCTCGAAGTGTAGTGTCGCATCGTTCCACTTTTAACCAACGTTTAGTTGGCTTCAAAGCCCTTTTTAGATCATCAAACAATGTTTGAGAGATGAGTGATATTGTCATATCCGAATCAATTAGCGCATGACAAGTTGAGCAGTCCTCCAGGACTGTTTCCAGGTATGGGCGTTTCAATTCGTGTTTAGTGGACATTTTCCCCACAAAGTGGAGTGGTCGTTCGCAACAACGTGATGTGTCAATTCTGTTCAAGGTGGAAGCAGATCGACTTTTCAGATTTTCTAACGAAGCGTTTCACCTTTTTCTTCGCAACCTTTGTATCAGAGTCTATAGACAAAGCCTGTGGGCTTGTTTCTTGATCAAGCAGGCCCTGGATAGGGACATTTTGTGTGGGTTGGGTGCAGGAACGTAGTGAACAGGTTGATTGTAGCGGTAGTCGTTTTGATGGCGACGTACTTTACAGTTAATTCGACCGCGGAGGTTATTGGAATCATGGTTTCGTGGTAGAAACTGTTGTTGTGCGTCATCTCTTAACGCTCCAATACCTGATAATGCACCCTCTAACTGGAGTGAGTGCTCCTGGTCAACTTCAAAACCGAGTGGTCAGGGCTCTTAAGCGTTGCGAGCTTTTGATGCCTCAAAAGCTGTGCTTGCAAGCTCTCTGAGTTGTAAGATAGGCAAGCCAACGTGGGCTGCAGGGCCAAAGTAGGTAATGAAGGTGAGATACATGTTTGACAGGAACATTTGCTTAAATGGTAACAGGTCTTCCATGCCTGTTTCAGTGAGTAGGCCAAAGTAAGCTGAACGAAGCCTATGATAGATTCCAAGAACACAGGATGAGATGTTACTATCCTTTGTGCAAGCACTTCCAAGAGTTAATGAACAGTGAGCGTGGTGAAATTTGGGGAGCGCATCGTCAGTAGTGTACCTTTGGTTCCTAGGGTGTTTCGGCCTTTCACACTATACACCCTCCTCAAAGGCGGCCAGCGACAGGGTGATCAATCCTACGCTTGCGTCCCATTCCCAATTAGTCATAGGAGTTGCCTTGTTGTTGATAGCAAACATCCCATGGGACTATGCATGGCAGGGGCGTCCTCCTCCCTGAGTCAATCATTGTTGACCGCATACCTCCTGGCCCTCTCACTTCGGGGCCCAGCTGGGGTCTTTCCTCTTCATCCAAAGCCACTGACTGCTGCCTTCTGCCGCCTCTGATACAGCTTTGATTGCCGAACGCTGGCTCTGGCCCTTAATTCCCAGGTCTCTAAGCAGTCTGGTTGTAGATGTTGCCACAAAACCTCTGCAGCCCACCTCCACTGGTCGGACTTCTGTGTTCCAGCCATGATGCCGTGCTTCGGCAGCTAGATCAGCATAGCGCAGATGTTTTCGCTCATAAGCCTCATCTACTGAGTTTTCCCAGGGTACTGTGAGCTCAATGATGAAGACCTTATTGAGTGAACGGGACCAGAGCACCATGTCAGGTCTTAGGGTGGTGGTTGCGATCTCCGGAGGAAACACAAGTTGCCGGCCAATGTCAGCTAGCATTTTCCAGTCGCGGGCCAAGCACAGCTGGTCTCGCTCTAATGGTGTAGAGCCGCTCTTCGGTGGTTTAGCCCCTTCGTGGACAAAGTTTGTAAGCTTGTGGGTGTTCATTCCGAGATTTTTGGACTGTGTTAGCCAGTGAGCTATCGTGTTTGCGAGTTGCAAAGCCACTGAATTCTAATTTCAAAGCTGTGGCAAGTTTAGCGTAGTCATTTAGCACGTGTTGCTGCTGTAGGCGAATGAACCTTGTCACGTGTCGACGTTCGCTTCAACAGGTAAACCCCGTCAGAACCTGTAGCGTTCGGGTAGCCATCCAACGCATCCTTTATGTCAGCTAGGAACGTCTCAGTATCGTTTGGCTGACCTGGAATGGGGTCAAAGGTGGGGAAATTCTTAACGAGTTTGTCAAGGTATTCCGCGTCAAGTGTTCGGAGAGGGTTGGCTTCATCCTGTGGGGAAAGTGGGGCCGAAAGGCCAAGAGGAGAAGCCAAGCTTTGGTTTTGTTGGCCAAGAGGCGCCATATTACTCAGTGCCGAATGGCCAAGAGGAGAAGACTGAGGGACACTTAATGGAGGCAATGTCTGAAACCTATCATCTTCACTCCTTTGAGTACCAGGCTCTGGTTGCTTGGATGGATAGTAGAGCGTGACCATTCTGGACTTCCTCCAGATGGTACCTAAGGGTGGTATTCTGCTGCATTGCAGAGTCCACTTGAGCGCTTAGAGTACTGATTTTGGACACGTGAGTGTCGCATTTGCTCCTTTCGGTCTCAAACTTATCCGTCATGGTTTGCAGATAGAGGTCTTGAGTACTGAGCGAGAGATTCAGTAATGAGATTTTTTCCTCTTGCTTAGAAATCAAGATTTCCATCTTCATAACCCGAGTTCTCTCATCATTCATTTGGTCAGCGACTTCAATGAGTTCTGCTGATTTGTCATCCAACTTAGTCATTGTGTTCACTAATTGATTGTCTTTACTCTGAGTAACGTTCAACACAACTGCCTGCATGTTATCAAATTGCGCTCTCCTGTTTGTAGATAACTCAACAGATTTATCTAGTTGGAGTGGACAACATCATTTTTAGTTTTGGCTAAATCGAGTTGTTCCGGGAGACAACGATTTTGTTGAAGAGTTTGTGCTCGTTCATCGTCATAAGTATTTGCAATTACTTTTAATTGTTCAGATTTCAAACGCAGTTCCTCGACCAGCAGAATGTTTTCATTTCCTGCTTTTGTCAATAGTTGCTGAGTTCTCTCCACCTGTCCCCTCATGTTAGCCATGTCTGGCACGTGCCTCAGCTGTGCACTGTGGTATTGGACCGATGCCACATTTTTATGGTGATACATCAGTGCAAAAGTGGGCACAACTGTCACAAAGCCTGTGTTTGATGGTTGATTTTGGAGAGCGTTCGCAATTTCGGCTGTTTTTACGCTAATGGCATAATTAGGGTTGGTATCGCTGCTGAGGTCAGAGATCAATCCTTTTATGGGTGGAGGTTCACTAATTAGCGAAGGAGTGGTGACCACCTCCTTTGATAGCTTGCACATTATTAGGAACATTTAGAGGAAATTTACAGGAAAAATGTTCCTATTTTTTCAAAGTTTGGGTTTGGAATTCATTGGAAGCTGCAAAGACAAATTTAGTCTATTTATAGATGTTGACAAACTATCAGTACTGTACCAGTAATGTGGAAGTTGGATGTGAATGAATTTGCAAAAGCAAATTGACTTAATTAATCAATGCCAATGATTAATCCTACCTGGGTAGGCTATCTGGGTATTAAACTTTAATTAACCTGAGAAGTTGCTTCATCTAGGTTAATATGAGAAGTTTAAAAGTGTCTCATTTGATTGGAAGAACATTAAGTTATGTTCAACAATTTAATTTATTAAATTGAATGAGACGACAACCCATACAATCTACATTGATTGGATATCATAACAGTAGATCAAATGTTGGGAACATTCAACAATGTGGTACACTTCTCCCTAAGGCCGAAGTCACTGCAATTCCCGCTGGGGCAGGGCTTCTGTCAGTACTGGATTACTGAATGGTTTTGCAAAAAACACATTTTACTGATTGATCAATTTAATGATAAATCAGACCTGTATAGGCTATTTGGGAATTCAACTTGAATTAACCTGAGAATTTGCTTCATCTATGTTTGTTTGGAAAAGGTTTACAATGTCTTATTTAGAAAACTCATCAATTTGGATATTATTTAAAATATCTATTTCAGAATGTAAATTGCCTGATTTACACTTATTAGTTCAATTGGATAAGACATTGATATCCGTCTGGATATCAGTGGTCAATTATTTCACACGCTGAAATTAAACGGAACTACCCGGGGCGGGAAAGGGAAAGCTGTTACTTATAACGTATTATGTTCAAACCCTTTTCAGCGTCTGTTGACGATGTTTTTAACCGGATCACGCGGCAAACAACGAAATGCACCGTGGTCTACTCGCGAGAGAGACAGAGATATATATCGCTGGTCAAGATTATATCTCCTGAATTTTAATCGGCTGGCTCTTTGTCCTCACTCGAGAAATTAAAAATGACCGAGCCTACCCGCGTCTGAAATGCAGGAGGCTCTATTTCTCAGATTTCTATAATTAGCTTTCTCAGCACTCATACAGAAATGTGTTCTCTTACGTTACCCATTGACTACATCAGAGAACAACACGGAGGCGAGGAAAAAATGTGTACAATAAACTTGGTATATTATCCAATTTGTAAGTCGCTCTGGATAAGAGCGTCTGCTAAATGACTTAAATGTAAATGTAAATGTAAATATTATCTAATCTGCTTTTCAATTTTATACAGGCTGAATCAAAATGAAGCGTCATTCTATATTAGATTCCTCCAACTGTCATGGCCTGATCTTAGAGATCCTTATTATTCTCTATGTTTGGTTAGGTCAGGGTGTGACTCGGTTGGCAATGTCTGTGTTTTCTATTTTTTATTTTTTTGCCGAGTGTGGTCCCCAATCAGAGGCAGCTGTCTATCGTTGTCTCTGATTGGGGATCATATATACGTTGTCTTTTTCTTTTGGGGTTTTGTGGGATCTTGTTTTCTGTTTAGTGTCTGTGCCTGACAGAACTGTGTGCTTTTGTTTTCACGTTTGTTATTTTTGTTTGAGTGTTTTTTGAACATTAAAATCATGAACACTTTCCACGCTGAGCCTTGGTCCACTCTTCATTCAACAAACGAGAGCCGTTACACCAACACTCTACTCAGTAAATTGGATGTAGTCTATCACAGTGCTATCCGTTTTGTCACAAAGCCACATATAATACCCACCACTGCGACCTGTATGCTCTCGTTGGCAGGCCCTCGCTTCAATTCGTCGCCAAACCCACTGCATCCAGGTCATCTATATGTCTTTGCTAGATAAAGCCCCGCCTTATCTCAGCTCACTGGTCACCATAGCAACACCCACCCGTAGCACGTGCTCCAGCAGGTATATTTCACTTGTAATCCCCAAAACCAACTCCTCCTTTGGCCACCTTTCCTTCCAGTTCTCTGCTGCCATTGACTGGAATGAATTGCAAAAATCACTGAAGCTGGAGGCTTATATCTCCCTCACTAACTTTAAGCTGCACCTGTACACAGCCTATCTGTAAATAGCCCACCCAACTACCTTATCCCCATATTGTTATTTATTTTTGCTCTTTTGCAACCTAGTATCTCAACTTGCACATCACCATCTGCACATTTATCACTCCAGCGTTAATGATAAATAGTAATTATTTTGCCACTATGGCCTATTTATTGCCCTACCTCCTTAATCTTACTACATTTGCACACACTGTATATAGATGTTTCTATTGTGTCATTGACTGTACGTTTGTTTATCCCATGTGTAACTCTGTGTTGTTGTTTTTTGTCGCACTGTTTTGCTTTATCTTGACCAGGTCACAGGTGTAAATGATAACTTGTTCTCAACTGGCCTACCTGGTTAAATAAAAGTGAAATAGAAATTAAATAACAATAAAAAAAAGAGCAAGTGTGTGTATTTTCTGAAGGTCTCTCTTCATCAAAATGTTTGCCCTCATAACTGTGAACATCTCTCAGAGCTCTAGCTTGGCTTCCTGAACTTGTTAGGAATCTGGCCTTTCATCTCATATTAATCTTGTCCATCTATGACAAACAGAAAGTGTTTTTTTGTTTAAAATCAACAAATTATTTTAGATTAGTGGCTATAAATCGATCTCTGAATGGCCAATAGCCACGAAACCACACTTCCAGGCCAGGAGTTGATGGACAGTCAGAAGAGCTAATTAAATGGTAGGAGGGACATCCCAGCTTCAAGTGGTGTCAGATTTGACATCCTGCTTCACATTTATAAGCGAAAATGTCAGTCGGAAGCGGTACCAGAGCCACGGCGGTCCCCAAAACAGGGGACTTTACTTCGAAGAGGTTTTTAAATTAAACACTGACACTCAGGGGCTCAACCTTGGTTTTAGAAGTAGTGGGGACATAACTATTATTATAATTTTTTGTTTTATCCAGTTGGATAAACCCTCCAAGCAGCCTACATGACCACTCAAAGGTGTAGGTCCCCCCCCACCCCCACCCCCCCCACCCCTCCCCCCGTACCCAGTGAAAGTTGCGCACCTGCTGACACTTGACCCAAATTGTTAAACAGCACTCCAAATTTGGCATCAGAATCAATGCTTCCTATTGGATATCAAACAGTGGTATTATTCTATGCCCTTTCATTGTTGCTGGACTCTCATTGTTTGAATGTCATTGCCTGATTGAGGGCTCAGGCAGATCAGAATTCTTAAGCCATGATATAGATAGGATTTTATGAAAGTTGTATCTAAGTAATCCCATTTGATTTGCTAGACTACCACTGTAGACAGAGGATAAATATGGGACAAACAACAGTTCCATGCATTCCATTCTTTGCTTTATTGTGTTAAGAGCTCTATAACAACTGACATTGGCAGTATGAAGTCTGGCAGTTTATTGTTGAGAGTCTTTTAGCAGAACAGCACAGCAATGTTGTTTTATTATGTTGTCAAGGTGTACTCTGTGTAAAAGCTAAAACTGCATCTGCGAGCACAAGTGACTTAACCATCAAATGCCTCATGCTATTTGTCAAAATCAAAAAGTGGGGAACAATGTGGGTGTCTGCACAATAGACCATAACTTGACCTCATGCTGCAGCAGCTGAGTCATAAAGTACTTCAAGAAGTTACTTCCTGTTCCCCCAGATTCTGAGCCATTGTGAGAAAAAGTTAAAGGTCCAATGCAGCTGTTTTTATCTAAATATCAAATCATTTCTGGGTAACAATTAAGTACCTTACTATGAATGTTTTCAATTAAAACGGTCAAAATTAACAAAAATAACTTTTTTAGCAAAGAGAAATTTCTCAAGAAATTATTTTGTTAGGACTTTGTGGGAGTGGTCTGAAAGGGGGGGAGAAAACGAAAAATGAGCTGTTATTGGCAGAGAGGTTTGAAGCTCTCTTTCTTGTTGACCTATTAACTAATTTATCGGCTGGTGATGTCATCAGGCAGGCCAAAACGCCATCAAACAGCTCTTACATGAGAAGGGCATTATCATCATTTTCATGTCATTATTCCAACCTCATAATGTGGAAATATATATAAAACACAGGAATCTCTTTTTTTTTTACTGCACTGGGCCTTTAAAACACTTTCCACAAAACGATTGCATGTAATTCAAACACTCACATCTCACAGGTTGTAAAGCGAGAAGGGAGGGAATCGGACCAGAAATATATTTTTAAAGTGTATGGTGTGCAGAGGAATGATTTGCCATTGATGCATATGCGAGCACTGGAGTCTACAATGCAAGCCCCTCATTAGGAGATATGCATAATTGAAGAAAAGCTTTTCTTTTCAAACCATACAGTGTGCTCCAACACTCCAGAACGCTCCACAACGCCCGGCTCGCTCAGTGCCAACACAGCTGTCGGTCTCAGGTGCGTTCTGACTGTGTGTTGACCCCAGTGACTCAGAGAAAGAGTTGTGAATTAGTTTGCTTCCCTTCACATGCCAGCTAGAGCTCAGGCTCTATTGAAATTGCATGTCACATTCATTTCTACTTGATCATTTGATGTTTTCAACCTATACAGTTTTACAGGAGTACTTGAATTTTTTTTTTTTTTTTTTTTGCAGAAATATGTGATAATAAGACAAACAGCGGCAAGGCCAGACCAGGCAAGCTCTTTCACCATTATACCATGGCAGGGCCGTGCACAGACCTTTTGGGGGATGTGTACTCAAACAAAAAAATCCCCCCCCCCCCTAAAATATTTTCTGCAACTGCTATCACAGTTACATAAAATGAACATATGGCCACATCTTAATGGCAAATTAAATAACACAAATAAATAAGTAATTTGATATTTTATATATAGTAACTATAGTCATGTAGCGCATATCTATTACGTGAATTGTTTGCTTAACCCTTTACATTCATGGAAATGGGCCTTTATGGATAGGGACAAATGTAAATGTCCTTACAGAAGAAAAATAAAAGCATATGCATGACCATGGTAGCAATTGAAAGAGAACACTTTGGAAAAATTATCAAACCAAATGTGAGTGCAAATCATATCAAATCAAACTGATTTTGTCACATGCACAGAATACAACAGGTGTAGACTTAACTGTGACATTCTTGCTTACGAGCCCTACTTAACGATGCAGACAAAAAAATATATAATACAAAGAAAAATAGTAACACATGCCAAATAAAATACACAAGAATGAAAATATATACAGTACAGGGAGTACCAGCACCAGATACATGTACAGTTCACCTGAAACAAGACTCAATCCAAACATTACACCATGTGCTGCAGCAGCTACATTTACTGTACTTTTCACAGCATTTGTCAATATGAAATAAAGAAATACTATGGATACATTCATTAACTTAATAAGAATATTATATATTATTATTTGAAATGTTGGGGTGGGTGTAACATAAGAAAAAAAGATGACAAGGGTTTGAATGAGCGGTCTAACCAATGTTTCCAAGTGGCCACAAACCTCTCCAAACTGTGCACAGTTCCTAAGTCATTTCTATGCACTTTTATGACATGGAAAAAAACTTGTTTTGAACATAGCCCTGCGAAGTTTACATAATACAAAAAAACGTTCAATTATAAATCGCAATCTGTAGCTCACTGATATGTACATTAACATGCATTATGGATTGAGGTGCAGTGAATTTAGACATGTTGAAAGGCACAATGCTCAGACACAATGCATGTCAGAGAGAGACAGGTTTTAACAACATTGTGTGGGGTTTCAGCTCAAACATGCCTAAAATGAAATTAAAGGACATACCTGGGAGCGGATTCTATGTCAAAATGACATATTTAATTTGATATATTGTTCATTGTCAGCCCAAATAACTTTGAGAGCCTTGATGGAGGACTGTAGGACTACTGTATGAGTTTGCTGTTTTGCATTGTTAGCAAGTAGTCTAAAAAGCTATCTGTTGCACTGGAAGATGCTAACTCCATAATTAAGTCCTTCAGCAGTCTGTCAGGTGGTTAATTGCTTGTAGCTGGAAGGTACGTTCTCTTGCAGCCAGGAGGCACATGCATAATTCAGTATGTGTCAACGAAGAAGGAACAACATCCAGAGAGAGGGACAGAAGTGTTTCACTCTCACAGGTACTGATGTTTACCACGGTAATATGTTCTGGATCCGAACACATGTACACGTAAGACTGATACATGGCAGGATTACCAGAGTGTAAATTATTATAATCTCTTTGTCATTTCTAATATCAGAGGTGGTGTTACAACGTGGATCTTACCCTTGAAACTCTTAGGCCCCCAACTCACACCTACAAGCAGCAGCACACAAATAGGCACACACATAGAGTCAAAGGCCATGGTGCAAAAGCCACATTATTGACATGGAACCTTAAAACAAGTTCATTGTCCACTACTCAAACATTATTCCTGTCCTTGTTTGTGTGTCTGACCAAAGCTTGAGAAATAATGTTGTTTGGTATTTCCAATTCATTCTACCATATTCATCCTGCAGCATATTCTTACAACTCACAGAGCCTGTCTAATTAATGCAAATGTTCTCTATCTGAAGCAGAGTTGGCAGAAAGTTGAAAAAGTCAGCTAAGCTGTGATACAATCAGATTTGCTGTAGGATATATGCGTAGGAAGCAAAACAAGCTGTGAAGAAAATCTGTAAACACAGACAAGAGGATCTCTTTGAAAACATTATTTCATGTTTAATGAGAACCATACGCTAATACCACTGATAAGTCGTACTGGAAATGGGCATTGCCTTCATAAACACATTTATTCTCAAGGAAATACCATGACATAGCAACATGATATCATAGGAAAACTTCATCTTGGTACGTTTTTTCCAAATGTAAAATGTCACAGTAGCTGACGTTTTTCTTAATACATTGCAGTCAATAGGGAAACACAAATGTCAAAGGATTGAAGTTTATCTCATACATTGCAGTCATTGGGAAAATATAAGTATCACAGGGTTGACATTTTTCTCTTTAATCTCATGTCTCTCTCACTCAATTCAATTCAATTCAATTCAAGGGCTTTATTGGCATGGGAAACATGTGTTAACATTGCCAAAGCAAGTGAGGTAGACAACATACAAAGTGAATATATAAAGTGAAAAACAACAAAAATTAACAGTAAACATTACACATACAAAAGTTTAAAAACAGTAAAGACATTACAAATGTCATATTATATATATATACAATGTACAAATAGTTAAAGGACACAAGATAAAATGAATAAGCATAAATATGGGTTGTATTTACAATGGTGTTTGTTCTTCCCTGGTTGCCCTTTTCTCGTGGCAACAGGTCACAAATCTTGCTGCTGTTATGGCACACTGTGGAATTTCACCCAAAAGATATGGGAGTTTTTCAAAATTGGATTTGTTTTCGAATTCTTTGTGGATCTGTGTAATCTGGGGGAAATATGTCTCTCTAATATGGTCATACATTGGGCAGGAGGTTAGGAAGTGCAGCTCAGTTTCCACCTCATTTTGTGGGCAGTGAGCACATAGCCTGTCTTCTCTTGAGAGCCATGTCTGCCTACGGCGGCCTTTCTCAATAGCAAGGCTATGCTCACTGAGTCTGTACATAGTCAAAGCTTTCCTTAATTTTGGGTCAGTCACAGTGGTCAGGTATTCTGCCGCTGTGTACTCTCTGTGTAGGGCCAAATAGCATTCTAGTTTGCTCTGTTTTTTTGTTAATTCTTTCCAATGTGTTAAGTAATTATCTTTTTGTTTTCTCATGATTTGGTTGGGTCTAATTGTGCTGTTGTCCTGGGGCTCTGTAGGGTGTGTTTGTGTTTGTGAACAGAGCCCCAGGACCAGCTTGCTTAGGGGGACTCTTCTCCAGGTTCATCTCTCTGTAGGTGATGGCTTTACATTTACATTTACATTTAAGTCATTTAGCAGACGCTCTTATCCAGAGCGACTTACAAATTGGTGCATTCACCTTATGACGTCCAGTGGGACAGTCACTTAACAATAGTGCATCTAAAACTTAGGGGGGGTGGGGTGAGAGGGATTACTTAACCTATCCTAGGTATTCCTTAAAGAGGTGGGGTTTCAGGTGTCTCCGGAAGGTGGTGATTGACTCCGCTGTCCTGGCGTCGTGAGGGAGTTTGTTCCACCATTGGGGGGCCAGGGCAGCGAACAGTTTTGACTGGGCTGAGCGGGAGCTGTACTTCCTCAGTGGTAGGGAGGCGAGCAGGCCAGAGGTGGATGAACGCAGTGCCCTTGTTTGGGTGTAGGGCCTGATCAGAGCCTGGAGGTACTGAGGTGCCGTTCCCCTCACAGCTCCGTAGGCAAGCACCATGGTCTTGTAGCGGATGCGAGCTTCAACTGGAAGCCAGTGGAGAGAACGGAGGAGCGGGGTGACGTGAGAGAACTTGGGAAGGTTCAACACCAGACGGGCTGCGGCGTTCTGGATGAGTTGAAGGGTTTAATGGCACAGGCAGGGAGCCCAGCCAACAGCGAGTTGCAGTAATCCAGACGGGAGATGACAAGTGCCTGGATTAGGACCTGCGCCGCTTCCTGTGTGAGGCAGGGTCGTACTCTGCGGATGTTGTAGAGCATGAACCTACAGGAACGGGCCACCGCCTTGATGTTAGTTGAGAACGACAGGGTGTTGTCCAGGATCACGCCAAGGTTCTTGGCGCTCTGGGAGGAGGACACAATGGAGTTGTCAACCGTGATGGCGAGATCATGGAACGGGCAGTCCTTCCCCGGGAGGAAGAGCAGCTCCGTCTTGCCGAGGTTCAGCTTGAGGTGGTGATCCGTCATCCACACTGATATGTCTGCCAGACATGCAGAGATGCGATTCGCCACCTGGTCATCAGAAGGGGGAAAGGAGAAGATTAATTGTGTGTCGTCTGCATAGCAATGATAAGAGAGACCATGTGAGGTTATGACAGAGCCAAGTGACTTGGTGTATAGCGAGAATAGGAGAGGGCCAAGAACAGAGCCCTGGGGGACACCAGTGGTGAGAGCGCGTGGTGAGGAGACAGATTCTCGCCACGCCACCTGGTAGGAGCGACCTGTCAGGTAGGACGCAATCCAAGCGTGGGCCGCGCCGGAGATGCCCAACTCGGAGAGGGTGGAGAGGAGGATCTGATGGTTCACAGTATCGAAGGCAGCCGATAGATCTAGAAGGATGAGAGCAGAGGAGAGAGATGGAAGGTTTGTGAATCGCTGCCTTTTAGGTGGTTGTAGAATTTAACGGCTCTTTTCTGGATTTTGATAATTAGTGGGTATCGGCCTAATTCTGCTCTGCATGCATTATTTGGTGTTTTACGTTGTACACAGAGGATATTTTTGCAGAATTCTGCGTGCAGAGTCTCAATTTGGTGTTTGTCCCATTTTGTGAAGTCTTGGTTGGTGAGCGGACCCCAGAACTCACAACCATAAAGGGCAATGGGCTCTATGACTGATTCAAGTATTTTTAGCCAAATCCTAATTGGTATGTTGAAATTTATGTTTCTTTTGATGGCATAGAATGCCCTTCTTGCCTTGTCTCTCAGATCGTTCACAGCTTTGTGGAAGTTACCTGTGGCGCTGATGTTTAGGCCAAGGTATGTATAGTTTTTTGTGTGCTCTAGGGCAACAGTGTCTAGATGGAATTTGTATTTGTGGTCCTGGTGACTGGAACTTTTTTTGGAACACCATTATTTTGGTCTTACTGAGATTTACTGTCAGGGCCCAGGTCTGACAGAATCTGTGCATAAGATCTAGGTGCTGCTGTAGGCCCTCCTTGGTTGGTGACAGAAGCACCAGATCATCAGCAAACTGCAGACATTTGACTTCGGATTCTAGCAGGGGGAGGCCGGGTGCTGCAGACTTTTCTAGTGTCCGCGCCAATTCGTTGATATATATGTTGAAGAGGGTGGGGCTTAAGCTGCATCCCTGTCTAACCCCACGACCCTGTGTGAAGAAATGTGTGTGTTTTTTGCCAATTTTAACCGCACACTTGTTGTTTGTTTACATGGATTTTATAATGTTGTATGTTTTACCCCCAACACCACTTTCCATCAGTTTGTATAGCAGACCCTCGTGCCAGATTGAGTCGAAGGCTTTTTTGAAATCAACAAAGCATGAGAAGACTTTGCCTTTGTTTTGGATTGTTTGGTTGTCAATTAGGGTGTGCAGGGTGAATACATGGTCTGTTGTACGGTAATTTGGTAAAAAGCCAATTTGACATTTGCTCAGTACATTGTTTTCATTGAGGAAATGTACGAGTCTGCTGTTAATAATAATGCAGAGGATTTTCCCAAGGTTACTGTTGACACATATTCCACGGTAGTTATTGGGGTCAAATTTGTCTCCACTTTTGTGGATTGGGGTGATCAGTCCTTGGTTCCAAATATTGGGGAAGATGCCAGAGCTAAGTATGATGTTAAAGAGTTTTAGTATAGCCAATTGGAATTTGTTGTCTGTATATTTGATCATTTCATTGAGGATACCATCGACACCACAGGCCTTTTTGGGTTGAAGGGTTTTTATTTTGTCTTGTAACTCATTCAATGTAATTGGAGAATCCAGTGGGTTCTGGTAGTCTTTAATAGTTGATTCTAAGATCTGTATTTGATCATGTATATGTTTTTGCTCTTTGTTCTTTGTTATAGAACCAAAAAGATTGGAGAAGTGGTTTACCCATACATCTCCATTTTGGATAGATAATTCTTCGTGTTGTTGTTTGTTTAGTGTTTTCCAATTTTCCCAGAAGTGGTTAGAGTCTATGGGAGCTGATTTCTGACATGCTGTTCCTTCTTTTTTCGTAGTGTATTTCTGTATTGTTTTAGTGATTCACCATAGTGAAGGCGTAGACTCAAGTTTTCCGGGTCTCTATGTTTTTGGTTGGACAGGTTTCTCAATTTCTTTCTTAGATTTTTGCATTCTTCATCACTCTCTACCTCCTCTTTATCCCCCTCTCATTCTTTTCTCTCTCCCCTTCTTTCACCCCCTTCACCTTCTCTCCCCTCTCTCCCCCTCTCCATCTCTCTCTCCATCTCCCCTTCTTTCTCTCTCCCTCTCCCTCCTCCCTCCTCTCTTCTCTCCTCCCCTTCATTCCCTATCCCTCCTTTCCTTGCTCCCTCCTCTCATCTCTCTCTCCCTCCTGTCTCACACCACTGTCTGTCTGTTGCCTCTCGCTCTCCCCCTCCCTCCTCTCTTTCCCTCTCTCTCTCCCTCCCCCTTTCCTCTCCCTTTTCTCTCTTTCCCTCTCACTCTCACTCTCCCTCCCTCCTCTCCTTCCCTCCTCTCTGCCACAGGCAGGCAGGCAGGCAGGCAGGCAGGCAGGCAGGCAGGCAGGCAGGCAGGCAGGCAGGCAGGCAGGCAGGCAGGCAGGCAGGCAGGCAGGCAGTTAGGAAGGCAGACATATCAATAGACAGACATGCATGCAGGCAGACACAGACAGGCAAGCAGTTAGGAAGGCAGACATATCGATAAGCATGCAGGCAGACACAGACAGTATCACATTTCAAGTCAATCAACAACAAAAAATACAAATTTCCTCTTCAGAATTCATTCAAAAATTCTAAACAAGGCTCTTAGTTTCTAGAACTGCAAGACCATTGTGTTCAATGGAGGTCAAACATGCTTTGGGGCCATATGGTACTCCAGTCACACATCTGGAAATATTATGCCTTTAAACCCTTCAAAACCACGCCTATAACCCCCAATTAAGTCACTTCCTGGGAAAAGAAGAGTGTCACAGGGTTGACGTTTATGTTTATGTGACACTCACCTTTTCCCATTGAATGGGATGTATTGAGAAAAACATCAACCCTGTGACACTCATCTTTCCTATTGACATAAGTGTCAACACTGTCACATTCATCTTTTCCCATTGACTGGCAAATGTATTGAGAAAAACGTCAACCGTGTGAGACTCATCTTTTCCCAATGACTGGGATGTATTGAGAAAAACGTCAACCGTGTGAGACTCATCTTTTCCCATTGACTGGGATGTATTGAGAAAAACGTCAACCGTGTGAGGCTCATCTTTTCCCATTGACTGGGATGTATTGAGAAAAACATCAACCGTGTGAGACTCATCTTTTCCCATTGACTGGGATGTATTGAGAAAAACGTCAACCGTGTGAGACTCATCTTTTCCCATTGACTGGGATGTATTGAGAAAAACGTCAACCGTGTGAGACTCATCTTTTCCCATTGACTGGGATGTATTGAGAAAAACATCAACCGTGTGAGACTCATCTTTTCCCATTGACTGGGATGTATTGAGAAAAACGTCAACCGTGTGAGACTCATCTTTTCCCATTGACTGGGATGTATTGAGAAAAACGTCAACCGTGTGAGACTCATCTTTTCCCATTGACTGGGATGTATTGAGAAAAACGTCAACCCTGTGAGACTCATCTTTTCCCATTGACTGCAACGTATTACCTTTTTGCAAAAACCTGCCAGGATGATGTTTTCAGGCTGAACATTGCGATTGTACATAGTATAATAGTAATGATTCTCATTGATATAAGCATTAATTTTAGGCTAGGTAGTCGTGGTGATGGCAGTAATCGATAAATGAATAATAGTAGTGGAAGAAGTCCAGCCCTTTTCCAAGTGAAAATCCTCCACCTAGCCTTGACGTGAACGTTGATGTGTTTCTCAACACTTTCTTCTTTCCTTTCCTCAAAGCTTCAAGTTTGCATTTCCAGTTCAGTGAGCTCCCTGTAATTGTGCTGTTGTTTTGCATGGGCTTCTTGCCTTCTGGAGGTCTCTGGATCTGCCCCTGTCAGCTCCCCACGTCAACGCTAGGCCAGACACAATACACGTCAGGGTGAGGTGTTTCGAAACAGAATATTCCACCGAGTTGCACTCCACTGACGTCTCACAAATATCTCACTCCCACCAACACTCTGTCTGGTGGAGGAGTGGAGAAGTTTTCATCTCCTGTGTTATCCTGTCATTTCTGTGGTGGAGAGAAATAACCTGTCGGCCCGAGCCTGCTGATAGGTGGATTAGGCTATTTAGGCTTTGATTCTCACCCTGAGGCTAGAGTAGGATTTAGAGATCACACCAGATAGAAAAAGAGGTTGATGACCAAGATTGCTACCAACAACAAAAAAAATGGTGATCAAGTGCTCCTTCAAGTCTCTCCAACAGTGGCTAAAAATGGTTGTTGTTGACATTAGCATCATTATTATCATCATCATCATCATCAGCAGCAGCAGCATCAATCATCAGCATAATCATTATCATCATCAGCAGCAGTAGCAGCAGCAGCAGCAGCATCATCAATAATCAGCATCATTATTATCATCATCATCATCATCATCATCAGCAGCATCATCATCAATCATCAGCATCATCAACATCATCATCGTAAATGAATCAATCCTCCACCATCAACATCATTATCATCAATCAATCAGCATCATCAGCATGATCATAAATCAATCAATCCTCCACCATCAACAACATCATCATCGCAAATCAATCATCTATCATCATCATCACTATCATCATCAACCAATCATCCATCATCAGCATCCTCATCATTATCATCAGTCACTCATCCATCATCAGCATCATAATCTGTGCATTTATACCTGTGTTTTCTGTTTGTCTGTTGCCAGTTTGTCTTGTCTCGTCAAGCCTACTGGATTACTGATCTTTGCCTGCCCTTGACCTGTTGTTTGGTTGCCCCATGTTTTGTAAATAACCATTTGTTATTTCAAAACTGTTTGCATCTGGGTCTTAAACTAATCATCGATCATCATCAATATCATCATCATCATCATCATCATCATCATCATCATCATCATCATCATCATCATCATCATCATCATCATCATCATCAACCAATCATCCATAATCATTATCATCAATCAATCATCCATCATCAGCATCATTATCATCAAGCAATCATCCATCATCAGCATCATCATTATTATCATCAATCAATAATCCATAATCAGCATCATCATCATCATCATTATCATCAATCATCCATCATCATCAATCATCATAATTTTCAGTCAATCATCCATCATCAGCATCATAATCATTATTATCAATCAATCATCCATTAAAGGCATCATTATCTGTCATGTTTTGTCATTGATTATCATGTCTTGTCCCTGTGCTTCCCCTTCTATTCGTTTCCCTCTGCTGGTCTTATTAGGTTCTTTCCCTCTTTCTATCCCTCTCTCTCCCCCTCCCTCTCTCACTCTCCCGCTCTCTCTTCTCTCTATCGTTCCGTTCCTGCTCCCAGCTGTTCCTATTCCCCTAATCAATCATTTAGTCTTCCCACACCTGTTCCCGATCCTTTTCCCTGATTAGAGTCCCTATTTCTCTCCTTGTTTTCCGTTCCTGCCCTGTCGGATCCTTGTCTAGAATTCACCGTGCTGTGTTTGTGTATCGCCCTGTCGTGTCGTGTTTCCCTCAGATGCTGCGTGGTGAGCAGGTGTCTGAGTCTGTTTGGTTCAAGTGCCTTCCCGAGGCAACCTGCTGTTCAAGATCGAGTCTCCAGTCGGTTCTCGTCATTTCGAGTGAAAGTTGTGTTTTTTGATTGTATTTTACTTTACTGGATTAAAGACTCTGTTTTCGCCAAGTCGCTTTTGGGTCCTCATTCACCTGCATGACATTATCAGTATGATCCGTATGATCATTGTTTGATCTACTCAACATAGAGCTCCTGTTAAAATGTGTTCTAGTTTGTTAGCCCCCTGTCCTTTACTCAAAACAAGTAAATAATCCATATTGAACAAGGTCATTTCACTAGTTCAACGAAGTTAGTTTTTTTTTGTAATGGAGGTTATTATTAAGGTGTTAACTGCTGATAACTCTGCTATGGAGCCATAGTTCTATTCTAATAATGGCCCAAAGACACCCCTTCTGGACAAACATGCCAGCAAAAGGCCCATAATAAATGACAAACAGCCTGTACATCAATGTACAAAGGATGAGGACTGGAGGCGAGAGGATTGACTTATAAATCAATACCAAGCCGAGAGAAACTGGAGGATATTTTAAAGACTACTGGATACGAGACAGAATGCAGACATGCACACACACTTATACACACACACAGACATACACAGTTACGCGCACACACACACACACACACACACACACACACACACACACACACACACACACACACACACACACACACACACACACACACACACACACACACACACACACACACACACACACACACACACACACACACACACACACACACACACACACACACACACACACACACACACACACACACGCACACACGCAATCAGGCGTGCATACACACCCACACACCGCACACAGGTTTATTAAATTACCTTTGTATTTTATTTATAAGTGATCCCATTATTCCTTACCCTCAGAACAATTACATATCCACTGAATGCATTCAAAGACTCAAATGAAGTGTAACGAGAGATCAGAAACACTCTCCTCTCCTCTTTTAGGGCTGGAAAATAGCTCTCTGTGCAACGCCTTCAAAGCCTCTGCGGCTCCTTCCATTTACAAATGCACGGTTAAAAGATGAGAATGCATTGGTAAAACACAGGCATTTTGTCACACGTACAATGTGGGTAGCTCTGGTCATATGCAATGGAGTGGTTCTCCACTGGTGCTGCCAGGCTGCGTCGTTTCTTCTCTCTCCCGGATAATTAGGATTGTTAAAATACTTGTCATATTCACATCCTTGACATATGTTAGTTTTATTTTAATATAACATGTAAACACAGCACCCACTGGGCACAGACGTCAATTCAACGTCTATTCCGTGTTGGGTCAACGTAATTTCGTTGAAATGGCGTGTAAAAAAACGTAGATTCAACCAGTGTGTGCCCAATGGGCAGTGCTCGTCTCAAGGATAACTGATTAAGAGAGACTGCTTGATAAAGGAATTGTTGTGGAAAGATAAGAAATATAATAATGTCATGCTGCTATGATTTGAGAATATGAGCAGACTGAGCAATTTCTCCTCTCATTTCAAGCTGTGTAAAAGTGTGACGCAGTGGGGGATAGGTACTGATAGACTTAAGGGGAAGTGCAGATGTTTGGCATATTGTCAACAAGCTATAGCTTTCAAAGAGATGGGCGATAATGTATCTTCTACTGTGAAGGGGAGAAAGGTGGGGGTGATGGAGGTATGTTTCTTTATATTTATGGGAATAAGTGACCATTTCAACTAATAATGGAGTTGTTAAGCTGAATGTCTATAGGTAACCGCCTGCAAAACACATAGAAAATGATTGATTTCAAAATGAAATACAATTGTTATCTATCTGGTGGTACAAGGTGTTCTGTCAAACATGGCCTATTATTTTCAACACGCCACTGCAATTTAAAAATATACAGTACATTCAGTCAATACATAACCATGATGGAAAGGATGATCATTCCAGGAAGAGAAAGAGAATGGTGCTGCAGGACTCCCTGTCTGGTACCTGACTTGCAAGGTATTTAATGGACAGGAACTATTGTAGGAAAAAATCAAAAAGTGCAACACATTTGTACTAGCTATTCCATCAGATTAGAGTTTACAGCATTAATCTTCCAGATTGGTCTGTATTCCATTGTGTAGAGTGTTGACGAGGGAGGCAGCTGCTTTGGGCTGATACAGGCAGCTGCCTGCCAAGAGTCCCACTGCTCTAGCCATCTGTGGGACTGGGCCTCTGCAGAACGCAGCTCGCCTCACCTCCACACAATCACCTAGGAAGAATGGTGGATGGAACTGGACTCTGGTAGAAATAAAGTCCTCATATAACATCCATCTGAGAGAGAAATGCACTTTTGGTTGGAGGTGGTTGCCTTTAGAAACGTGTGATTTAAGCTGTTTGGTAATTGATGTTTTTCTTATTGTGGCTAATTAGCTTTTTTCGTGCATATTTTGAAAGTAATACTTTTACTGAGCTTGTTGACCTTTTTGTGCAGTATAAGCAATCTATAATTTAGTTACATAAAACATTCAGTTTGTAACTTAAAAAAAATAATTGGGCATCTATTTTTGCCAAACGTAATTATTAAGGAGCCATAAATTGCTGCCAGTATAGTAGTGTTATGGCATGACCTCACAACTGAGAACTGCTGCTGGAACTAACTGGTTCTCACCTCTGTTCTGAAACTTTGTGAAACTTGTATCACCCCCCATGCTGCCAATATTAGCACTTTTGGAAAAAGGTGTCAGAAGTGGGGTGTTACATCCCCCACAGTTCCCTGTAGGATGCCCATGTGCTGATAGACATCCTGTCAATATGGCATGGTGTGTGAGGGGGATCCTTTTCATCCATGGTCTGATACTGAACAACTAACACATGCAGTGTTTGCCACTGATTAACAATGACTTTGATGCATAACTACGAGGGGTTCTGTGCGTTAAATCTTTAACAAAGCCGCGGTATGCAGAGAAGTCAGAGAGCGCCGTCACAGAGCACTCCTCCGATGTTGTAGTATAGTGTTGTTCTTCTGCATCTCTGCAGGCATAATTCATATATAAAGGTTTTGGGTGCTTCACCATGGTGGGTAACCCCAATCAACTCTGTCTTCTATCACCCAGGGTCTCATGGAGAGGCACGCATCAATATTTTGTGGCACTCTCAATTTGAATTGCAATCGCTACCAACTTGACATGTTCTCATGTCACGATAATGTTAAATATACATTCGATCTGTGAATTAGATATGTACTGAAAATGTGTCTATTGCGATCGGTCCAATAATGTTTATACAACTGACATATCGCATTTTATTTTGTTTGCTGTGAGCTTCCACTTTGAAAACACCACATCACTATCAGTAATCGTGAAAAGTCGATGCTTTGGAAGCTTTGGATGCACTTACAGCCCAACAGTCCCCGTTTCGACAGCTTCCTCCCATAACACACACACACAACGTTCCCTCTCATTTTTTTCAGCACTGAGCAAATTTCAGGTCTGCTGAGCGCAAACTTGAACTTTGTGAAAATGCTGAGCAACTTACAGCGGGTTTACTGTCAACATTGAGGCTTTACCCACTTTAAGTTACAGTTTGAACAGTGCCCAAATAGACTACTGTGGCTATTTGATCATAATGAGTGGCCAGAGTGGCCTAGCATCAAAAACAATGGAGAAAATGCATCCCATAACATTTCAACATGGAAATAGCTGTTCTATCTTTCCAGTGTACAGTAGGAGCCAATGTGTGGTGTTCAATGTAGGCCTACATTCCATAAGAAAAAACATGCAGGGCTTGACATTAACCTGTTAATCCTACAGAAAAGGAAATTACTGAAAATGTTGTTATGTTGTTTGGTGCAAGAAACCACTTTACAAATTAAAATGCATTATTATTCCCATGCCATTATAACAGCGAATCAGACAAATTATGCCGCCCTATGCCTATTGGCTACTTAACTTATTCAAGTGTGTCTCAAAATAGAACACTGCCCATTTTAAGAAAAAGAAAAAAGCTCTTTAACTCACTGCCTTTTCACAGATGTATAAAAATGTACACGTTTTGTGCTCTTGTAGGAAGTAATCACTCCCTTATTGCTGACTACAAATGATCTATAACTGCACTAATAACTCACTAACTAGCAAAGGATATGAACAAAATGTGCACACATGGCTACATGCAGCTCTTGCTTTAATCTCAAAACAAGTGCATCTACTCACGACCACAGCTGTAAGCATAGTCCAAAATAAATGGCACAGATCCGTATATGGCAATGGTCTATTTGCATTTAGGACTTCTGCAGCTCTGATTGGTTATGCTGCACTGGTCTGTGTAGAGTATGGGATGAGTCATGCTCGAATCCTACTCTGATGCGTTCTGTCTTGAACAAAATCTCTTGCATAGTTTGTTTTGTTTCTGTATGTTGCATTGAATGTGGCTAATATTGCATTGATTCGATCACAATTGCCACAGTAAAGGGGAACATTGATAGTGTTAACTAACAGGGAAAACGGTATACGTTGAGTGAAGTTCATTCTTGTGCTTCTCTCCGTGGGCTGATATTTCTTCTGTCCTGGGGGAGTTAAGAGGCTGTCTCTGTGTATTGAGCCCCTGTGTACACCCCCAGCTTAGAGGGAAAAGACTGGACCTCCAGTCAAGATGTCGCCTGGATTCAACACTGCATCGATCCAGGTGGAAGTGTGCATGCAGCACTCAAGGCAGAAACACGGAACGGATTGCATCATCTCCATACTCCCTCCCTTCCCTGCCTCCCCACATCCCTCCCACCCCTGCCTCCATCCCCCAACCTGTGCTGCCTCAATAAAAGTCTGACTAGAGTTTGAACAGGTGGGCAGTAGAATATCTAAACCTCATGCAATACTGTGCTACGTTCGCAGGGCTCCTCTCTCTCACATTAACCCCAGGCGATGAGCTGCAGACTGGGGATGTTAATCACTTGATCTTGGCGTCACTTCCACTGCCACTTTTCACAATTATTCCCCGGGATGATCGTCTTGCCGTAAAGGGTGGCAGCTATTTTACGCTGGAGCCTGCCAGCCTTTTTGTTGAGTTCTGAAGATATCTACAATAGGGGGTTGACATCACAGTGAAAAAATAGCCTATGAGCTTTAAGAACCCACCTCTACCTAGTCAGTAGATGGAATCTACCTGTCTATGTTGGAGACACCAATTATATAACATTACTGTCAGGATATGGGCTGTACAGTATGCCGTAACATACCACTCTAATGTGCCTAACACTGTTCTGATGTGAACAGAAATGAAAGTCGTCGGGGGGCCTCCCGGATGGTGCAGTGGTCTAGGACACTGCATCGCAGTGTCACCAGAGACTCGTGCCCAGAGCCTGGGTTCGTGCCCAGGCTCTGTCGCAGCTGGCCGCGATTGGGAGGTCCGTGGGGCGACGCACAATTGGCCTAGCGTCGTCCAGGTTAGGGAGGGATATCCTTGTCTCATCGCGCACTAGCGACTCCTGTGGCGGGCCGGTGCACAGTGTTTCCTCCGACACATTGGTGCGGCTGGTTTCTTGGTTGGATGCGTGCTGTGTTAAGAAGCAGTGCGGCTTGGTTGGGTTGTGTTTCGGAGGACGCATGGATTTCGACCTTCATCTCTCCCGAGCCCGTACGGGAGTTGTAGCGATGAGACAAGATAGTAACTACTAACAATTGGATACCACGAAATTGGGAAGAAAAGGGGTTCAAATGTTGTTTTTTTAAGAGAAAAAAAGAAGTCGTCAGAACTTAGCAGAAAAGTGCTGAAGTCTAATGCTCATTTGACCCCGTGCCTGGCAGCCATGATCAGACCTTATAGTGTTCAACAAATGATTCTCAAAAATATATATAATGTTCTTAAAATGAACACACAATACATTGAGATGTCGCTGCGTAGCTCGTCAATTAGATCCCACTTATCCCCAAAACAGAGACCCCCTTCAGAAGAGAAAAATGTTGGGAACTAGTGTACCATTTTCATTACTGCCGCTAACAATCCTAAACCCACTGTCGGCCCTTTCAACATACTCTCTAGCCTCTGTTTCATGTGGTGTAATCCCCCCCGCCCCCGCCCCCTCCCGGCCCCTCTCGCTCTGTCAGACCACTGATGGCGGCTAGCTAGGCCCCTTTATTACAGGTTCTGATGGGGCCTCCACAAAGAGCCTCTCTGCCAGAAAGACGGCAAACACGTTTCCCCTGCGTTCCTCCTCCTCCCGTGTCTTCTTGAAAGAAACTTAGACTAATAGAGCTTTAAGGAGCAGTTGTCTGTGATTCTCTAATCACTGGGGACTGTGCACGAGATCATCTGGCCAGGAAAGTTGGTGGGAAATGTGCACTAGTGACATGTTCATTGAAGGCAGCCTATTATATGGGTTTCCTGCAACATTGCCTCATGAACATCTGTGCATGTCATTTTCAATGACCCACTTCAGGGCTGCGGTATCTCCTTCCGTGCCATTACATGAAACAATGTGCGACGGGGGACTCTGTTTGCCGTTACCAGTGATTCTGTTCCTCACAATGGCTCCCACTGGGCAGAGAATCACAGATTGCTGTCAACCCAGGCCTCATTCTTTACCCACTGGGCAGAGAATCCTAGCTTTCTGTCAACCCAGGCCTCATTCTTTACTCACTGGGCAGAGAATCACAGCTCTCTGTCATCCCAGGCCTCATTCTTTACTCACTGGGCAGAGAATCACAGCTCTCTGTCATCCCAGGCCTCATTCTTTACTCACTGGGCAGAGAATCACAGCTCTCTGTCATCCCAGGCCTCATTCTTTACTCACTGGGCAGAGAATCACAGCTCTCTGTCATCCCAGACCTCATTCTTTACTCACTGGGCAGAGAATCACAGCTCTCTGTCATCCCAGAACTCATTCTTTAATCACTGGGCAGAGAATCACAGCTCTCTGTCATCCCAGACCTCATTCCTTACTCACTGGGCAGAGAATCACAGCTCTCTGTCATCCCAGACCTCATTCTTTACTCATTGGCTTTCATCCATACTGCAGTATGGTGCTTTTTTCTTCCAGTGTTTATGACTGCAGTGGTGCAATGAAACCTATAATATTTCTACAAAATGTACAGAAACCATCATTCCAAATCTAGAGACATTGTTATAGTTTCATTATTCTTCAGCTAGGTTTGAGAACAGAGTGAACTGTTCGAGCACACTAGACATCCTTGTATTCGGTCTTCCTAATGGGACACAGTAGGGGAGAGCAGATTGACATTTGCCTCCAATCAGATCTCTGCTGATCTCGTCATGGTCGCGATGACAAACAAGCTATGAGAGCACGGCTCATTCGTCAAAGTTGCACTGACATGAAGAATGCTTTGGCTTTCAGGAGTGATAAGAGGAGTGGTGTAATCCGTCTTAGACTCAGTTCTGAAATACAATGTTCTAACGGTATGCTTTTCATCACGTTGAATATGATGGTGGGAACAAAATACAGTCCAACGTATGGCTTTGAGTTTTTGTTTTTTTCTCACTTGTAAGGTTTTCATTAACCCTTAGCTTCTCAGAATTTTTTCTTGCCCTCAGTTTTTAGATATTAAAACGATGGACTGCTTTATTTCTCACACTGCAGGTTCATTTGATTTCCGTTTATAATTAACAAGTGACTCAAAACATGATCAGTAACAGCCCTGGGCAATCTTAGCTAACTTAGCCAAAATAATAAATACTGGAATATTAACCGACATTTCTGGTCAATGAAAGATTTGTAAAGTTAACAATGATTATATAAATGTTACTATATCCTTGTGATTTTCTCAAAATAGAGCTAATTTGCTTAATGCACACAATATCTAGAGGCTAAATGTAATACGGCTCTGTAATGCAGTTGAATGTTTTGAAACACTTAGATAGACAATTACATCCAATTATTAAGATGGTCTAATATTCAAAAGTAGTAGGTTAATCTTTCTCCATTTTTGCACCAACGTTTGTATGTTTAACCAATTCTCTTGCATTTTGACACAGTTGTGTCAAAATGGGAGGACACAGGGAGGACACACTCCCTCTTTTCAGACAACATATTACCTCACGGTATGTGCTGAATTCTCTCTGAGTTATGCTCTAATGGTGAACCCACTCACCTGTTCATCCACTTTCATTTGCTGGTTTTGCCAACTTATAATGTCACCATGCTCATATGCAGACGTACACTAAGTGTACAAAACATTAAGGACACCTTTCCATGACATAGACTGATCAGGTGAATCTAGATGAAAGCTATGATCCCTTATTGATGTCACTTGTTAAATCCACTTCAAAACAGTGTAGATGAAGGGGAGGAGAGAGTTTAATTAAGGATTTTTAAGCCTTGAGACAATTGAGACATGGATTGTGTATGTGTACCATTTAAAGGGTGAATGGGCAAGACAAAAGATTGAAGTGCCTTTGAGCTGGGTATGGTAGTAGGTGCCAGGCGCACCCGCTTGTGTCAAGAACTGCAATACTGCTGGGCTTTTCACGCTCAACAGTTTCCCATGTGTATCAAGAATAGTCCACCAACCAAAAGACATCCAGCCAACTTGACACAACTGTGGGAATCATTGGAGTCAACATGGGCCAGCATCTCTAAGGAATGATTTTGACACCTTGTTAAATGTCCATGCCCCATCACAATACTAGGAAGGTATTCTTAATGTTTTGTACACTCAATGTATTTCAGACTGCCTAACTCAGCATCAACATAAAGCAACCTGGAAAGCCATGCCCTGTGACTGGCTTTTCTCTGCACCATATACTGTATATTTCAACATTGCATTAGTTGTGCAGTAAGTGGCATTCTTGCACCAAAATGGATTCCCAAATTGTTGGAAAGGTACTTCAAGTAAAGGCAGGAGGCAAAAAAAACTGAAAATCCCATATGTCCTTCCTTGGCCATTGGAAGTTATCCAGGGAGCTCCCTGCTCCTCTGCGAAGGAGAAATGATGACTATATTATGCATCTCCTGCTCAGCCCAGGGTAGAGTTGCAGGTGTTGCGATGCAGCAGTATCCCCTATAGGCTGGGGCCCAGAGCCCAGGGAGAGACAGGCAGAGACAGAGCTTCCCAGTCTGCTATGCAATCAATCCGATGTTCTGCTCACTGCATTATTAACTTCCAAGGTCCTAATAAAGCCAGATGACCTTCGATTCATCATGCCATCCTTTGTTCCGAAGCTGCACAACAGCTTGTGTTGGTCTAACAGCAACAAGAAAATAAAGTGGTCTCATTTGTCCAATGTTTGTTTACCTTCCCTGTGCTTTAGTTAGAGCCTGGTAACCTTTTTACTTCCGGTGAAATACTGATGCCTGCAGTAGTGTAAAGTACTTAAATACTTGAAAGTACTACTTAAGTAGCTTTTTGGTGTATCTGTACTTTACTATTTCTATTTTTGACAACATTTACTTTTACTTCACTACATTCCTAAAGAAAATATGTACTTTTTACACCATACATTTTCCCTGACACCCAAAAGTACTCGTTACATTTTGCATGCTTAGCAGTAGAGGGAAATGGTCTAATTCACACACTTATCAAGAAGACATCCCTGGTCATCTTTACTGCCTCTTATCTAGCGGACTCATTAAACACAAGCTTTGTTTGTAAATGATGTCTGAGTGTTGGAGCATGCCCCTGGCTATGCGTACATTTTTTCAAATCTAGAAAATGGTGCCATCTGGTTTGCTTAATAAGGAATTAGAAATTATTTATATAATTCTACTTTTACTTTGAAACGTAAGAATATTTTAGCAATTACATTTACTTTTGATACTCAAATATATTTAAAACCAAGTACTTTTAGACTTTTACTCAAGTAGGATTTTACTGGGTGACTTGTTCTTTTACTTGAGTCATTTTCTATTAAGGTATCTTTTACTCAGGTATGACAATTGGGTCATTTTTCCACCACTGGATGCCGGTCACATCTCTCAGATTATCATAGCCTAGTTGTCAGTCAGTCTAACAGGAGCAGTAATTTCATGCTCTGAAATAGAAGTGAAGGTAAATCTCCCTATGAGTACATGTCACTAATGACTAATGATAGTTCTTTTGAAGGGCATGACTCTTCTCTGACACCACATACTTCAGACAACTATTTTGCGTCTGTACATATTTCAAATTCATAAGCATTTCACGATAAGGTCTATTTGGTGCATGTGACAAATCAAATTTGATTTGATATATTCCCTCTCCTCATTTGCTTCACTGCTGTTGTTATTGTTGTTGTTGTTAGCAACTGATGCTCGCTGACTGTCTATTGCGGTTCGCATTGAACAGGATGTAGTTTATCAAATTGTCAAGGTGTCATTCTTTCTTCCAACACAGAGCAAGAGAGTCTTTTGAGTAAGACATCACATGTGAACCCTGTGAGGAATCATTTATTGATATAGGTCAAGAGAGAGAGGAGGGGGTTTGTGGGCTTGGCTATGAGACCAGCGGAAAAGACAAAAGGAATCCTTGATGAAGTTCCTTTGAAGTGCCTTTTACAGAAGTCCTTTGAAATACATATTGATGAAGTCCAAATTGTCTGGCCTGAAGGGAGAAGAAAGTAGACTGCTTTGCATTGCCTTATAAATATTCATTAGGAAAGAGGACATGGCTCACTTCGATGCGTGAGCAGATTTTTACAATAAAATGATTGGCTTAGAATTTAAATAATTAGAAAAAAAAGAAAAGGACACAAATGATTTCCGTCAGCAGGGGTGAGTGATGTTATCATTATTGAAAACGTACATATTTATACATAAAACCAAACAAGGGTTTTAAAATGCCTTCTGAATATCTGAGAAATTGAACATCTCACGTTAAAATATTATATATATATATATGCCAAAATAGGGTTTTAAAATGCCTTCTGAATACCTGAGAAATTGAAGATCTCACGTTAAAATGCTATTTACATTATACATTCATGGATGTTTGAGATTACAAATCATCAGTCACTTTGCTACAGTGCGGTAGGGAGCTGAATAGGTGTAACGCTCGTCAACGTAAGGAAGAGTGGAACAAAGCGCAGTGTGGAAAGTGTTCATGATCTTTATTGCCAAGAATCACTCAAACAAAAATAACGAATACAAAAATGAAAGCGAACAGTTCCGTCAGGCCCAGATACTAAACGGAAAGCAACACCCCACAAAACGGAAAATGACAACTTGTCTCTGATTGGGGATCATGTATAACGATAGACAGCTGCCTCTGATTGGGAACCACACAAGGCAAAAACAACAAAGAAATAGAAAACATAGATTCTCCCACCAAAGTCACACCCAGACCTAACCATTTACATTACATTACATTTAAGTCATTTAGCAGACGCTCTTATCCAGAGCGACTTACAAATTGGTGCATTCACCTTATGACATCCAGTGGGACAGTCACTTAACAATAGTGCATCTAAAATTTAGGGGGGGTGGGGTGAGAGGGATTACTTATCCTATCCTAGGTATTCCTTAAAGAGGTGGGGTTTCAGGTGTCTCCGGAAGGTGGTGATTGACTCCGCTGTCCTGGCATCGTGAGGGAGTTTGTTCCACCATTGGGGGGCCAGGGCAGCGAACAGTTTTGACTGGGCTGAGCGGGAGGTGTACTTCCTCAGTGGTAGGGAGGCGAGCAGGCCAGAGGTGGATGAACGCAGTGCCCTTGTTTGGGTGTAGGGCCTGATCAGAGCCTGGAGGTACTGAGGTGCCGTTCCCCTCACAGCTCCGTAGGCAAGCACCATGGTCTTGTAGCGGATGCGAGCTTCAACTGGAAGCCAGTGGAGAGAGCGGAGGAGCGGGGTGACGTGAGAGAACTTGGGAAGGTTGAACACCAGACGGGCTGCGGCGTTCTGGATGAGTTGAAGGGGTTTAATGGCACAGGCAGGGAGCCCAGCCAACAGCGAGTTGCAGTAATCCAGACGGGAGATGACAAGTGCCTGGATGAGGACCTGCGCCGCTTCCTGTGTGAGGCAGGGTCGTACTCTGCGGATGTTGTAGAGCATGAACCTACAGGAACGGGCCACCGCCTTGATGTTGGTTGAGAACGACAGGGTGTTGTCCAGGATCACGCCAAGGTTCTTGGCGCTCTGGGAGGAGGACACAATGGAGTTGTCAACCGTGATGGCGAGATCATGGAACGGGCAGTCCTTCCCCGGGAGGAAGAGCAGCTCCGTCTTGCCGAGGTTCAGCTTGAGGTGGTGATCCGTCATCCACACTGATATGTCTGCCAGACATGCAGAGATGCGATTCGCCACCTGGTCATCAGAAGGGGGAAAGGAGAAGATTAATTGTGTGTCGTCTGCATAGCAATGATAAGAGAGACCATGTGAGGTTATGACAGAGCCAAGTGACTTGGTGTATAGCGAGAATAGGAGAGGGCCAAGAACAGAGCCCTGGGGGACACCAGTGGTGAGAGCGCGTGGTGAGGAGACAGATTCTCGCCACGCCACCTGGTAGGAGCGACCTGTCAGGTAGGACGCAATCCAAGCGTGGGCCGCGCCGGAGATGCCCAACTCGGAGAGGGTGGAGAGGAGGATCTGATGGTTCACAGTATCGAAGGCAGCCGATAGATCTAGAAGGATGAGAGCAGAGGAGAGAGAGTTAGCTTTAATGAAACATAGAGAATAAATAACGATCTCTAAGGTCAGGGTGTGACAGTACCAATATAATATAGCATAATATAGCATACTAAAATATTCAAAAGCAATCTAACTCAGCTCAATACTGTAAAGTCCTAAGTGGTCTGGATTAGAATATGTGAGGTTGTGGGGTCAAATCCTGGAATATTTTTCAATATAAATAAGTAAAAATACATGGCATAAATATAAAAATACAAAAATTGCAAACATGAAAAATCGTTCAAATATGATGGATACTTTCACATTAGAACCACAATGAAATTGAGACCATAGTAATGTGCAATGCATTGTAGGCATACCGTACATTACGTTGTACACTTATGACACCGTGATTTGTAGGACCAGCTCTTCTGAAACACTGAGATGTTGACACCACAAAGGTCTAGACAATCAATTGGGTTCTCGTCCCACACACACACGCGCACGCGCACGCGCACGCGCGCGCACACGCACACACACACACACACACACACACACACACACACACACACACACACACACACACACACACACACACACACACACACACACACACACACACACACACATATGCACGCACACTCATATTAGCCCATCGAGAGTCATAATTCTATAGCGAGGTCAGAGGCATGATAGGTCGCTCATTGAAGCAATCATACCTTGGATGTGCACTGCCTTTTCCTAAGGGTCGTTTATTAGTGTGTTTATCATCCACCTCTCTCCATTACCAGATAGACTGAGCAACCTGATAGCTTTCACTGGAAAAATTATTCAGTCAATCCCCAGGATACCTCTTCCTAATTTCAATCACAAACCAACAGCATTTACATTTCAAAACCTCTACAGTATCAAGCTGTCCATTGAAATAATCAGTGTGCACAACACAAACTCCCCACTAGGCATACACTGGTTGAATCAACGTTGTTTCCACGTAATTTCAATGAAATTACGCTGAACCAATGTGGAACAGGCCTAGATGTTGAATTGACATCTGTGCCCAGTGGGTCAGCTGTGAGATAATGGCAATTGATGTGTGAGATATATTGACCACTATGATAGTGCTGTAGTAGATGTCGCTAATCCTTTAGCTTCCTGGTGTTTTAGGGGCTGTGACGTGGTGTGATGCCATGCCTTTGCCTGTCTTTTCTTCATTTTCCTATGGCTACAGCACAGGATTTAGCATTACAGCCAGTTTGTTCAGCAACCCAGACGTATTTGTTTATATGGATCCAAACACATTTGATAATGTACACATTTGATAATGTAGAATATGTAAATACAGTGTGTGCAAGAATTCAAGTCTATAAATGTCATGGTACATTATCATAAATCATAGCATGATTGTTCTCATTTGTGCTTTCAAATGAACTCATAACCTAATAGAAAAGGGATCCATTCATAATGAGCAATTATGTATTCAGATATATGTAATTAGGTGTATCAAATATCAACACATATGTTTTTTTGTTTTCTTTAATTCCCCCACAGTTATTACATTTATTTGGGCCATGTGGAAGGCAACACGGGTTTAATTACACTAATCATTTTATATCTTCCTCATATCATGTTGGGAGAAATTTTTAAATTTGAGCAGACAATTAAAAGAGCAATTCATACGAGGATCGTAATAAGGCATACTATTGGGCTCTGAAATATTAATGCAAATGCATAGTTTGGGCTTGAATGGAGTGAGGCATTGCAATGTAATGAATCAGACAGACAGCCATGCTGCCACAACATGCTGGCACTGAATTGTAAATAGCATTTACAATTGGTTTCCTTTGCTATGTTAAACTTGCTGGATAGGTTTTCAGTCACATAGATACAGTGGACTGCCTTCAATGCCTCATAGAGTCCATCACACATAATGAGCTCTGGTTTCCATACTGTAAGAACCCTCGAGTCACAACTATCATTATACTCAATGCAAGGCCTGCATAAATGTCCTAAGTATGTGAAATGTGTGTTTAATGTGTTTAATAGCCCCTGAGTATGGAATAGCACCATGTCTCCAAGGTCAGTCCCTGTGCCAGGCAGTGTATTCTCATCAGCAGGGACTGGGTATGAACAAGTCCAAAACAACACTCTTATAGGACCAGGGCACAAATACTAATAATCAATCACTTTGCTCTTTATTTATCCATCTTACATATACAACTTTATTTGTTCATAGAAAATTGTGAATAACTCACCACAGGTTAATGAGAAGGGTGTGCTTGAAATTATGCACATAACTCTACAATGTTGGGTTGTATTTGGAGAGTCTCAGTCGTAAATAATTTTCCACACACAGTCTGTGCCTGTATTTAGTTTCCATGCTTGTGAGAATGGAAAATCCACTCTCACATAGGTACGTGGTTGCAAAGGGCATCCGTGCCGAGGCAAGAAACTCTGAGTGCAGCCCTACCCAGAAATCTGGCAGTGGCTTCTGATTAAATCAAATTTTCACAGAACCGCTTGTTGCAATTTCGATTAGGCTCTGTTGTTCAGATATTGTTAAGTGGATTGGAGGCAGGACATGAAAGGGATAACGAATCCAGTTGTTTGTGTCGTCCATTTCGGGAAAGTACCTGCGTAATTGCGCACCCAGCTCACTCACATTTGACATTGTCCGTAAGCTTGAGTTAATTTGCACACAAAAAATCATACAACGATGGAAAGACCTTTGTGTTGTCCTTGTTAATGCAGACAGAAAAGAGCTCCAACTTCTTAATCATAGCCTCAATTTCGTCCCGCACATTGAATATAGTTGCCGAGAGTCCCTGTAATCCTAGATTCAGATCATTCAGGCAAGAAAAAACATCACCCAGATTGGTCAGTCATTTGAGAAGTCAGACAAGTGAAAATTATGGTCAGGAAAGAAAACTTTAAGCTCGTCTCTCAATTTAAAACACATGTCAATACTTTGCCCCTTGATAACCAGCGCACTTCTGTATGTTGTAAAAGCGTTGCATGGTCGCTGCCCATATCATTGCATAATGCAGAAAATACACGAGAGAATTCAGAGGCCTTGCAATAACAAAGCTAACCATTTTCACTGTAGTGTCCAAAACGTATTTTAAGCTATCAGGTATCCCCTTGGCAGCAAGAGCCTCTCGGTGGATGCTGCAGTGTACTCAAGAGCCTCTCGGTGGATGCTGCAGTGTACCCAAGAGCCTCTCGGTGGATGCTGCAGTGTACCCAAGAGCCTCTCGGTGGATGCTGCAGTGTAGCCAAGAGCCTCTCGGTGGATGCTGCAGTGTACCCAAGTGGTATTGACATCAACTGCTTGCATGCATGTTACCACTCCATTACATCAGATACCAACACATCTTGACCAACAAAGTCCATTTGATGTCACAAAGCTGTCCAGTACTTTAAAAATATCCTCTCATGTTGTCCTGTTGTTTGCGGAAGAGGACGTCTTCCTTAATTGACCCCCCATAAACGTAACGGATATATACCAGGAGCTGTGCTAGGCCCGCCACGTCTATTGACTCATCCAGCTGTAATTCACTGGCTTGTATGCAAAGCAGTAATTGTTTCAAAACATCTCCTGCCATGTCACTGACCCGTCGTGAAATCATCAAATCAAATCAAATTTATTTATATAGCCCTTCGTACATCAGCTGATATCTCAAAGTGCTGTTCATCAAACAGTGTTGTTTGATGAAGTCATTGTCTGTATAGTTTTTTTTGACCTTTCCCCGAGCATTGTCCCAGCCATATCAGCGGCAGCAGGAAGAATGAAGTCCTCCACAATAGTATGGGGCTTGCCTGTCCTAGCAACTTGGTAGCTCACCATATAAGATGCTTCTAGCCCCTTCTTATTAATGGTATCTGTTGCTTTTATACATGTGTTACTACTAGAAAGTAGTCTTTATTCTCGCTCAAAAAACTTTTTCAAATTTTTCAAATTGTCATATTTAGTTTCTAAAAGTCTGCGCAAGAGTGAAGGTTCACCCACCAGAGAGTAACGGTTAATGTGATTGGATCTTAATTGTTTGACTAGGCTACATTTATTTGACATTATGTTGTTATTCCGCTGAACACTAAATGGTTGAATTTTATTTTTGGCAGTGAAACCAGGCTACTCAGTCCAGAAAAAAACCTCACCCAAATGTATAGCCCATTGGAAAATACGAATGAACGGTTTGAAAATGTGATTTTTGTTTTTAGATCTATATATATTTTTTAATGTGAGTCAGAATTTTCTTTGGCATACCCCCGACGGCATTGTGCGTACCCCAGTTTTGGAAAACCTGCTCTACAGTATAGAGGGATACGGGTGCCATTTGGGATGCACTACAGTATATAGGGATACGGGTGTCATTTGGGATGCTCTACAGTATATACGGGTGCCATTTGGGATGCTCTACAGTATATAGTGATACGGGTGCCATTTGGGATGCTCAACAGTATATAGTGATACGGTTGCCATTTGGGATGCTCTACAGTATATACGGGTGCCATTTGGGATGCTCTAAAGTATATAGTGATACGGGTGCCATTTGGGATGCTCTACAGTATATAGTGATACGGGTGCCATTTGGGATGCTCTACAGTATATACGGGTGCCATTTGGGATGCTCTACAGTATATAGTGATACGGTTGCCATTTGGGATGCTCTACAGTATATACGGGTTCCATTTGGGATGCTCTAAAGTATATACGGGTGCCATTTGGGATGCTCTACAGTATAGAGGGATACGGGTGCCATTTGGGATGCACTACAGTATATAGGGATACGGGTGTCATTTGGGATGCTCTACAGTATATACGGGTGCCATTTGGGATGCTCTACAGTATATAGTGATACGGGTGCCATTTGGGATGCTCTACAGTATATAGTGATACGGGTGCCATTTGGGATGCTCTACAGTATATACGGGTGCCATTTGGGATGCTCTACAGTATATAGTGATACGGTTGCCATTTGGGATGCTCTACAGTATATACGGGTTCCATTTGGGATGCTCTAAAGTATATACGGGTGCCATTTGGGATGCTCTACAGTATATAGGGATACGGGTGCCATTTGGGATGCTCTACAGTATATAGTGATACGGGTGCCATTTGGGATGCTCTACAGTATATACGGTTGCCATTTGGGATGCACTACAGTATATAGTGATACGGGTGCCATTTGGATGCTCTACAGTATATACGGGTGCCATTTGGGATGCTCTACAGTATATAGTGATACGGGTGCCATTTGGGATGCTCTACAGTATATAGTGATACGGGTGCCATTTGGGATGCTCTACAGTATATACGGGTGCCATTTGGGATGCTCTACAGTATATAGTGATACGGTTGCCATTTGGGATGCTCTACAGTATATACGGGTGCCATTTGGGATGCTCTAAAGTATATAGTGATACGGGTGCCATTTGGGATGCTCTACAGTATATACGGCTGCCATTTGGGATGCTCTACAGTATATAGTGATACGGGTGCCATTTGGGATGCTCTACAGTATATACGGGTGCCATTTGGGATGCTCTACAGTATATAGTGATACGGGTGCCATTTGGGATGCTCTACAGTATATACGGGTGTCATTTGGGATGCTCTACAGTATATAGGGATACGGTTGCCATTTGGGATGCTCTACAGTATATACGGGTTCCATTTGGGATGCTCTAAAGTATATACGGGTGCCATTTGGGATGCTCTACAGTATATAGGGATACGGGTGCCATTTGGGATGCTCTACAGTATATAGTGATACGGGTGCCATTTGGGATGCTCTACAGTATATACGGGTGCCATTTGGGATGCACTACAGTATATAGTGATACGGGTGCCATTTGGATGCTCTACAGTATATACGGGTGCCATTTGGGATGCTCTACAGTATATAGTGATACGGGTGCCATTTGGGATGCTCTACAGTATATAGTGATACGGGTGCCATTTGGGATGCTCTACAGTATATACGGGTGCCATTTGGGATGCTCTACAGTATATAGTGATACGGGTGCCATTTGGGATGCTCTACAGTATATAGGGATACGGGTACCATTTGGGATGCTCTACAGTATATAGGGATACGGGTGCCATTGGGGATGCATATCATCTTGTAAAACTCACAGTCAGACTGAATCACAATGACCTACAACACAGCTCTGCCTTAATGGCCCGCTATATCATACGGTGTATTAGCACATACAATCTAATTTGGGCTCTCTCTGGGGGCACGGACAAGATTTAATAAGGCTAAATGTGGCTGCTCACTCAGCCAAAGAGGAGTGCTTAGATCTCCCATCACTGTTACAGGAACAATACAGACACTAACCTAATCAAAACTCTCTTGACCATTTCATTTTGTGTGGGGGGTCTGAAATCATGGGGTCTGATCAGTATGCAAAGGACATTTTTCAGAAACAACCCCCCCCCCCTCTGCCCGTAACCCCCTGTCTCAGAACACTGATTGCATTTAACATTGAATAAGCATTCAAATAACGTCTGCTGAGGAATCATCCTCCATAAAGCACCATCTGTGCTGTGTTGCCCATCTTTTCATTTGCCATATAAATGGCATCATATTAGACCATAAGAAGAAAAATAAAATGCAGTTTAGCAGAAATCAGGTCAGCTGTGATTAGTGATCAATTATTGCCTAGCTCAACTAGAGTTGTACTCTGGTGATAATATGTATCAGTCAGATCACTGTACTAGCTTTACCACACTTCACAGAGAGACAACAAAAAAAATGTCAAAGCCATTGTTCGAGATGTTGTTGTTGTTGCAGGGCATCTGTCACATCAATCCAGCTATCAAATGAGCACTTTGCCACCCAAAGCCTGCACACATACCATATTTACATGTATTCAAATGAAGTAGAAAGGATGTCACAGGGCGGGATTTTTTATTAGATTTTATTTATTGTGATCCTCATTAGCCAACATTAGACAAAAAAATACTTTACAATTTACATTTAAAAACATTAACATGTAGTTTGTGTGTGCATCTATCAGTTACACATACATGTCAGTTCATATACACAACAAGCATGTCACATGGAGGAGAGGTGTTGTGCCGTGAGGTGTTAGTATATTTGTTTTTTGAAACCAGGTTTGCTGTTCACTTGCGCTATATAAGATGGAAGGGAGTTCCATGCACTCATGGCTCTGCATAATACTGTACGTTTCCTTGAATTTGTTCTGGACCTGGGGACAGTGAAAAGACCCCTGGTGGCATGTCTGGTGGGGTAAGTGTGTGTGTCAGTGTTGTGTGTGAGTTGACTATACAAACAATTTGGAATTTCCAACAAATTAATGTTTCTTATAAAACTCAAGAAGTGACATAGTCAGTCTTTCCTAAATTCTCATAGAGACTGGCATGCTTTGTATTAGCCCTCTGATTATAATGAAGAGCAAGACATGTCGCTCTGCTCTGGGCCAGCTGCAGCTAAGCTAGGTCTTTCTTTGCAGAACTTGACCATATGACTGGACAATAATCAAGATAAGATAAAACTAGCGCCTGCAGGACCTTCTTTGTGGAGTGTGGTGTCAAAAAAGCAAAGCATCTCTTTATTATGGACAGACCTCTCCCCATCTTTACAACCATTGAATCTATATGTTTTGACCATGACAGTTTACAATCTAAGGTAGCACCAAGTAATTTAGTCTCCTCAACTTGTTCAACAGCCACACCATTCATTACCAGATTCCACTGAGATCTTAAACATAGGGAATGATTTGTACCAAATACAGTGCTCTTAGTTTTAGAGATGTTCAGGACCAGTTTATTACTGGCCACCCATTCCAAAACAGATTACAACTATTTGTTAAGGGTTTTAGTGACTTCATTAGCTATGGTTGCTGATGTGTACAGTCGTGGCCAAAAGTTTTGAGAATGACACAAATATTAATTTTCACAAAGTCTGCTGCCTCAGTGTCTTTAGATATTTTTTGTCAGATGTTACTATGGAATACTGAAGTATAATTACAAGCATTTCATAAGTGTCAAAGGCATTTATTGACAATTACATGAAGTTGATGCAAAGAGTCAAGACCTCTGTTTCAAGACCTCTGCAATGCGCCCTGGCATGCTGTCAATTAACTTCTGGGCCACATCCTGACTGATGGCAGCCCATTCTTGCCTAATCAATGCTTGGAGTTTGTCAGAATTTGTGGGTTTTTGTTTGTCCACCCACCTCTTGAGGATTGACCACAAGTTCTCAGTGGAATTAAGGTCTGGGGAGTTTCCTGGCCATGCACCCAAAATATCTATGTTTTGTTCCACGACCCACTTAGTTATCACTTTTGCCTTAAGGCAAAGTGCTCCATCATGCTGGAAAAGGCATTGTTCGTCACCAAACTGTTCCTGGATGGTTGGGAGAAGTTTCTCTCAGAGGATGTGTTGGTACCATTCTTTATTCATGGCTGTGTTCTTAGGCAAAATTGGCTGAAAGCAAACCCACACATGAATGGTCTCAGGATGCTTTATTGTTGGCATGACACAGGACTGATGGTAACACTCACCTTGTCTTCTCCAGACAAGCATTTTTCCAGATGCCTCAAACTATCAGAAAGGGGATTCATCAATGAAAATGACTTTAACCCAGTCCTCAGCAGTCCAATCCCTGTACCTTTTGCAGAATATCAGTCTGTCCCTGATGTTTTTCCTGGAGAGAATTGGCTTCTTTGCTGCCCTTCTTGACACCACGCCATCCTCCAAAAGTCTTTGCCTCACTGTGCATGTAGATGCACTCACACCTGCCTGCTGCCATTCCTGAGCAAGCTCTGTACTGGTGGTACCCCGATCCTGCAGCTGAATCAACTTTAGGAGATGGTCCTGGCGCATGCAGGACTTTCTTGGGGCCCTGAAGCCTTCTTCACAACAATTGAACCACTCTCCTTGAAGTTCTTGATGATCCGATAAAATGGTTGATTTAGGTGCAATCTTACTGGCAGCAATATATTTTTTATTTTTTATTTTACATTTACATTTATTTAACTTTATTTAACCAGGCAAGTCAGTTAAGAACACTTTCTTATTTTCAATGACGGCCTGGGAACAGTGGGTTAACTGCCTGTTCAGGTGCAGAACGACAGATTTGTACCTTGTCAGCTCGGGGGTTTGAACTCGCAACCTTCCGGTTACTAGTCCAACGCTCTAACCACTAGGCTACGCTGCCTGTGAAACCCTTTTTGTGCGAAGCAATGATGACAGCATGTTTCCTTGCAGGCAACCATGGTTGACAGAGGAAGAACAATGATTCCAAGCACCACCCTCCTTTTGAAGCTTCTAGTCCGTTATTCAAACTCAATCAGTATGACAGAGTGATCTCCAGCCTTGTCCTCGTCAACACTCAAACCTGTGTTAACCTTTCTGGCGCAGGTGTTCCGCTAGCGACCCACCTCGACAACATCCGGTGAAATTGCAGAGCACGGAATTCAAATTACAGAAATAGTCATATTTAACATTCATGAAAATACAAGTGTCATACATCAGAAAATAAATCTTAACTTCTTGTTAATCCAGGCGCTGTGTCAGATTTCAAAAAGGCTTTACGGTGAAAGCACACCATGCGATTATCTGAGGATAACGCCCCACACACAAAATCATTAAAAACATTTTCCAACCAGGCAGGTGCGCCATGAAAGTCAGAAATAGCGATGAAATAAATGCCTTACCTTTGAAGAGCTTCTTCTGTTGGCACTCCAAAAGGTCCCAGATACATCACAAATGGTTCTTTTGTTCAATAAAGCCCTTCTTTATATCCCCCAAAACTCAGTTTAGCTGGTGCACTTCATTCAATAATCCACCGGTTTCCCTCCTTCAAAATGCAAACAAAATGAATCCCAAAATTACCAAGAAACTTCTCCAAACAAGTCAAACAATGTTTATTGTCGGCATTTCAAATATGTTCTCACTCGCCTATTGTAGGCAACCCAGACTTGCCAAAAGCCCTGAGCGATGCCAACTTTAATCTTTGGCATACTCTAGGAATCATGACATTTTCAGACCTATTTCATCAGAAAACCACTACACTGAAATCCTTTCAAGAGCTCTGCAGTGAATTCGATGTGCCAAGATCCCATTTTTTTAAATATCTTCAAATTAGACATGTAATTTCCTCATTTACCTCCAAGAGGAGGTTTAGAGTACATTCTGGAGTACATGCAAATTGCCACCATACAAACTGAGGCAGCAGACTCTGTGAAAATTAATATTTGTGTCATTCTCAAAACTTTTGGCCACGACTGTATATTGTTGAATCATCAACATACATGGACACACATGCTTTGTTTAATGCAAAAGTCATTGGTAAAAATAGAAAAGAATAGAGGCCCTAGAGAACTGCCCTGCGATACACCACACTTTACATGTTTGACATTCGAGAAACTTCCGATAAAGAAAACTCTCTGAATTCTATTAGACAGATAACTCTGAATCCATGATGGCAGAGGTTGAAAGGGAATAACACATGTGTTTTCTCAACAAAAGGTTACAGCCAATAATATAAAAGGCTGCACTGAAATCTAACAGTACAGCTCCCACAATCTTCTTATTATCAGTTTCTTTCAACCGATCATCAGTCATTTGTGTCAGTGCAATACATGTTGAGTGCCCTTCTCTACAAGCATGCTGAAAGTCTGTTGTTAATTTGTTTACAGAGAAATAACATTGCATTTCGTCAACAACAACAAACACTCCAAGAGTGGGTAGTGGATTCTAGAAAAGTAATCAACCCATCCACGATAATTAAGTATTAGTGGTGACTCTCTCATTGCAGACAGGGCAGCTCCACTAGTACAGCACAGTTGTAAAGGCTACATTCCAAATAGCACCCTATTATTTACACAGTGTACTGTGGGCCCTGGTCAACAGCAACAGTAGTGCACTAAACAGGAAATAGGGTGCCATTTGGGAGGCAGGTCCTGTGTCAATCTATGGCAGCATGCTAACCTGTTATTCAGTCAGACTGAGTAATCAGGCCCTCCTTGGGCCCACGCATTCACAGATCTGTGATTAGAGACCGTCACACCTCCAGCACATTTATTGATTAAAATAGTAATGTGGCTCGAACACAGGCTTTTTCATGTTTTAGTAAGCAGCTGCACAGCAAGAGGGCAAATTGAGTCTTCAGATACCAACTGTATAGTTTAGTATAGTGCAATTACAGCTTTCCATTGTCTGATCTGAGAAAGAAACTTTTTTTTTGCATATGTAAGCTTTTATACTGTTAAGCCAATATGTGACTTGGAATGATTAGAAAAATATGAAGTGCTATGATATTATTCAGTGATTCAGTGCAGTAGTGGAGCAGGTCGAGAGTTTCAAGTTCCTCGGTGTCAACACCACCAACGAACTATCATGGTCCAAACACACCAAGACAGTTGTGAAGAGGGAAAGACAAAACTTTTTCCCCCTCAGGAGACTGAAAAGATTTGGCATGGGTTCCCAGATCCTCAAAAAGTTCTACAGCTGCACCATCGAGAGCACCGGTTGCATCACCACCTAGTATGGCAACTGCTCGGCATCTACAGCTAGAGGGTAGTGCGTACGGCACAGTAAATCACTGTGGCCAAGCTTCCTGCCATCCAGGAAAAGGAAATCCTGCCAGCCAGGCAGAGGAAAGCACATAAAATTGTCAGAGACTCCAGTCACCCAAGTCATAGACTGTTTTCTCTACTTCCGCATGGCAAGCGGTACAGGAGCACCAATTCTAGGACCAAAAGGCTCCTTAACTCTTCTTGAACTGCACTGTTGGTTAAGGGCTTGTGAGTAAGCATTTCCAAATTGTCATTGTAAGGTCTACACTTGTTGTATTCGGCACATATGACAGAAAGTTCGATTTGATTTGATAAATCTTTAACTTGTAATACCAGGATAGTTGGATAGATAATTACAGTGGGGCAAAAAAGTATTTAGTTAGCCACCAATTGTGCAAGTTCTCCCACTTAAAACGATGAGAGAGGCCTGTAATTTTCATCATAGGTACACTTCAACTATGACAGACAAAATTAGAAGAAAAAAAATACAGAAAATCACATTGTAGGATTTTTAATTTATTTATTTGCAAATGATGGTGGAAAATATGTATTTGGTCACCTACAAACAAGCAAGATTTCTGGCTCTCACAGACCTGTAACTTCTTCTTTAACCTCTTGCTCCTACCTGGCATGCAGGCGTCCCATCTAGAGCTCTGGAAATGCAAATGCGCTACGCTAAATGCTAATAGTATTAGTTAAAACTCAAACGTTCATCAAAATACACATGCAGGGTATTGAATTAAAGCTACACTCGTTGTGAATCCAGGCAACAAGTCAGATTTTTAAAATGCTTTTCGGCGAAAGCATGAGAAACTATTATCTGATAGCATGTAACACCCCAAAAGACCCGCAGGGGACATAAACAAAATAATTAGCATAGTCGGCGCTACACAAACTGCACAAATAAAATATAAAACATTCATTACCTTTGGCCATCTTCTTTGTTGGCACTCCTAGATGTCCCATAATCACTATTGGGTCTTTTTTTCGATTAAATCGGTCCATATATAGACTAGATATCGATCTATGAAGATTGTGTGATAAACGGAAAAAAATAGCGTTTCATAACGTAACGTCATTTTTTAAAATTCAAAAAGTCGACGATAAACTTTCACTAAACACTTCGAAATACTTTTGTAATGCCACTTTAGGTATTAGTAAACGTTAATAAGCGATCAAATTAATCACGAGACGAAGTGTTTTCTATAGGGGTCCGTCTTGAAATACTGTCCGTGTATTTCTCAACCAAAATATCCGGTCGGAGACCTGAAGAAAAAGCCTGTCTCTTGTTCGTTTGACCAAGAAACAAAGAATTGGCAAATGACAAGACTGTTGACATCGTGTGGAAGCTGTAGGTACTGCAACCTCAGCCCTATTTAATGTCTTTCGCCCATAACAATGGGTTGAAGCGGCGGATGGATATATTTTTCCACTTTCAGTGATCAGATTTTCCTGCACTTTTCAATGAAATGCACGTTCTGTTAAAGTCACAGCCGTGATTTAAGCAGTTTTATAAACGTCTGAGTGTTTTCTATCCACACATACTAATCATATGCATATACTATATTCCTGGCATGAGTAGCAGGGCGCTGAAATGTTGCGATTTTTAACAGAATGTTCGAAAAAGTAAAGGGTCGACTGAAGAGGTTAAGAGGCTCCTCTGTCCTCCACTCGTTACCTGTATTAATGGCACCTGTTTGAACTTGTTATCGTTATAAAAGACACCTGTCCACAACCTCAAACAGTCACACTCCAAACTCCACTATGGCCAAGACCAAAGAGCTGTCAAAGGACACCAGAAACAAAATTGTAGACCTGCACCAGGCTGGGAAAACTGAATCTGCAATAGGTAAGCAGCTTGGTTTGAATAAATCAACTGTGGGAGCAATTATTAGGAAATGGAAGACATACAAGACCACTGATAATCTCCCTCGATCTGGGGCTCCACGCAAAATCTCACCCTGTGGGGTCAAAATGATCACAAGAACGGTGAGCAAAAATCCCAGAACCACATGGGGGGACCTAGTGAATGACCTGCAGAGAGCTGGGACCAAAGTAACAAAGCCTACCATCAGTAACACACTACGCCGCCAGGGACTAAAATCCTGCAGTGCCAGACGTGTCCCCTTGCTTAAGCCAGTACATGTCCAGGCCCGTCTGAAGTTTGCTAGAGAGCATTTGGATGATCCAGAAGAAGATTGGGAGAATGTCATATGGTCAGATGAAACCAAAATATAAGGAGGACAAAGAATGCTGAGTTGCATCCAAAGAACACCATGCCTACTGTGAAGCATGAGGGTGGAAACATCATGCTTTGGGGCTGCTTTCTTTAAAGGGACCAGGACGACTGATCCGTGTAAAGGAAAGAATGAATGGGGCCATGTATCGTGAGATTTTGAGTGAAAACCTCCTTCCATCAGCAAGGGCATTGAAGATGAAACGTGGCTGGGTCTTTCAGCATGACAATGATCCCAAACACACCGCCCGGGCAACAAAGGAGTGGCTTTGTAAGAAGCATTTCAAGGTCCTGGAGTGGCCTAGCCAGTCTCCAGATCTCAACCCCATAGAAAATATTTTGGAGGGAGTTGAAAGTCCGTGTTGCCCAGCAACAGTCCCAAAACATTACTGCTCTAGAGGAGATCTGCATGGAGGAATGGGCCAAAATACCAGCAACAGTGTGTGAAAAGTGTGAAGGCTTACAGAAAACGTTTGACCTCTGTCATTGCCAACAAAGGGTATATAACAAAGTATTGAGATAAACTGTTGTTAATCACCAAATACTTACTTTCCACCATAATTTGCAAATGAATTAATTAAAAATCCTACAATGTGATTTTCTGGATTTTTTCCCCTCATTTTGTCTGTTATAGTTGAAGTGTACATATGATGAAAATTATAGGCCTCTCTCATCTTTTTAAGTGGGAGAACTTGCACAATTGGTGGCTGACTAAATACTTGTTTTGCCCCACTGTATACTCTTGAATGGAAATGGGGAATGAGGGAGCTAAATAGATTGACCATTTTTCACTTGTGACAGGAAACCTATGAATCATGTAACATAGAGTACTTGACTTGAATGAGTGAATATAATCATGAATCTATAAAGGGTTTCTGTTCTCAGTGAATTCGATCAGTGAGTATAGATGTAGGATTTTCATTTGAGACAGTTTGCTACAGCAGGAAACTAATTCTGCAGCAACAGGAAATGTGAATTATTATGTGGATTATAATTCATGGACATTTTATGTAAGGTAAAATCAAGTCTGAAATGCCAAAGTGGAAATTACAAACTTCAGAAGACTTTTTAAACTTCAAAAACACTACAGGTTTTAATTTTGTTCTGAAACAGAGTGATCAAATTAAGATCCTACATCTGTATAACAAGGCGATTAGTGGATTTATTTTGGATTGGCCCATAAAGATCTCTGTGCAGCCTGTATTAGATCCAGTCACCTCATGTTGCCCAAAAGATCCAGTCACCTCATGTTGCCAAAACACTCATTCATTCCACTCCAATACTGCCCATTAAGATATGGATTTCAGTGACTCGTCAAACATATCATCGAACACATGCAATGACAAATGCTTTAATATAGATCATTGGACATACAGTATGTCTTCATTGTACTGTTTGACAGATCAATCTGCACACAAAACGTAATTAAACAGAAAGATGCAAGGCTTGGAAACAGGTGCTGTTTGGTATGTGTAATATGTAGGAGGTTGTATGCATGAGACGGATTTAATGTAGTTTGATTCTGTCAAAAGCAAAGAAGCAACTTGGATTCATGGGTAGATGTAACGTAGTAAGTATAAATCTGTTTCCCTCCATTTAGTGTGATACGTTATGCTTCGTATGGTACATGTACAAAGCAAACTAGCAGTCAAAACTTTAAGAATGTGACAAAGAGCATGATCTGCCTAGGTCATTTCTACACGATCTGCCTAGGTCATTTCTACACGATCTGCCTAGGTCATTTCTACACGATCTGCCTAGGTCATTTCTACACGATCTGCCTCGGTCATTTCTACACGATCTGCCTCGTTCATTTCTACACGATCTGCCTAGGTAATTTCTACACAATCTGACTAGGTCATTTCTACACGATCTGCCTAGGTCATTTCTACACGATCTGCCTAGGTCATTTCTACACGATCTGACTAGGTCATTTCTACACGATCTGACTAGGTCATTTCTACACGATCTGACTATTATCATTTCTACATGATCTGACTAGGTCATTTCTACATGATCTGACTAGGTCATTTCTACATGTTCTGACTAGGTCATTTCTACATGATCTGACTAGGTCATTTCTACATGATCTGACTAGGTCATTGCTACATGTTCTGACAAGGTCATTTCTACATGATCTGACTAGGTCATTTCTACATGTTCTGACTAGGTCATTTCTACATGATCTGACTAGGTCATTTCTACTCCCTTTTTTTTCTTTCCCTATTGTGTTATTGACTTGTTAATTGTTTAATTGTACTCCATGTGTAACTCTGTGTTGTTGTCTGTTCACACTGCTATGCTTTATCTTGGCCAGGTCGCAGTTGCAAATGAGAACTTATTCTCAACTAGCCTACCTGAATAAATAAAGGTGAAATAAAAAATCAAATAAAACATGAGGCGCAGAGACATTTGTTAGAACAGAGCACAAACAGGCTCTGCAGTGGCTTGTCTGACTCGAATACAGATAGCAGTATGGACGCACAGTCAATCCAACCTACGGGTGTGGTGTGTAAGTTCAAGCTGCTCTCTAGTGTGCGAGCGGGCCAAACTACCGAAACAGCCCCCATTGCAGTGATTGGGACAGGTACAGAGGCTAATCCCAAACAGCCCACAAAGTGTTGTTATTTCTGTTGTTATTTCTGTTTTAGGCAGCCTGCAGGCCCACAGAGTAGAACCAACCTGTTGAGTTAGGTTTTGTAATGCTTGTCACAGAAGCGGTCATACTATGCAGAAATGTTGGGATTTAGAGAGGGGCAGTACGTCTTAATTCTACTTGCAGCATAGGATAGATTTGGAGCTTTCTCCTAAAATGTTGGATGTTGATTACTTGACAATGATGAGTTAATAATTTCTTCCTTTGCAACTCAATAGTTTCTATATCCATTTGTTATGGCTTTTGTAAATGTGGTTTCTTTGATACAGAATGCTAGACACAACGTAATGTCTCCTGTTAAGACACAAAGACTAGTTTGTTTTCCTATGTGCAGTGCATATGGTTAAATCCATTTGAATGTATCGATGTATGTGTGCCATGAAAAGTAATGTTCTTGTTTCTCACAAAATGGTCTTAAAATCTTCACCATTGGTGTGCTAATGTTGGGTGCTGTAAACTGAGATGCCAGTTCATGTCATTTTCAAATTGCTTGTGAAATCAGCTGCTTGAAAATGGTTTTTGACTTAACTTCAATAATTGATCTTCATCGTTTTAAAATTCTGATTATTTTGGTTATTTTCTCATTTTCAAGTCAAATCCATTTTCTCTCAAAGGGAAGAGAGTTTTATTTTCACATTTAATGTATTTTATAACGCAGTGCTCTTTGATATATTTTATGTTCATCTGACTGATTTATAAAACAACATCTGAAGTTGCTATTGACCAATACAATCAGATAAAATAGTGTGTTTATGTTAATTAAAATGTGAATTCATCTGTGATGTCTTGGTGTACCTTCATTTCTGTGTTTTGCTCTTGCAAAGAAAAATGTATAATTCCTTTCTAGCTTACTTGAATGTGTTACCTAAGGTCATTTGCATGTCTAAAGCAGAAAACAATGCTACCCACCAGAAGGACACTTCTGAATTGATGCTGCTAGGACCATGAACTGCTGGTCTGAAGATTGGCTACAGTGCTGGCCGTCCGGTTTTGAACACTTTTGTCTGATGCAGAATCAGATGTGTTCAAGGGAGGATTATGTAGGATGGCCTAGCCCTGGAAGTGACTCGTATCAACTGTTTGCAAGGATTTATTTTGTGTTGTTTTAGGAATTTAGCCTTCCCTGCATTATCTCACCAACCCCATCTTGTCACACCTCTGGGTAGCTGAGGTTCTGTTGTCTTTACATCCTGTATGTCCAGTGGTGACCTGTCATTCAGGGTAGGTGGGGCTGAGCCCAACCTGTTTTGAGCCCCAAATTTGTTGGGGGGCTTGCCTGTGTTGCATGCTATTTTGGCATTAATACGTGTCTATCATGACACAAGGCAAGACCCAGATGCAGAAACAGGAGGCAGATGGTTGGAGTCTTACAATATTTATTAATCCAAAACGGGAAGGCAAGAGAATGGTCGTTGGACAGGCAAAAGGGTCCAAACCAGTTCAGAGTCCAAAACGTACCGAAGGGCAGGCAGAATCAAGGTCAGGGCAGGCAGGATGATCAGGCAGACGGGAAAGTAGTCCAGAGTCAGGCAGGGGTCAAAACCAGGAGGAATATTTAAAAAAACCAGGAGGATTATCAAAGAGAGAATGGGAAAAACACACTGGTTGACTTGACTAACATACAAGACGAACTGGCACAGAGAGACAGGAAACACAAGGATAAATACACTGGGGAAAATAAGCAACACCTGGAGGGGGTGGAGACAATAACAGAAACAGGTGAAACAGATCAGGTGGTGACAGTACCCCCTCTCAAGTGAGCTGAGCACAACAATGTGAGTCCAACAATTTATTATATACTGCTTCATAAGTGATGTAATATGCCAGGAAGATATGTATACGGTAGCTAAGAAAGTAATACTAAGTGTATATTGTCTAGTAAGATCTTAGTAGCGCATGTGCCTCACCCTAATAATTTGGTCTATTTACCCCTCTTAATTTCACCTACTGTTCTGACTGTTATACTGTAGCCTATAACCTGCTTTAGAGAAATGTAATCATCGAATATTGTAAGAGCTTTCATTGTCTGCTTATATACCCCCTTTAGTTATCCTACGGTTCTGACTTGGTGTACAGGGAGAGCACTGTAAGAACAGCCCATGTTCTGAATTCTGTCGCTGTAAACAAATAGTTATATTAACGAAAGTTACGTCAGTCCTAGCTTGCTCAATATCTTAATCAAAATTATTAATCTGCTTGTCATCCCCCTTATGCCATAGTTTGTACATCTCAATTGTAATTAAAAAAAACACATTTGTTGAAACAAGTCAGCCAGGTTTTTTTTAAAGGCAGTAAATGAGGCTGAATGGACTGTTTTGCTGCCATACAAGGCTCCGCTGATAGCCAGGTGTAGCAGTGGTAAGATGTTGGGACTGCTGTTGGAACAGCGTTATTTAGGCCCTAACAGTTTTTGGGAACCCTTTGACACCCTTATAGTGCAATTAATATATTGTGTAGTGTAGTGGCTTTTTTGGCATGCATTCCACTTCTTTTTTTTTGCCCCACCAAGATTTACATGCTAAAATCACCACTGTGTAGGTCTGAAATCTGATTAGAGGATAACTACAGCAATACCATTGGTCAACATTTGAGATTTTTTTATTCTTTGTTCCTGACCTATTCTGGTGAGATACAGTGCCTTGCGAAAGTATTCGGCCGCCTTAAACTTTGTGACCTTTTGCCACATTTCAGGCTTCAAACATAAAGATATAAAACTGTATTAGTTTGTGAAGAATCAACAACAAGTGGGACACAATCATGAAGTGGAACGACATTTATTGGATATTTAAAACTTTTTTAACAAATCAAAAACTGAAAAATTGGGCGTGCAAAATTATTCAGCCCCCTTAAGTTAATACTTTGTAGCGCCACCCTTTGCTGCGATGACAGCTGTAAGTCGCTTGGGGTATGTCTCTATCAGTTTTGCACACCGAGAGCCTGAAATTTTTTCCCATTCCTCCTTGCAAAACAGCTCGAGCTCAGTGAGGTTGGATGGAGAGCATTTGTGAACAACAGTTTTCAGTTCTTTCCACAGATTCTCGATTGGATTCAGGTCTGGACTTTGACTTGGCCATTCTAACACCTGGATATGTTTATTTTTGAACCATTCCATTGTAGATTTTGCTTTATGTTTTGGATCATTGTCTTGTTGGAAGACAAATCTCCGTCTCAGTCTCAGGTCTTTTGCAGAGTCCATCAGGTTTTCTTCCAGAATGGTCCTGTATTTGGCTCCATCCATCTTCCCATCAATTTTAACCATCTTCCCTGTCCCTGCTGGAGAAAAGCAGGCCCAAACCATGATGCTGCCACCACCATGTTTGACAGTGGGGATGGTGTGTTCAGGGTGATGAGCTGTGTTGCTTTTACGCCAAACATAACGTTTTGCATTGTTGCCAAAAAGTTCAATTTTGGTTTCATCTGACCAGAGCACCTTCTTCCACATGTTTGGTGTGTCTCCCAGGTGGCTTGTGGCAAACTTTAAACGACACTTTTTATGGATATCTTTAAGAAATGGCTTTCTTCTTGCCACTCTTCCATAAAGGCCAGATTTGTGCAATATACGATTGATTGTTGTCCTATGGACAGAGTCTCCCACCTCAGCTGTAGATCTCTGCAGTTCATCCAGAGTGATCATGGGCCTCTTGGCTGCATCTCTGATCAGTCTTCTCCTTGTATGAGCTGAAAGTTTAGAGGGACGGCCAGGTCTTGGTAGATTTGCAGTGGTCTGATACTCCTTTCATTTCAATATTATCGCTTGCACAGTGCTCCTTGGGATGTTTAAAGCTTGGGAAATCTTTTTGTATCCAAATCCGGCTTTAAACTTCTTCACAACAGTATCTCGGACCTGCCTGGTGTGTTCCTTGTTCTTCAAGATGCTCTCTGCGCTTTTAACGGACCTCTGAGACTATCACAGTGTAGGTGCATTTATACGGAGACTTGATTACACACAGGTGGATTGTATTTATCATCATTAGTCATTTAGGTCAACATTGGATCATTCAGAGATCCTCACTGAACTTCTGGAGAGAGTTTGCTGCACTGAAAGTAAAGGGGCTGAATAATTGTGTACGCCCAATTTTTCAGTTTTTGATTTGTTCCACTTCATGATTGTGTCCAACTTGTTGTTGATTCTTCACAATTCTTCACAAAAAAATACAGTTTTATATCTTTATGTTTGAAGCCTGAAATGTGGCAAAAGGTCGCAAAGTTCAAGGGGGCCCGAATACTTTCGCAAGGCACTGTATCTACACTCTCCATCCAAGGGACTCTTGCGCCCTTGTCATTCTGGTTATGGCTTCCCTCTTGCTCACGTCATTTAGCAGACTCTCTAATCCAGAATGATTTACAGTAGAGTGCATACATTTCAATACTTTTTTTCTGTACTTGTCCCCCATGGGAATCAAACCCACAACCCTGGCAAGGAAGCACCATGCTCTACCAACTGAGCCAAACAACTCTCTCACTGATTATGCCTAGAATAAAGCCTTGCAATGCTTGTTAATGCTTTGTTATTTAATTTTATGCCTTTTATAATGTAAACATTAATTTATAATGTAAATTAAATATTTGCCTTTGAGAGACAATTCTCAGACATTTCTTGATTGGCAACTACTGTAACTCAACTATAGTATCTTGCATATTGCAAAATTATCTTTATGGAGTTTGATCATTAACTTTAAATAGACTTTGATCATACTAATTGCATAATCTTATCATGGGTCTCATGTGAGGTATACAGTTGAAGTCTGAATATTACATACACCTTAGACAAATACATTTAAACTCAGTTTTTCACAATTCCTGACATTTAATCCCAGTAGAAATTCCCTGTTTTAGGTCAGATAGGATCACCACTTTATTTTAAGAATGTGAAATGTCAGAATAATAGTTTAGAGAATGATTTATTTCAGCTTTTACCTTTTTCATCACATTCCCAGTGGATCAGAAGTTTACATACACTCAATTAGTACTTGGTAGCATTGCCTTTAACCTTTCTAGCACATGGGTTCCGCTAGCGGAACACCTCGACAACATTCCTCTGAAAAGAAGTCCAACAAGTCCAATACAGCAAATGAAAGATAAACATCTTGTTAATCTACCCTTCATGTCCGATTTCAAAAATGCTTTACAGCTAAAGCACAACATATGATTATGTTAGATTACCGCCAAGTCGAAAAAACACACAGCCATTTTTCCAGCCAAAGATAAGAGTCACAAAAAGCGGAAATATAGATAAAATTAATCACTAACCTTTGATGATATTCATCAGATGACACTGATAGGACATCATGTTACACAATACATGTATGGTTTGTTCGATAATGTCCATATTTATATTCAAAAATCTCACTTTACCTTACGTAAAAGGTAAACTGCCTTACGTGCAGTAATGTTTTGATTCAAAAAAATCCAGTGATTTTGCAGAAATACTAATGATAAAAATTGTTAAAATATACTGGTGTTATTCACAGAATTAAAGAGACTTCCCTTTAATGCAACTGATGTGTCAGATTTCTAAAAAACTTTACGGAAAAAGCATAATCTGAGAACGGCGCTCAGAACCCAAAATAGCCAGGGGAATAGCCGCCATTTTGGAATCAACAAAGTTAGAAACAACACCATAAATAATCACTTACCTTTGATGATCTTCATCAGAAGGCACTCCCAGGAATCCCAGTTCGACAATTAATGACTGATTTGTTCCATAAAGTTCCATAATTTATGTCCAAATAGCCACTTGTTGTTAGCGTGTTCAGCCCAGTAATCCATCTTCATGAGGCGCGAGCATTTCATCCAGACAAAAACTTGAAAAGATCCGTTACAGTCCTTTAGAAACATGTCAAACAATGTATGGAATCAATCGTTAGGATGTTTTTAACATAAAACATCAATAATGTTCCAACCGGAGAATTCCTTTGTCTTCAGAAAAAGCATTGGAATGCGAGGTAACTCTGTCGGGAGCATGCGTCATGAGACCAAGGCTCCCTGCCAGACCACTGACTCAAAGAGGTCTCATGAGCCCCTCCTTTATAGTAGAATCCTCATTCAAGTTTCAAGACAGTTGACATCTAGTGGAAGCCCTGGGAAGTGCAACCTCATCCATATCTCTATGTGTAGGCCAAGCTTTGAAAAACTACAAACCTCAGATGTCCCACTTCCTGGTTGGATGTTTCTCAGGTTTTCACCTGCCATATGAGTTCTGTTATACTCAAAGACATCACTCAAACAGTTTTAGAAACTTCAGTGTTTCCTATCCAATACTAATAATAATATGCATATATTAGCATCTGGGACAGAGTAGGAGGCAGTTCACTATGGGCACGCTATTCATCCAAAAGTGAAAATTCTGCCCCATATCCCAAAAAGGTTTTAAATTGTTTAACTTGGGTCAAATGTTTTGGGTAGCCTTCCACAAGCTTCTCACAATAAGTTGGGTGAAACTTGGCCCATTCCTCCTGACAGAGGTGGTGTAACTGAGTCAGGTTTGTAGGCCTCCTTGCTCGTACACGCTTTTTCAGTTCTGCCCACACATTTTCTATAGGATTGAGGTCAGGGCTTTGTGATGGCCACTCCAATACCTTGACTTTGTTGTCCTCAAGCCATGTTGCCACAACTTTGGAAGTATGCCATTTGGAAGACCCATTTGCGACCAAGCTTTAACTTCCTGACTGATGTCTTGAGATGTTGCTTCAATATATCCATATAATTTCCCTCCTCATGATGCCATTTATTTTTTATTTTGTGAAGTGCACCAGTCCCTCCTGCATCAAAGCACCCCCACAACATGATGTTGCCAACCCCGTCTTTCACGGTTGGAATGGTGTTCTTCGGCTTGCAAGCCTCACCCTTTTTCCTCAAACAGAACAATGGTCATTATGGCCAAACAGCTCTATTTTTGTTTCATCAGACCAGAGGACATTTCCCCAAAATGTACGAACTTCCTCCCCATGGGCAGTAATCTGGCTTTTTATGACGGTTTTGGAGCAGTGACTTCTTTCTTGCTGAGCAGCCTTTCAGGCTATGTCGATATAGGACACGTTTTACTGTGGATACTTTTGTATCTGTTTCCTCCAGCATCCTCATAAGGTCCTTTGCTGTTGTTCTGGGATTGATTTGCACTTTTCGCACCAAAGTAAGTTAATCTCTAGGAGACCGAGCACGTCTCCTTCCTGAGGGATATGATTTCTGTGTGGTCCCATGGTGTTTGTACTTGTGTACTATTGTTTGTGCAGATGAACGTGGTAGCTTCAGGAGTTTGGGAATTGCTCCCAAGGATGAAGCAAACTTGTGAAGGTTTACATTTTTTTTCCTGAGGTCTTGGCTGATTTATTTTGATTTTCCCATGATGTCAAGCAGAGAGGCACTGAGTTTGATGGTTGGTCTTGAAATACATCCACAGGTACACCTCCAATTGACTCAAATCATGTCAATTAGCCTATCAGAAGCTTCTAAATCCATGACATAATTTTCTCAAATTTTCCAAGCTGTTTAAAGGCACAGTCAACTTGGTGTATGTAAACTTCTGACCCACTGGAATTCTGATACAGTGAATTATAAGTGGAATAATCTGTAAACAATTGTTGGAAAAATTACTTGTGTCATGCACAAAGTAGATGTCCTAACTGACTTGCCAAAACTATAGTTTGTTAACAAGAAATTTGTGGAGTGGTTGAAAAAAGAGTTTTAATGACTCCAACCTAAGTTTGTCAATTCCTCACATCAAGTGTATATATAATATACGCTTAGGCTATATGATAAATATTACCACACTACAATGTATTCCTTTGTGTCCATCATGCAATTCATACAATATGTTATGAATTTGCAATAAGTTTGATATGTTACAAATTCCAGTTGGTTGTGGCTAACATTAGCTAGGTGGCTAATGTTAACTAGGCTAGGGGTTAGGGTTAGGAGATAGGTTAAAGTGTGAGGAGAAGAGTTAGCTAACATGCTAAGTAGTTGTAAAGTAGCAAGTTGCTAATTAGCTAAGGTTGTTTGTGATGAGATTCAAACATGCAACCTTTGGGTTGCTAGATTTCCTGTTAAATGCATGCCTGCATGCCTACCTACCCATCCACCCTCCTTTTGTTTTTCCTTAAGTAACCCAAACGTAACGTATACTAATTTGCGTGTCCCAGATGTACATTCACTATATAACATCTAGTCTATGAGACCAGACTGAAAGAAAATAGCTGTCTGTAAAAAAACTAAACAATTTTGGACTTTCATAAAAGGGGTTGAGGATCATAGCTCCTGAGCATGATGCAGCTGGCTCTCTTATTGATCTCTTTATCAGCTTTGAGGGATTGGCTTGTTGGAGATCTGACATGCTATCTCATCTCACATCTGGGGGGCAGGCCGAGGGGAAGAGCACACTGACAAAACATTTCACATGAAACTCCAATGACACAAACACTGCAAACTGTCAAAACTGCTGCACTTTCAGCTACTGCAGTATGCAGTTACTGCAGTACAAATGCATGCTGGGTAATGCTTCTGTGTCTGGAAAGCTTCAAACTTACAACATCATAATAGCAACCTTTCTACCACAATATAAAGGATAGTTGCCTCAATGACATGATTGTACGTTGCATTACTGTAGGCCTAAGCTTATTTACTGAGCTAAGTAAACAAATACTTCAACCAGATTTGAACATTTTGTTTCACAAGGTAAAGGAATGTACTACAACAACGATAACTGACATTATCATAAACGCCCCAATGCTGATACATGTACGGTGTACATCGTCTGATAATCAGTTACAAGGGCACTGGAGGACTATGTATCCCCACATTATTGTCCAATAGTATAGTACAGTATAGCTACATCCATCTTCTCAACCCCAAAGAATAAAGAGAAGACACTAAATAATGTTCCCTTCTTCCTCCTCTCCTCTCCTGTTCATTTACAGACAGGGATTCATTTATTCAGCCTCTGTGGGCCTTTCAGAGTTTCTCTGTTAATTTCTCTCCTACTAATGAAAACACAAAGAGTTCCATCCGTTTAACACAACGTATCGAGTAATAAATTGTAGCCTGGCGTCTATGAAGGCTGACAATCGCTCAGCACAACAATTGGGGATGAACCTGCCCTTACCTCACAATGATCATGATAACATCACAAAGTCATAACATTGTGTGCGTCCGTAACAATGGCAAATAATCACTCTAAATAAGGGGGTGTGGGCTAAACTGAGATATGGAATTGTTTTAAGATGGTCATACTATGGATCATTTAACTATTTGATTTTGAATTTTAGGATCCCTTTATGTATAAAAAAAATACTGAAAAAATGATTTGCTGCCTTCACACAGATGTTACACTGGCTGACTGAGACACTGGTGGATTGAGACACATCCAAAACAAAAACAAAACATATCTCTAGTTTAAATGGATAGATTTTGATGGGGATTTTTTGTTATGTAAATTTAGATTGACGCACCTGTACATAAATAAACTCTGGGGGGTGATGCTTATTGCTAATGGCACTGTGTGTTCAGTATAGGCTAACTAAATCTTTGTTTGGTCACAGGTTGCCAACTGCATTTCAGCCTAGATGACCTGTATCCCATTGCACACCAGAATGATGCATAGTGTTAATCTCATGCTTCCCCTTAAATTGAGCAGTGTACAGGTGGTGAAGATATATGTTTGCTTTTTAAGAAACTAGTTACGTTTCCATCCAATTCGTGACAGATTTTAATTCTAAAACCTCATAAAAACAATAATATGTGCATTTTTTCCCACCAGAGATGTTTCCATCAAATTGACTTGTTGCAGATAAAAGGCTATGTGTGATGAATTACCTTTTGGTGTTAAATTCTCATATACCAAATATAAAAATACAAGTAATATTTTTTTTGTGTTATATAGTGAGTGTGCCCACTCTGGTATTGGCACATGCGCTCTATCTAACAGGAAGCAGATACAGTACTGTGTGCTGTTGGCTGCCTAGAGAGCACCCATAGCCTACATGATGAGATTATCATGGACTAAAGAGCGAGATTATTTTTACTTGTCAAATGGCAGCATCATGAATAAGCATCATGTCACCAGAATAAGACCCATTATATTTATTGGAAAGCAGCGTGAATCTCATCAACTTGCACTTTCACCACCCTGGGAAGTTATTTATTTAATCTGTCACCTAATAAAGTGCAAGCTTTTGTGGCTAAGAACTTTTGGCCAGTAACCGAGAGATCGCTGGTTCGAATCCCCGAGACAACTTGGTGAAAAATCTGTCAATGTGCCCTTGAGCAAGGCACTCAGCCCTAACTCCGCCTGTAAGTGCCCTCTGGATAAGAGCGTCTCCCAGAGACCACAGGGGTTCAAACTGTAGAACCCAGTTCCTACATTTGAAAATAAAAATTGATTTTATCAAACAGATTACTGAATGTAAGTACATTACTTAACTTCAGAGGATGAATGTAGCAAACCAGTTGCCGTGATACGTTTTTTGTAGTTGTGCTCTCTCCTAAAACAATAGCATGGTCTTCTTTCACTGTAATAGCTACTGTTGTCACACCCTGATCTGTTTCACCTGTCCTTGTGCTTGTCTCCACCCCCTCCAGGTGTCACCCATCTTTCCCATTATCCCCTGTGTATTTATACCTGTGTTTCTGTCTGTCTGTTGGCAGTTCGTCTTGTTTGTTCAAGCCTACCAGTGTTTTGTCTCAGCTCCTGTCTTTCCCTAGTCTCTCTTTCTCGTCCTCCTGGTTTTTGACCTTTGCCTGTCCTGACCCTGTTCCCGCCTGCCTGACCTCTGCCTGTCTGTGACTCTGAGACTGCCTGCCCCATGTGGTTACAATAAACATTGTTACTTCACACAGTCTGCACTTGGCTCTTACCTTGATTCCTGATAACTGTAAATTGGACAGTGCAGTAAGATTCACAAGAATTTAAGCTTTCTGCCAATATCAGATATGTCTATGTCCTGGGAACTGTTCTTACTTACAACCTCATGCTAATCACATTAGCCTATGTTAGCTCAACCATCTCGCGGGGGACCCACCTGTCCTGTATAGGTTAAAACCTCTTAAGGATCTATGGGATTGGTGTCTATATTCTGGGACGGATGTTGCGATCGTGACTAAAATGACGTTGTAAGTAACAACAAATGTTCCAGGACATAGACGTGTCTTATATGGGCAGCTTAACAGCTTCTACCCCAACGATGGTTGAACAATGAATCTAATGGCCACCCTCTATTTACATTGACCCCCCACCTTTGTTTTTACACTGCTGGTACTCGCTGTTAATTTTCTATGCATAGTCACTTTACAAATTACCTCGACTAACTGTATCCCCACACATTGACTCGGTACCGGTACCCCCTGTATATAGCCTCATTATTGTTACGTCATTTTCATGTGTTACTTTTTCCCCCTTTTTTTAACTTTAGTTTATTTAGTTAATATTTTCTTAACTCTATTTCTTGAACTGTATTGTTGGTTAAGGGCTTGTAAGTAAGCATTTAACGGTAAGGTATGTTGCACTCGGCACGTGACAAATACAATTTGATTTGATTTAAAATGTAAATCACACGACTCCAAGTTTACTTTGACATGATGTTTATTATCTCAATATTTGTGCATTCCACTCACAATTCTTGCATACTTCATTTTACCAACACAAAAGACCCCTTCCCCCTTTATTTTGTCGACATCTGGAATGTTTTCTGAAAAATGATTCTGTTTCCATCAGGCCTGTCATAATTTTTTTGATCCAACATTTACTTTATTCACATAAAATGTTTGGATGGAAACCTGGTTGGTAAACCTGTCTTTACTGTTCACTGCAGGATATTCCCACACATGGCACTCAAAGTTGGATGATTGAAATTGCATCAACATTTTCAGAAGAGATGGTCCTGTCGAGGTACCATATAAAAACCTCAAACCTCACAATGTGTTGATGGTTATACAGACAGTGCAAGTGCTAGGACAATAGGAGGTTGAGATAAGGATCACATTTATTGAATTGCTAGAAACGGGTTGCCTTGCCTTTGTAATAAGTACAGAGTGTCATGACTTCCCTACTGGGTGAGGATCAGAGAGAGGCCCCCCTTCTCTCCCACCAGAGAGGAGGGGGGAAAGGGGAGGATGTTGGCCATTTTATGACTGTCGTAAATTCCTTGTAGAAACTTTCTCTTCACTGCCATGGAGTATTGAGGGAGAGAACCTCTGGAGAACAAAGACATTCTTCTCGCCAAAACTCCATCATCCAAAAAGTGGAGAATGAAACAATATTTCTAATTTAAAGAATGTCGGAAATGGTCAGGGGGGGACTTAAATAACAATCATGTTGTATTCCTTACTAATTTGTGATATAACTATGGACATTATAACAACATAATTGTATCTCTGAATGTGTATATTTCCCAGTTATCAGATTTACATCTAAATGTTGTGAACTTATGTGATTAAATATGGAACTATTTGTGAGAAGATGAAAAGTGATCTTAGCCTTCTAAATGAGAAAATTTATTTTCGTATAAAGTTTATCCAGTCAGTAACCACACCCACGTGAGCACAGACATTATACCAAACGTAATGGAACCTCCCTTTTTCCAGAGTGTATAAAAGGACCTGTGACGTAATTCACAGCAGACCATTATACGTGCTGCGCCAGCTGAATACATTACAAATGGTTTCAAAACTACAAGAGGAGACCAAGTAGGCAGACGGTAATTCAACTGAGACTGCTCTCCTCTGTATCACGGAGGCGCTCCGCACTGCTAAAGCTAACTCTCTCTCCTCTGCTCTCATCCTTCTAGATCTGTCGGCTGCCTTCGATACTGTGAACCATCAGATCCTCCTCTCCACCCTCTCCGAGTTGGGCATCTCCGGCGCGGCCCACGCTTGGATTGCGTCCTACCTGACAGGTCGCTCCTACCAGGTGGCGTGGCGAGAATCTGTCTCCTCACCACGCGCTCTCACCACTGGTGTCCCCCAGGGCTCTGTTCTTGGCCCTCTCCTATTCTCGCTATACACCAAGTCACTTGGCTCTGTCATAACCTCACATGGTCTCTCTTATCATTGCTATGCAGATGACACACAATTAATCTTCTCCTTTCCCCCTTCTGATGACCAGGTGGCGAATCGCATCTCTGCATGTCTGGCAGACATATCAGTGTGGATGACGGATCACCACCTCAAGCTGAACCTCGGCAAGACGGAGCTGCTCTTCCTCCCGGGAAGGACTGCCCGTTCCATGATCTCGCCATCACGGTTGACAACTCCATTGTGTCCTCCTCCCAGAGCGCCAAGAACCTTGGCGTGATCCTGGACAACACCCTGTCGTTCTCAACCAACATCAAGGCGGTGGCCCGTTCCTGTAGGTTCATGCTCTACAACATCCGCAGAGTACGACCCTGCCTCACACAGGAAGCGGCGCAGGTCCTAATCCAGGCACTTGTCATCTCCCGCCTGGATTACTGCAACTCGCTGTTGGCTGGGCTCCCTGCCTGTGCCATTAAACCCCTTCAACTCATCCAGAACGCCGCAGCCCGTCTGGTGTTCAACCTTCCCAAGTTCTCTCACGTCACCCCGCTCCTCCGTTCTCTCCACTGGCTTCCAGTTGAAGCTCGCATCCGCTACAAGACCATGGTGCTTGCCTACGGAGCTGTGAGGGGAACGGCACCTCAGTACCTCCAGGCTCTGATCAGGTCCTACACCCAAACAAGGGCACTGCGTTCATCCACCTCTGGCCTGCTCGCCTCCCTACCACTGAGGAAGTACAGCTCCCGCTCAGCCCAGTCAAAACTGTTCGCTGCCCTGGCCCCCCCAATGGTGGAACAAACTCCCTCACGACGCCAGGACAGCGGAGTCAATCACCACCTTCCGGAGACACCTGAAACCCCACCTCTTTAAGGAATACCTAGGATAGGATAAGTAATCCCTCTCACCCCCCCCCCTAAGTTTTAGATGCACTATTGTTAAGTGACTGTCCCACTGGATGTCATAAGGTAAATGCACCAATTTGTAAGTCGCTCTGGATAAGAGCGTCTGCTAAATGACTTAAATGTAAATGTAAATGTGGTAAGTCAGACGTCACAAATGGTTAGACAATAGAGACAAGAAAAACGTGGAGCAGTGGCTGCACGTTGAAATGGTAGGAATTGAAATCTCTAGAGACCAAGCAGGCAGACGGTAAGCAGGATGTGTAAAATGGTTAAACTTTACATTAGACCAGCGTGACTGACAGCGTGAGCTGAAAGGTACGAAATGGTTAGAAACTCTGAAACTCTCTCTCTCTCTCGAAGAAGAAGAAGAAGAAGAAGACTACACAGGAACATTCAGTCTGCAGCTGTTTACGTACTGTAGTCTAGTAAACTTGACCAAAGACGAGAAGAAAAATAACAATTTACTCTCACCACTATAGATACCTCTACTCTAAAGAACAGAGCCTGCTGAACAATGTGGGGTAGACCTCTGTAAGATCTGTTTAACAGGCACTCAGAGACAGAGAAGCTACAGCTACAAAAGACATTGTGACTTCTGGGGGACAAACCAAAGACTTCTCTCAACCTAGTCTTCACAGACGGATCGGCGATTTCAACAGAGAGACAGCAAAGACATGAACACGTAAATATGTACATTGCAATTCCTTCGAATGAGCGGCCGTTCATGTGCAAAGTATTCACATTTCCATGAGCATTGTTATCAGCTGTATGTACTATAGTTGAATTGCTTTGTCTCTCCCTTTCCCTTTCTTTTGAATACGCCATTTTGTGTAACAAGCCATCATATTGGTTTAGTCCACTAGGGACCTTTCATTGCATTGTGCTAGTAACCCATAACTATACCGTGTATGTGTGTGTTTATGTATTAATGTGTGATTATTTATTTAGTAAATAAATAATTAAGCCAATTTGCATATCGCTGATTCATCATTTATGCGAGGGTTCGTGCAGATATCCAAGAAATTTGCAACATTCATTGTGAGACTGATAAGGTAACAATTAGCAAATTATTTATGGATGATGGCTCTGATATCGAGATAGTCTGATAGATATGAGTTAATTCGGGAAACGGTAACTCGTTAAATAAACTTTTCCTGTGGTGACCCAGATTACTACTTAATTAATTATTCAATGAATAGCCGTCATCACATTGATAGTCATGACACGACAAGAGCGTGAAGGGGAGAGCTTCAGAAGTTTAATCTTTAGTATCTTCTTGCTGCCATTCTGCCACCATTTGTCAAGACATCCCTTATCAATCGCCAGTGTACAAAAATTGCATGTGGGGGCTTTTCAGTGTAAGAAGACACTCGGGCATCTCAGGGCTGCCTTTCATGAAAGCCCATTGGAGTGGAGAGAATGGGAGATAAGACAAGCTATTAACAGGCAGTCAGTGGTTTTTATTCCCCTGTATGCTGAGGATTTGTGGTGGGATTTAGTTTTGACACTGAGGCAGCATGGATACAGATTTCCATCCGGAGTCCTGGAATGAGGCACAGTGAATCCAGAGCTGTAGCACTGTGGGTCACTCTATTTCCCCATCCAGTTGATGTTACCTCCTGACCTCTCCAGCTGAAGACAATGGTAGAAGACATTGTCAGAAGACATTATATGGGTCTTTCCATTGTTAGTACAATTTGATGTAGATACATTATGTGATAATGCATATTCACCCTTTTCATAGAATAGCAGTATTTTATCTTGTGTTCTAACTGCTTAGCTGTCTGGTTAGGAAGGCACCTATGCATGAACCCTTGTGTTTAGTTTATTTGTGCATTTTCTGATTAAATTCCAATGTAGTGACGTCGTAGGGCAGAAGAGGGGATTCTGGGCTGTTTTGTAGACTAAACAGTCCTTATTTAGTGTTCATGAAGTTCTATTTCCTTTTAAAGCAATCTTTCAGACCTGTCTCATTGACAGTAATGACACTAAAATAATTTAATGGAAATTTAAGTGATGTGCAGATGAGATTGGATGTGGCTTCAGGTTTAATTTATTGTAAGAAATTACAAAAATGGGCCCTGGTAGAGAGAGGCTTTCACAGCCTAATGATCTGTTAAGCAATATGTGTAAATAGCACATTTACCAAGTGGACCCTGGACAAATCACACAACGTTGCTCCTGCCATACGCTTACTGTAGCTAGGATATCCCATGAGACCTCTAAATAATAATTATGAAAGTGTGCCTAATTGTCAAGAACATCAGTGTGTCCTTAAAGGTTCACAAAACTGAAAACAAATTGCTTGAGGTTGTCCCTCTGAGGCCTCCTGTAAAATAATCACACCTCTTTTATGTACAATCCATAATGGGGAGACATTGATGAAAAGCACTCACTTTAAACAGGAGGGAATAATGCAACCCAGCATGTGCCTACCAGGTGCACTTGTGATATATAGCAGAGATTCTAGTTTACTACAAACTCATCTGAAGCCCCTTGAAGGCCATCATTTTCTTGCCTTTGACACAGACAGACTCACTGGTCGCAAAGGGGAAAACCCCACTAACATGTAAAGTTAAGAGGCAGGAGTTCCAGATGATGACTTCGGTTGTGAGCCCTAAAGACAGATATTCACGGGGGATTGAGCAGAGACTATCACATCCAGCAGCAGCCTGCTGGGCTAGGGGGGATTGAGCAGAGACTATCACATCCAGCAGCAGCCTGCTGGGCAAGGGGGGATTGAGCAGAGACTATCACATCCAGCAGCAGCCTGCTGGGCTAGGGGGGATTGAGCAGAGACTATCACATCCAGCAGCAGCCTGCTGGGCTAGGGGGGATTGAGCAGAGACTATCACATCCAGCAGCAGCCTGCTGGGCTAGGGGGGATTGAGCAGAGACTATCACATCCAGCAGCAGCCTGCTGGGCTAGGGGGGATTGAGCAGAGACTATCACATCCAGCAGCAGCCTGCTGGGCTAGGGGGGATTGAGCAGAGACTATCACATCCAGCAGCAGCCTGCTGGGCTAGGGGGATTGAGAGGAAATAAGCTATCAACTTTCACTTGCACTTTTAGCTTGTCTTTGTGCAGTGCACTACCCAGCCCATCTCCACCCACTCCCTTTATCATGGTAAATATACATTTAGCCACCTAGCTACCTCCAATGTTACCAGGTGATGCCTCAGATGCCATTGCTTTGATTTAGGCCCGTCAGGTTTCGGCTCATCAAAGAAACACGAGTTTTCCCCCTTTTACTGACAGACATACATGAAAATGTGTCAACTCAAATGTCTCTATTGTAATAATAATAATATATGCCATTTAGCAGACGCTTTTATCCAAAGCGACTTACAGTCATGTGTGCATACATTCTACGTATGGGTGGTCCCGGGGATCGAACCCACTACCCTGGTGTTACAAGCACCATGCTCTACCAACTGAGCTACAGGACCACTATTGTATATCTAACCATTTATTCTACAGTAATTGTGCGTACACGTACATAGAATGTTCTACAAATTAAAATGGGTACTGGCTTTTGAGTAAAACCGTACTCACATTTTCCCAAAAGATGTCTGGGACTCTAATGTATAGTTTATCTAATGTGTAGTTTATTACCTTGAAGGGAAATAGGAAAGGCTGGCTGAGCAGGACGATCATCTCCCCAGACAAGGGTCACCTTTAAATCTGCAGGTCAACACATTTATTTCCCCCAAGGTGCCTATGAGGATTTTACACACTCCTATCTCCTGAGGTAATTACAGTGCATGGTTACCTGAGAACAGTGGGAGAAGGATTATACACAGACATGGCCGCTCTCTGTCATGCCATGACTGCAGGTCTCCCACTCTATCTTTCTCTCTCTCTCCCTTCAACACTCGCTACTGAGTTCCAAACTGTCTCTGGAAGCAAAATTAGCACAAGAGCGATTCGTCGGGTGCTTAATGAAATGGGTTTCCATGGCCGAGCAGCCGCTCGAATCACGAGTCACCATCTGGCAGCCTGACTGACAAATCTGGGTTTGGCAGATGCCAGGAGAACGCTACCGGCCCCAATGCATAGTGCCAACTGTAAAGTTTGGTGGATGATGAATAATGGTCAACAGTTTGGGGAAAGCCTTTTCCTGTTTCAGCATCCATAACATAACAGCACACATTACAGAAAAGTCTTAGTGTACATGTAGCTCATATAAAAATACCTTTTATAATCTCATTTTCAGTCATATAGCTTACAAGTGTAAATTCAGTGCATGTACACAGATACAACCGAGAAACCCCACCGCCCACCAGGACTTCTACATTTGGGACCGTAATCAGTACAAAGTGCTTTTTGAGTAGTGTGTCATTGTGTGTATTCTCAGGCCCTACCTTTGATATTCCTGCTATTTGACTCCTCACATCTGCTGTGCCACCAGAGTCTAACACCGCCTTCGGTGCCCATCAGCCTGTGTTGGCTTGGCCTCTGAGTAAAAGCAAGGTCATATCAACGGGGGAGAGGACACTGAGGGGTCCTTTACCTCAGAACTGATGGCGCTAAATTATTGAGTGGGACCCACAGGCCCACAGGCACAATTTACAGTCCGTCTGGAAAAAATATCTCATCAACGGTACATATTGCAATGCTTTGATATTTTTTCATTTTCTTAGTTACCTTCACCTTCGAGCTGTAAACGTCTAAGAAGAGAATGTAAAGTGACACGACATGCCATGTTGACAACTTTCCTTTCACTCGCTGCCATTGGGACAATTGCTGAGTAGTATAAGATAGCCTATTTGAAATGAATAGAATTTGAAACAAATCGAGTCCATAGGAAGTGGCAAAAAGCTGAAAGGATTAAAAATGTTTTAATATGTTAAACAAGGAGCTGGGAATAAAGCATGCTCAGGCTTCTCAATCCAAAAAACACTTGCTTTGTAATTGAAAACAACTTCATAGAAGTCCTTTGAGGTCTCATTTAAATGTGGTTTACGTGCAACAAAGAGAACTCTCCTGCAAACAAGTTTCCATGTGATTAATTGCACACATATATTAAAATGAGCTATGGCTTTAACCACAATCATATTCACTGTTAGAGTTGGGAGAGTGTTCTTTAAGGATATGAGGTATTCAAGGTCACTCACCCCTAGTCTTCCAATCAGCAATGTAGAGATGGCTCTGATAATCATAATAACGTGTTATCAGTTGGAACAAAGTGATTCAGATCTAATCAGAGGAGTGGGATTTTTTTATATTTTTTAAATCACCTTTATTTAACCAGGTAGGCCAGGTGAGAACAACTTCTCATTTACAACTGCGACCTGGCCAAGATAAAGCAAAGCAGTGCGACAAAATAACAACACAGAGTTACACATAGGATAAACAAAAGTACAGTCAATAACACAATAGAAAAATCTATATAGAGTGTGTGCAAAGGGAATAAGGAGGTAAGGCAATAAATAGGCCATCGTAGCGAAGTAATTACAATTTAGCAAATTAACACTGAAGTGATAGATGTGCAGATGATGATGTGCAAGTAGAAATACTGGTGTGCAAAAAAAGTTAATAAAAACAATATGGGGATGAGGTAGGTAGTTGGATGGGCTATTTACAGATGGGCTATGTACAACTGCTCAGATAGCTCATGCTAGTGAGGGAGATATATACGTTTCCAACTTTAGCGGTTTTACAATTCGTTCCAGTCATTGGCAGCAGAGAACTGGAAGGAAAAGCGGCCAAACGAGGTGATGGCTTTGGGGATGACCAGTGAGATATACCTGCTAGAGCTGCTACGGGTGGGTGTTGTTATAGTGACCAGTGAGCTAAGATAAGGCAGCGCTTTACCTAGCAAAGATAAGGCAGCGCTTTACCTAGCAAAGACTTATAGATGACCTGGAGCCAGTGGGTCTGGCGACGAATATGTAGCGAGGGCCAGCCGACGCAGTGGTGGGTGGTATATGTGGCTTTGGTGACAAAATGGATGGTACTGTGATAGACTGCATCCAGTTTGCTGAGTAGAGTGTTGGAGGCTATTTTGTAAATTACATCGCTGAAGTCGAGGATTGGTAGGATAATCAGTTTTACAAGGGTATGTTGGCAGCCTGAGTGAAGGAGGCTTTGTTGCAAAATAGGAAGCCAATTCTAGATTTAATTTTGGAATAGAGATGCTTAATATGAGTCTGGAAGGAGAGTTTACAGTCTAGACGGACCACCTAGGTATTAGTAGTTGTCCACATATTCTAAGTCAGAACCGTCCAGAGTAGTGATGCTAGTCGGGCGGGCGGGTGCGGGTGCGGGCAGCGATCTGTTGAGGAACATGCATTTAGTTTTACTAGCGTTTAAGAGCAGTTGGAGGCCACGGAAGTAGTGTCGTATGGCATTGAAGCTCGTTTGTTAACACAGTGTCCAAAGAAGGGCTGGATGTATATAGAATGGTGTTGTCTGAGTAGAGGTTTATCAAGGAATCACCTGCAGCAAGAATGACATCATTGATATATACAGAGAAAAGAGTCGGCCCGAGACTGGAACCCTGTGGTACCCCCATAGAGACTGCCAGAAGTCCGGACAACAGCCCCCCCCCCCCGATTTGACACACTGAATTCTATCTGAGAAGTAGTTGGTGAACAAGGCGAGGCAGTCATTTGAGAAACAAAGGCTGTTGAGTCTGCCGATAAGAATACAGTGATTGACAGAGTCGAAAGCCTTGGCGAGGTCGATGAAGACAGCTGCACAGTACTGTCTTTTATCGCTGGCGGTTATGATATTGTACAGTACCTTGAACTTGGCTGAGGTGCACCCATGACCAGCTCGGAAACCGGATTGCACAGCGGAGATGGTACGGTGGGATTCAAAATTATCAGTGATCTGTTTGTTAACTTGGCTTTCGAAGACTTTAGAAAGGCAGGACAGGATGGATATAGGTCTGTACCAGTTTGGGTCTAGAGTGTCTCCCCCTTTACAGAGGGGGATGACCTGCGGCAGCTTTCCAATCTTTAGAATATCGGACAATACGAAAGAGAGGTTGAACAGACTAGTAATAGGGGTTGCAACTATGGCAGCGGATAATTTTAGAAAGAGATGTGTCCAGATTGGCTAGCCCAGCTGATATGTATGGGTCCGGGTTTTGCAGCTCTTTCAGAACATCTGCTATCTGGATTTGGGTGAAGGAGAAGCTGGGGAGGCTTGGGAAAGTAGCTGTGGGGGAGGGGGGAGGGCAGGAGGAAAGCATGGCTCGTCATAGAGAAATGTTTATTGAAATTCTCGATTATCGTGGATTTATCGGTGGTGACAGTGTTTCCTAGCCTCAGTGCACTGGGCAGCTGGGAGGAGGTGCTCTTATTCTCCATGGACTTTACATTGTCCTGGAACCTTTTGGAGTTAGAGCTACAGGATGCAGATTTCTGTTTGAAAAAGCTGGCCTTTGCTTTCCTAACTAACTGTGTGTATTGGCCTTGATTTCTTCAAACCAAGCTGCTTACCTATTGCAGATTATGTCTTCCCAGCCTGGTGCAGGTCTACAATTTTGTTTCTGGTGTCCTTTGACAGCTCTTTGGTCTTGGCCATAGTGGAGTTTGAGTGTGACTGTTTGAGGTTGTGGACAGGCGTCTTTTATACTGATAACAAGTTCAAACAGGTGCCATTAATACAGGTAACGAGTGGAGGACAGAGGAGCCTCTTAAAGAAGAAGTTACAGGTCTGTGAGAGCCAGAAATCTTGCTTGTTTGTAGGTGACCAAATACTTATTTTCCACCATAATTTGCAAATAAATTCATTAAAAATCCTACAATGTGATTTTATGGATTTTCTTTCTCATTTTGTCTGTCATAGTTGTAGTGTACCTATGATGAAAATTACAGGCCTCTCTCATATTTTTACGTGGGAGAACTTGCACAATTGGTGGCTGACTAAATACTTTTTTGCCCACTGTATCTATGAGGGTGCCCATGTTTACAAATTTAGGGTTGTACCTGGTGGGTTCCTTGATGATTTGTGTGAGATTGTTGTTTGTGTTAATAAGCATGTCCCAGTTTAGGTCACCTAACAGAATAAACTCTGAAGATAGATGGGGGGGCAATCAATTCACATATGGTTGTCCAGGGCACAGCTGGGAGCTGAGTGGGGTCTATAACAGGTGGCAACAGTGAGAGACTTACCTATGGAGATTAATCTTTAAAATTAGAAGCTCGAACTGTTTGGGCATAGACCTGGAAAGTATGACAGAACTTTGCAGGCTATCTCTGCAGTAGATTGCAACTCCTCCCACTTTGGCAATTCTATCTTGATGGAAAATGTTGTGGTTGGGGATGGAAATCTCAGAATTTTTGGTGGCCTTCCTAAGCCAGGATTCAGACACGGCAAGGACATCAGGGTTGGCGGAATGTGCTAAAGCAGTGAGTAAAACAAACTTAGGGAGAAGGCTTCTGATGTTAACATGCATGAAACCAAGGCTTTTATGATTACAGAAGTAAACAAATGAGAGCGCCTGGGGACACACACTGGATTAACCTCTACATTGCCCGAGGAACAGAGGAGGAGTAGGATGAGGTTACGGCTAAAGGCTATCAAAACTGGTCGTCTAGTGTATTGGGGACAGAGAATAAAAGGAGCAGATTTCTGGGCATGGTAGAATAGATTCAGGCTATAATGTACAGACAGGGGTATGGTAGGGTGCGGGTACTGTGGAGGTAAACCTAGGCATTGAGTGACGATAAGAGAGGTTGCATCTCTGGAGGCGCTACTTATGCTGCTGGGTGAGGTCACCGCATGTGTGGGAAGTGGGACAAAGGAGGTATCTGAGGCATGCTGAGTGGAGCTAGGGGCTCCACAGTAAAATAAAACAATGATAACTACCCTAAACAACAGAATACAAGGCATATTGACATTAGAGAGAGACATAAAGCGAGGCATTTTTCCCTCTTGGTCTGACATAAGGACAGATGATGGAGACGATTCAGGTGGGCTGCCAGTGTTTTCTACATTTCCCCTGCCCATCCTCCCAATGGGAACACCTGTTCCCACATGAATTCACACATACTGTAGAAACGTAGAGATTAATGTGACTATTGCGGAAAGAGACAGATTGCTCCGGCGATGCCCTCCGCTGCATTCTACACGGTGGTTTATAATCACATAATTTCTATCATATTTGTTGTTGAAGGCTTACCCATAGACAAAGGTAATAACATTTGAGCAATAAAAATTCCCTGTGTGCCCAAATGCAATTTACAGTCTGAAAACCTTACAGGGAAGAACAGCCCTTCGCATTCACCAGGGGAACGACAAAATCCTTAATCCTTAACCCTCATCAGTCACTCTGTCTACCACACTCCAAAACACTTCTGTGTCTTCTGACTCTCCCTTCCATCCAAAAGTCTCCCACAATCAATTACACTGCATCAAGTAATCCATTTTGTGAGAGCTCTACTTATTGGCAACACTTGAGCTAATGTGTCAAGGGATCACTGCTACCGCTATCATCTGTTGTTTTCTGGGAACATTCCAGAAAGGATGGACACGCACAGATGCTCTGTGTATCACCTAGTGATGCTTGTAGTTAGAAAGCACCAGAACAATGTAACTGTTTGCTATAATGTATACATTATGTTTGTTTCACTCTCGGTACAGTACTGTGAGGAGTGACATTAGTCGCCCACACCCACTGAACATTAAGCAACTGTACATAGATGAAAGATCATTACTTTTCTAAATGCCTAATGTCTACCTCATGATTCCCCCCTTTGCTCAAAATAATTGCTTATATCCTCGAGGTATATTCTCCTCCTGAACACTGGCTTCTAAAACTAACTCAGTGGAGTGAGATGTTGGATTTCTAACCCCTGGGCATAATACTGTATTCCATCAATATAAGGGCACTGTTCACATTTATCCTGATGAGGCAGCTGTTTTATGGGTCCAGCAGTCTATCTATTCAGCCTAGTCTGAAGTAATTACTAGTAAATATCCAACATCCAGCCTGTTAACGTATACCCAACACATTGAGATCCTAATTAATATAACAAACATGTCCTATCATATTACCCACACTGTAACGGTCTTCTTCCTCCTCTGACGAGGAGTAGTAGGAAGGATCGGAGGACCAATGTGCAGCGTGGTAAGTGTCCATATTTTTAATAAAGAAATTGACCACAACAAAAACAACAAAGTGAACGAACGAACAAACGAAACCGAAACAGTTCTGTCTGGTGCAGAATGCAAACACTCAACAGAAAATAATCACCCACACCACACAGGTGGGAAAAGGCTACCTAAGTATGATTCTCAATCAGAGACAACAAACGACACCTGCCTCTGATTGAGAACCATACCAGGCCAAACACAAAAACACCACATAGAAAAGGGAACATAGACAACCCACCCAACTCACGCCCTGACCATACTAAAACAAAGACATAACAAAAGAACTAAGGTCAGAACGTGACACACACTCAGAACAACACAATTAAATGACACACTAGCCTAAACAGGGGGCAAAGAAGAAAGGGTTTCATTGTGTGGAACTCTACGCTAACCACAGTAATAAAGGAATGTGTGCAGGCCACTTTAACTGAGCGCCGTCTGAGAGCATTTGACAGTGAGGAAGTGAGAAGAATACAAAGCCTTCAACAGTAAAGTGACCAGTATGGTTATGAAGACATCCTTAGAAGGTATCCTATTCCAAACCTCAGTCTGACAGAGACAATAGCTAGCTAGAACCATGAACACACCAAAGAGGGATGCATGACCAGACAAGCGGATGATGCAACCACTTGAGAGTGAATATATTTTTTTTTTCTCAAATGAATTCATTAGGCCTTTATCTCCATTCACCCATGACATGGAGCATCTCCATAGCCGTGTTCACAATATCTAGCATGTGACACCTTAAAGCTGGGCCTGTTGAGTACATACATGATAGCTGGCTTCTTTCTAATCCACAGAGTCCATGTGTAAGGAGTCCAACAGGAAGGAAGGAATACTGACAACTGTGTGTAAAATCCCTTGACATCTTATTTTAGGAAGCAGTAACTCTGGCTAGTGGAGCCCACAGTGGAGCCACTATACAGCCTAGCCCCGGGGGCCAAAGGCCCTGTGATGAGGCCCCTGTGGCAGCTGCGGATGCACCCACATTTCCAGACACAATCAACTCTCCGACAGAATTATCTCTCTCCCTATAGACACTGGGTCCAGGTTCTCTCCCAGTAATCAGAGGATTAAAATAATTGGGTGTGGAGTGAAACAGGACCCTGCTTGAGAAAGGGAAGGGCCGTGCTGAGTCTAATTAGAAGATGCTGGGGCAAGTTGCACCATACATTCCACACACACACACACACACACACACACACACACACACACACACACACACACACACACACACACACACACACACACACACACACACACACACACACACACACACACACACACACACACACACACACACACACACACACACACACACAGGCATGCGCGCACACACACACAAACACACACACACGCAGACACAAACACACAGACTTATCCCAATGGTGGCAGACGATTGAGCCAAAGCCCGGAGACAACCCATGTAATGTGGAAACGCAGGACCACAAGATTCCCATTAATTGTCATTCATTTGATGTTGGTCTGGGATGATCTCCAGCGTGGGATGTCATTCAGGCAGAGTGCGGGTGTAAAAGGTAAAGTAATAAAAAATTGCTTCATATGGTGCGGCTTTAATTCCTGCCGGGTTCCACTGAACATCAAACACAACTAAATTCCAATGGCATAGGGCAGAGCCTGAGCCATCCCCACGGCAGGAACCTACATCCCCACGGCAGGAACCTACGGCATGAACCTACAGCTGCAATCAGTATTAATCTGTCTGTTGTGGAGGAGCAACTCTATCATTTAGAAGGTGAAGAGTTATTGGTAACACTTGACACCCAGCGTCATAGCAAATTACGACGCCGTCATAACCATGTCATAATACGTCGTAACAGCTGACATAACTTTTCATAACATAATATGGTCATAACACTATCGTGACACCTGTTGTGACATATATTACGTTATTTTATGGCTTGTTATGACAACTACATAAGAGTGTCAAAACCCACAAAAACTACTACACAAAACAAAACGTTCCATTACACCATAGCCTACTTGTCAACAGTATGTTTATGTTAAACTGAACAAAAAGATAAACGCAACATGCAACAATTTCAAAGATTTTACTGAATTACAGTTCCAACTACCTGCAGGGAAAAAACACATTTGAATAAATGTGGGTTTTGACGCTCTGTTTTGATACTGGGTGTCAAGTAAAGTGTTATTGAGTTATTAACTCGTGCAAATATTGTAAAAAATATGGTGGAGTTCTGAGCTTTGACAGAGTGTCTGGGGGAAGAAAGTAGAAATCAGAGGCGCCATGCCCATAGGGGGCACAAGGGCACATGCCTCTCAGTTCTATGCTGTTTTTAAACAAATCAGATTTTGTGTTAACTGCTAAACTTCGTCTTTAAGCCCACATTCTGTCATAATTATTTATAAAATATTTGACAGCGGCATTTTGCAGAGGGGGCACACTACAGAACAATACACATATGTGTGCAGACAATATCGTTAGTGGAAATGAAAGTGTTGAGTGACACACACAGCATTTGACTTGATTTTAGATGCTGATGATGGGCCAGACTCGCAGGAGGTATGTTAAATTTCAACAAATTATGAATAAATAACACAAACACGTTTTGTTGTTTCTCTGTAATACTAGCCACCTAGCAATGTTATGAAGCTGGCTTTAGCTACCCAGCTAAAATTGCTTTAATTATTGGGTTATTATACCAGTGTGGCAGTAGTACTAAACTCCTAAGACATAAAAGTTCTTAAAGAATCAATGAGCATTATTCATTAAAATGAACAGGTAAAGAGGTATGCTTTGATAACCAATGTAGAAAGATCTAAATATTTTGCAGGAAAAAGCTGTTTTGGGTGTTTGAACAATGCAGGAGGGGGGCTGAACCACCCCCACCTTCATCCTCACGTACTTCGTGACCCCTCGAAAATAATGGGTGCATGACGCCCTTGGGAGAAATCATTCTTTGTCCCCTCGAAAAAAACAAGAAATGTCAGTCTTCCATCCCATCGCTTGCCTTTGAGTGTGCACACATTGCACACATATGTTTTAATGTTATAATTAAGAGAATGAGTCGGAGAACGTTGCGTGTTTTGTGCAAGGCCGGCGTATGTAATGCTCTCTCTCTCAAGGCTATCGGCTATATCTCATGTTGCTCATCTACATCTACTTCTAGGCAGTCAAACTAGCGTGATTACAGAATACTAATCCCAAACCAATATGTAACTATTTTTGACATGCTTCTGCAACCTAAAACTATTATCAGCAAAGAGGGGGAAAAAAGTTGACAACACAAAAAAATTACTACACAATCATCAAATAAATGTTCTTATGCTCTTAAAATCTATAGTATAAAGAAATGTTTTTCCTCTGAATGGTAAACTAGAACAGTCTTGCATGACTATTATGTGTTGGAATTCATTTTTAAATCAAATAATAACAGAAATGAAAGTATTTAAACATATTAGGATATGTATGTGGAAAGAGCACACTGAGCTCAGTGGGTGTGTGAAGTGTATCCCACTGTAGTAAACAACCTCTCAGACTGTAGCTTTGGACATGCAGCCCTTGCCTCAATGAATAACCCTGAGAGAGCAGAGTTGGGGAATTTCCACTTAGACAACAGAAACATTTCTCTCCCAGACTCCCACCCCCTCAGCTCAGAATGAGGCAAGCACAGGGGATGATTGCTCCTCCACTCAATGGAAGCCCTCTAAGTCAGCCTGCCCCCGCCAGAGAACAGGGAATGCCCAAGTTAATTAATTTACCCCATTTAACCATCAGATGTCAGCATCTAGCTGGTAGGAGGCACGCAAAGAGAGAACGAGAGAGAAAGAGAAAGAGAGGGCTAGAGAGAGAGAGAGAAAGAGAGGGCTAGAGAGAGAGAGAAAGAGAGAGCTAGAGAGAGAGAGAAAGAGAGGGCTAGAGAGAGAGAGAGAAAGAGAGGGCTAGAGAGAGAGAAAGAGAGAGCTAGAGAGAGAGAAAGAGGGCTAGAGAGAGAAAGAGAGGGCTAGAGAGAGAGAGAAAGAGAGGGCTAGAGAGAGAGAGAAAGAGAGGGCTAGAGAGAGAGAGAGAGAGAGAAAGAGAGAAAGAGAGAGCTAGAGCGAGAGAGAGAAAGAGAGGGCTAGAGAGAGAGAGAGAAAGAGAGGGCTAGAGAGAGAGAGAGAGAAAGAGAGGGCTAGAGAGAGAGAGAAAGAGAGGGCAAGAGAGAGAGAGAAAGAGAGGACTAGAGAGAGAGAGAGAGAGAGAGAGAAAGAGGGCTAGAGAGAGAGAGCACTTGTGACCAACTGGAGAAAGGGATAACTTGTCAAACTCAACAATGGAGACATCTTCACTTTCTCCTTACCAGGAATGCAATCAGAATATATAACAATTCATTTGGATAGTCCATCTGTAGATACTCTACAGAATATCTACAGACTATCAGTACTCATGAACTAACTATCTACTAAACCTAACCCTAACCCCAAACCTAACCTTAACCCTTATCCTAACAATAAACTGAACCCTTACCCTATCCCTTACCTTAACCCGTACTCTATACCTAACCCTAACAATAACCTTAGCAAGCAGTTACTTACATTTACATTTACATTTAAGTCATTTAGCAGACGCTCTTATCCAGAGCGACTTACAAATTGGTGCATTCACCTTATGACATCCAGTGGAACAGCCACTTTACAATAGTGCATCTACATATTTTAAGGGGGGGGGGGTGAGAAGGATTACTTTATCCTATCCTAGGTATTCCTTAAAGAGGTGGGGTTTCAGGTGTCTCCGGAAGGTGGTGATTGACTCCGCTGTCCTGGCGTCGTGAGGGAGTTTGTTCCACCATTGGGGAGCCAGAGCAGCGAAATTTTTTGAATGGGCTGAGCGGGAACTGTACTTCCTCAGTGGTAGGGAGGCGAGCAGGCCAGAGGTGGATGAACGCAGTGCCCTTATTTGGGTGTAGGGCCTGATCAGAGCCTGGAGGTACTGAGGTGCCGTTCCCCTCACAGCTCCGTAGGCAAGCACCATGGTCTTATAGCGGATGCGAGCTTCAACTGGAAGCCAGTGGAGAGAGCGGAGGAGCGGGGTGACGTGAGAGAACTTGGGAAGGTTGAACACCAGACGGGCTGCGGCGTTCTGGATGAGTTGTAGGGGTTTAATGGCACAGGCAGGGAGCCCAGCCAACAGCGAGTTGCAGTAATCCAGACGGGAGATGACAAGTGCCTGGATTAGGACCTGTGCCGCTTCCTGTGTGAGGCAGGGTCGTACTCTGCGGATGTTGTAGAGCATGAACCTACAGGAACGGGCCACCGCCTTGATGTTAGTTGAGAACGACAGGGTGTTGTCCAGGATCACGCCAAGGTTCTTAGCGCTCTGGGAGGAGGACACAATGGAGTTGTCAACCGTGATGGCGAGATCATGGAACGGGCAGTCCTTCCCCGGGAGGAAGAGCAGCTCCGTCTTGCCGAAGTTCAGCTTGAGGTGGTGATCCGTCATCCACACTGATATGCCTGCCAGACATGCAGAGATGCGATTCGCCACCTGGTCATCAGAAGGGGGAAAGGAGAAGATTAATTGTGTGTCGTCTGCATAGCAATGATAGGAGAGACCATGTGAGGTTATGACAGAGCCAAGTGACTTGGTGTATAGCGAGAATAGGAGAGGGCCTAGAACAGAGCCCTGGGGGACACCAGTGGTGAGAGCGCATGGTGAGGAGACAGATTCTCGCCACGCCACCTGGTAGGAGCGACCTGTCAGGTAGGACGCAATCCAAGCGTGGGCCACGCCGGAGATGCCCAACTCGGAGAGGGTGGAGAGGAGTATCTGATGGTTCACAGTATCGAAGGCAGCCGATAGGTCTAGAAGGATGAGAGCAGAGGAGAGAGAGTTAGCTTTAGCGGTGCGGAGCGCCTCCGTGATACAGAGAAGAGCAGTCTCAGTTGAATGACTAGTCTTGAAACCTGACTGATTTGGATCAAGAAGGTCATTCTGAGAGAGATAGCGGGAGAGCTGACCAAGGACGGCACGTTCAAGAGTTTTGGAGAGAAAAGAAAGAAGGGATACTGGTCTGTAGTTGTTGACATCGGAGGGATCGAGTGTAGGTTTTTTCAGAAGGGGTGCAACTCTCGCTCTCTTGAAGACGGAAGGGACGTAGCCAGCGGTCAGGGATAAGTTGATGAGCGAGGTGAGGTAAGGGAGAAGGTCTCCGGAAATGGTCTGGAGAAGAGAGGAGGGGATAGGGTCAAGCGGGCAGGTTGTTGGGCGGCCGGCCGTCACAAGACGCGAGATTTCATCTGGAGAGAGAGGGGAGAAAGAGGTCAGAGCACAGGGTAGGGCACTGTGAGCAGAACCAGCGGTGTCGTTTGACTTAGCAAACGAGGATCGGATGTCGTCGACCTTCTTTTCAAAATGGTTGACGAAGTCATCTGCAGAGAGGGAGGAGGGGGAGGGGGAGGAGGATTCAGGAGGGAGGAGAAGGTGGCAAAGAGCTTCCTAGGGTTAGAGGCAGATGCTTGGAATTTAGAGTGGTAGAAAGTGGCTTTAGCAGCAGAGACAGAGGAGGAAAATGTAGAGAGGAGGGAGTGAAAGGATGCCAGGTCCGCAGGGAGGCGAGTTTTCCTCCATTTCCGCTCGGCTGCCCGGAGCCCTGTTCTGTGAGCTCGCAATGAGTCGTCAAGCCACGGAGCGGGAGGGGAGGACCGAGCCGGCCTGGAAGATAGGGGACATAGAGAGTCAAAGGATGCAGAAAGGGAAGAGAGGAGGGTTGAGGAGGCAGAATCAGGAGATAAGGTTGGAGAAGGTTTGAGCAGAGGGAAGAGATGATAGGATGGAAGAGGAGAGAGTAGCGGGGGAGAGAGAGCGAAGGTTGGGACGGCGCGATACCATCCGAGTAGGGGCAGTGTGGGAAGTGTTGGATGAGAGCGAGAGGGAAAAGGATACAAGGTAGTGGTCGGAGACTTGGAGGGGAGTTGCAATGAGGTTAGTGGAAAAACAGCATCTAGTAAAGATGAGGTCGAGCGTATTGCCTGCCTTGTGAGTAGGGGGGGAAGGTGAGAGGGTGAGGTCAAAAGAGGAGAGGAGTGAAAAGAAGGAGGCAGAGAGAAATGAGTCAAAGGTAGACGTGGGGAGGTTAAAGTCGCCCAGAACTGTGAGAGGTGAGCCATCCTCAGGAAAGGAGCTTATCAAGGCATCAAGCTCATTGATGAACTCTCCGAGGGGACCTGGAGGGCGATAAATGATAAGGATGTTAAGCTTGAAAGGGCTGGTAACTGTGACAGCATGAAATTCAAAGGAGGCGATAGACAGATGGGTAAGGGGAGAAAGAGAGAATGACCACTTGGGAGAGATAAGGATCCCGATGCCACCACCCCGCTGACCAGAAGCTCTCGGGGTGTGCGAGAACACGTGGGCGGACGAAGAGAGAGCAGTAGGAGTAGCAGTGTTATCTGTGGTGATCCATGTTTCTGTCAGTGCCAAGAAGTCGAGGGACTGGAGGGAGGCATAGGCTGAGATGAACTCTGCCTTGTTGGCTGCAGATCGGCAGTTCCAGAGGCTACCGGAGACCTGGAACTCCACGTGGGTCGTGCGCGCTGGGATCACCAGATTAGGGTGGCAGCGGCCACGCGGTGTGGAGCGTTTGTATGGTCTGTGCAGAGAGGAGAGAACAGGGATAGACAGACACATAGTTGACAGGCTACAGAAGAGGCTACGCTAATGCAAGGAGATTGGAATGACAAGTGGACTACACGTCTCAAATGTTCAGAAAGTTAAGCTTACGTAGCAAGAATCTTATTGACTAAAATGATTAAAATGATACAGTACTGCTGAAGTAGGCTAGCTGGCAGTGGCTGCGTTGTTGACTTTGTAGGCTAGCTGGCAGTGGCTGCGTTGTTGACACTACACTAATCAAGTTGTTCCGTTGAGTGTAATAGTTTCTACAGTGCTGCTATTCGGGGGCTAGCTGGCTAGCTAGCAGTGTTGATTACGTTACGTTGCGTTAAAAGAACGACAACAATTATCTTTGATACACAGACGGCTATGTAGCTAGCTATGTAGCTAGCTACGATCAAACAAATCAAACCGTTGTGCTGTAATGAAATGAAATGAAAAATGTGATACTACCTGTGGAGCGAAGCGGAATGCGACCGGGTTGTTGAGTGCGGAAGTTCTATTCAGTATACGTTGGCTAGCTGTTGGCTAGCTAGCAGTGTCTCCTACGTTAAGGATGACAAATAGCTGGCTAGCTAACCTCAGTAAATTAAGATAATCACTCTAAGACTACACGCTCTAAACTACACAATTATCTTGGATACGAAGACAGCAAAGACAACTATGTAGCTAGCTAACACTACACTAATCAAGTCGTTCAGTTGAGTGTAATAGTTTTTACAGTGCTGCTATTCGGTAGACGGTGGACGTATGCTAGCTGGCTAGCTGCTGGGCAGATAGCAGTGTAGACTACGTTAGGACGACGAAATACAAGTTGCAATAGAAGTGCTGACTGTTTCACTATGTTGTCCTCTTTCTTTTCCTTTTTCTTCTGTCCTTCTTTTGTCCTTATTTTGTCTTCCTTTCTTCTGTTAACTAGATATTTTTTGTTGTTATTCTTTGTAAGCTAGCTAGCTTCTTCCAGGAGAGTCCCTAGCAACTGCTTAGCAACAAGTAAACAATTGAATACTTAACAACTGATAGTTTGTTGATAGTATGACCATCTGTACAGCAGCTTGTAACGGCGTTCGTCTGTTGAAAGAAGAGAGTCGGACCGAAATGCAGCGTGTTGGTTACTCATGACTTTAATGAAATGAATCGCGGTACATGAAATAACTGAATACTAAATACAAAAACAACAGAACGGAACGTGAAACTTATTACAGCCTATCTGGTGAATACTACACAAAGACAGGAACAATCACCCACAAATTACAAAGTGAACTCAGGCTACCTAAATACGGTTCCCAATCCGAGACAACGAGAATCACCTGACTCCAATTGAGAACCACCTCAGGCAGCCAAGCCTAACTAGACACACCCCTAATCATACACAATCCCAATGCTAATAAAACCCCAATACGAACCCAACACATAAACCCATGTCACACCCTGGCCTGACCAAAATATATAACGAAAACACAAAACATATTGACCAAGGCGTGACACAGCTACAGATTAAATACCTAGACTATCCAAATAAAGTGTGAAATCAGAATGTGTTACAGAGAGAAACATGAAAGACTAAATAAATCTATGTCTATCTATCTGTCTGGATATCTCTCCAACTATTATTTTATTTTAAGAGTATTGGAATAGAGTTATGGATCATTTCCTGGGACAGCTGATATACAGTAGGCTGCTATATCCCATACAGTATGAAGTGGAAGAAATGTGCACGCAATTATTTCCTGTTAACGAGTGGCTTTCGAAGAATCCTTGAAGTCTGCCGCAAATGTCTGTGAACCAAATGTGAACCGTATCAGTGACACCAAATTTGAAACAAAGCAGTAAATGCACACGCTATTAACACCCTTAATAAACCTTAAGGTAAATGATTGTCTTGCTGACAGCTGAAAATATGCACATCATACTCTGTCTCGTGCTCTTTATAAGTATGGCCTGCATTATCTGCACTGGGAGACATACAGAAAAACCTGGTCTTATTTCGAATGACCTCACAAGCACAGCACTAATTCACCAATTTTCAATGTTCAATTTCAATTTTCACCAATTTTCAATGTAATATCCAGTGACAATTGTAGCATGTAAATATTGGTGGGGCAAACTCAAAAGAAATTGGGGGATGCATGCCAGCAAAGCCCCCACACAATACAATACTAAACAATACATGAATTGCACTATAACGGTGACAAACGGTGCCCACAAACTGTTAGGGCCCACATAAAGCTCTTCCCAACAGCAGAGCTTTCTTTTCAGCACCATGGGGTGCATCCTTACCACTGCTACACCAGGCTATCGGAGGAGCCTAATTTAAAGCCTTTAAAAAACATGGCTGACCTGCTTAAACAAATGTGGTTTCTACTGACAATTGAGATGTACAAACAATGGCTTAAGGGAACGACAAGTGAATAATCAGGCAATCCATAATTTTGATCAAGATATTAATGAGCGAGCTAGGACGGAGGTAGTTGATATAACTATTTATTTAGCACTTTTGAAATGTACAGTACAGTGAAGAATTCAGAACATGGGTGTCACGCCTTGGTCTTAGTGTTTTGTGTTTTCGTTGATTGTTTGGTCAGGCCAGGGTGTGACATGGGTTTGTTTTGTTGTATTTCGTATTGGGGTTTTGTGGTTATTGGGATTGCGGCTGAGTAGGGGTGTTGTATGGGCTTGGCTGCCTGAGGCGGTTCTCAATTAGAGTCAGGTGATTCTCGTTGTCTCTGATTGGGAACCGTATTTAGGTAGCCTGGGTTTCGCTTTGTATTTCGAGGGTGATTGTTCCTGTCTCTGTGTAGTTTCACCAGATAGGCTGTAATTAGGTTTCACGTTCCGTTTTGTTGTTTTGCATTTGTAATAGTTATTTCATGTATCGCTCTTCATTTATTAACGACATGAGTAACCACCACGCTGCATTTCGGTCCGACTCTCTTTTGACAAACGAAGAACGCCGTTACAGAATCACCCACCACACACGGACCGAGCAGCGTGTTAACAGGCAGCGACAGCATGAGCAGCGATGGGAAGACGTTATGGATAGCAGAAGCTTGGAGTATACGACGTGGGAAGAAATAGACAGGTGGGCGGTCGACCCAGAGAGAGTGCCGGAGCCCGTCTGGGATTCGCTGGAGCAGTGCGAAGAGGGCTATAGGAGAATGGAGTCGAAGAGAAAAACACGGTTGGCAAGGAAGCCCGAAAAGCAGCCCCAAACAATTATTGGGGGGGGGGGCTCAGAGGGAGAGTGGCTGAGTCAGGAGTCAGACCTGAGCCAACTCTCCCTGTTAATCGTGAGGAGCAGCTGCAGTGGGAAAGGCTGCACCACTTGGAGAATTGGACATGGGAGGAAGAACTGGACGGAAAAGGACCCTGGGCTCAGCCTGGTGAATATCGCCGCCCCAAGGAGGAACTAATAATATAATATATGCCATTTAGCAGACGCTTTTATCCAAAGCGACTTACAGTCATGTGTGCATACATTCTACGTATGGGTGGTCCCGGGAATTGAACCCACTACCCTGGCGTTACAAGCGCCATGCTCTACCAACTGAGCTACAGAAGGACCAGAGGCAGTGAAAGCGGAGAGGCGCTGGTATGAGGAGGCAGCACGGCAACGTGGATGGAAGCCCGGGAATCAGTCCCAAAAATTTATTGGGAAGGGGCTTACAGGGAGTATGGCTATGCCAGGTAGGAAACCTGCACAAACTCCCTGTGCTTACCGGGGGGCTAGAGAGACCGGGCAGGCACCGTGTTATGCTATGGAGCGCACAGTTTCCAGTGCGGGTGCATAGCCCGGTGCGGTTCATACCAGCCCTTCGTATTGGCCGGGCTAGAGTGGGCATCGAGCCAGGTAAAGTTGGGCAGGCTCAAGAGCTCCAGTGCGCCTGCACGGTCCGGTCTATCCAGAGCCACCTCCACACACCAGTCTTCCAGCAGCAGCTCCCCGCGCCAGGCTTCCTGTGCGTGTCCTCGCTCCAGTATCACCAGTGCCAGCACCACGCATCATGCCTACAGTGCGCCTCGCCTCTCCTGTGCTGTCGGAGTCTCCCGTCTGTTCAGCGCTATCAGAGCCTTTCTCCTCTCCTGCGCTGTCGGAGTCTCCCGCCTGTTCAGCGCTATCAGAGCCTTCCTCCTCTACAGCGCTGCCGGAGCCTCCTGCCTGTTCGGAGCAGCCAGAGCTGTCAGTCTGCATGAAGCAGCCAGAGCTGTCAGTCTGCAAAGAGCTGCCAGTCTGCAAGGAGCTGTCAGCCTGCATAGAGCAGCTAGATCCGCCAGTCAGCCATGATCTTCTAGATCTGCCAGTCAACCAGATTCTTCCAGATCTGCCAGTCAACCAGAATCTTCCAGATCTGCTAGTCAAGCCAGCCAGGATCTACCGGAGCCTACTACCTGCCTGAGCTTCATCTCAGTACTGGGCTTCCTCTCAGTACTGGGCTTCCTCTCAGTACTGGGCTTTCTCTCAGTCCCGAGCTTCCCCTCAGTCCCGAGCTTCCCCTCAGTCCCGAGCTGCCTCAGTCCCAAGCTGCCCCTCAGTCCCGAGCTGCCTCTCAGTCCCGAGCTGCCCCTCAGTCCCGAGCTTCCCCTCAGTCCCGAGCTTCCCCTCAGTCCCGAGCTGCCTCAGTCCCAAGCTGCCCCTCAGTCCCGAGCTGCCCCTCAGTCAAGAGCTGCTCCTCAGTTCAGTGGGGTTCTGGGTGAGGATTATTAGGCCATGGTCGGCGGTGAGGGTGGATTATCCCGGGACGCGAAGGGGAGGAACTATGACTTTAATGGAGTGGGGTCCACGTCCCGAGCCAGAACCGCCACCATGGACAGACACCCACACGGACCCTCCCTATGGTTTTGAGGTGCGTCCGGGAGTCTGCACCTTAGGGGGGGGGGGGTTCTGTCACGCCTTGGTCTTAGTGTTTTGTGTTTTCGTTGATTGTTTGGTCAGGCCAGGGTGTGACATGGGTTTGTTTTGTTGTATTTCGTATTGGGGTTTTGTGGTTATTGGGATTGCGGCTGAGTAGGGGTGTTGTATGGGCGTGGCTGCCTGAGGCGGTTCTCAATCAGAGTCAGGTGATTCTCGTTGTCTCTGATTGGGAACCGTATTTAGGTAGCCTGGGTTTCGCTTTGTATTTCGTGGGTGATTGTTCCTGTCTCTGTGTAGTTTCACCAGATAGGCTGTAATTAGGTTTCACGTTCCGTTTTGTTGTTTTGCATTTGTAATAGTTATTTCATGTATCGCTCTTTATTTATTAAAGACATGAGTAACCACCACGCTGCATTTCGGTCCGACTCTCTTTCAACAAACGAAGAACGCCGTTACAATGGGCCGTAAATAAGGGAGGCATATAAGCAGACAATGAAAGCTCTTACAATATTTGATGATTACATTTCTCTAAAACAGGCTATAGGCTAAATGTGCACCACCAAGTCAGGACAGTAGACTAAGTTATGAGGGGAAGGGACCAAATCATTAGGGTGAGGCACATGGGCTACTAACAGCTTACTACACAACATACACTTAGTATTACTTTCTTAGCTACAGTATGCATATCTACCTGGCATATTACATGAACAGGAAGGTGGCACGCTGATGCTTGTCGACAAATTTTGTTATCAAAGTCTGGCATTCTCTGGATTTATGGTACTTTCAAGACCACTGGGAACTCTGAAAAAAACAAGGCTGAGTCATGACGTCAGTGATCTTCAGGTTGGAGCTCTAGAAAGAGGCCGAGTTCCCGACTTGGAATTCCGAGTTGGATGACCGTTAAAAACGTATTTTCCCAGTAGGAGCTCATTTTTTCAGTTCTGAGTTGTCTTTAACTCACTGAAGTCTGAGATTTCCCAGTTCCGAGTTTCCAGTTGTTTTGAACGCGGCAGAAGTCATGCTGGATTGACAGCATGGCTAATGTATTCAATCTTTTCTGGCCCATGGTGTTGAATGTTTGTCCTTCTAAGCTTGGAAAAGTGATCTTTAAACACAGACTTGGACCACAAACCCACTTCACTGAATAGCAGGCTCGTGATTGCTTTTCAACGCTTGTAGTTAGTCACTGATTCCTTCCAAACCACTCATTGTTGAATTTATGATTTTCAACTTGTTGCGTAATGTTTATGTCCAGTGGCCAGTGCCGCCAGTCTGCCCAGCGCTGCCAGTGCCGCCAGTCTGCAAGGAGCCGCCAGTGCCGCCAGTACTGTCACACCCTGACCATAGTTTGCTTTGTATGTTTGTGTGTGATCTGAGTGGGCATTCTATGTTACATATCTAGTTTGTCTATTTCTATGTTTGGCCTGATATGGTTCTCAATCAGAGGCATGTGTTAGTAATTGTCTCTGATTGGGAACCATATTTAGGTAGCCTGTTTGGTGTTGGGTTTTGTGGGAGATTGTTCCTGTCTCTGTGTTTGCACCAGATAGGGCTGTTTAGGTTTTCACATTTCTTGTTTTGTTAGTTTGTTCATGTGGAGTTGCTTTATTAAAGAACCATGAATAGAAACCACGCTGCATTTTGGTCCGCCTCTCCTTCAACTCAAGAAAACCGTTACAGCTAGGCTGAAACACCTGCATATTTTAGCTGCCTTACTCAAGAAAGCAAAAAATAGACCTTGTTTGTATGCTGCTTTATTAAGTAAAATAAATATATATTTTTACATTGTTTGCAAACTGATATGTGATATGTTTTTTTTAGCTACATTTAAAAAGAAAATTGCCACCTTCTCTGAATGATGGTATGCCACTGGTTATATCATTTCTGGGCATCTCTGAGCCTATCGATTCCCGGGGTCATTTAATGTTTTCATGTGTATCTGAGCTGAAATAAAGCCGGTATGAGCCGGCAGGTTGAACATGGTACAGGTTGAACATAGTTTGTCTAGGCGATTTTACATCCAATTAGCTACTTCACATGCTGATATTGATTTAGGTACCGACACCTCTAATTTTGGGTGAATTGTATACCAGCTCCAAAAAACAAAGTAACCTATAGCTGGCCCTGATTTACACACCGAGGAAAAAAAGGTTGATCAAAACTGATACTGCAGTGAATAGCAATGCAGAGTGGGCATTCATTTCCTGAATCCGCTGTGTTCAAGTTTATTTGCCGCTAGTCTGTGCCTGACAGTAGGCTGTTCTATATTGCACCAGCCTGAATGCACATGCAGTGTTGCCAACTCCTCAGTAAGGAAAGTAGCTATTGGCTGTCCAAAAGTCGCTAGAAGTCACAAAATAACGTTTTCACCTAATTTGCATAATTGGGCCATGTGCATGTAATTGTGATGGGAGCTGTAGGAGAGAGGAATAACATCGTGGGAGAGACAAAAAGTGAGTAAATAACATGATAAATATGTTTAGAACTACAAAGAACTACTTTCTTCTGTCGATTCTTGTTTTTTTTATGTCACAATTCCAACCCACCTCCTTTATCCGGGCTTGGGGCCGGCAAAAGTGACCCAAAAGAGACACTCTGGCGGAGTTACTTCGTTTTTTATTTAATTTTGTTGTTTTTTGTTTTTTAGTTTAGTTTTCTTAATTTGGTTTGGTTTTTAACCTTATGGTCCACTTATGAGCCTACAAGGCACAGTAAAACATGAACATTTTAAACCATAACATAAAAAAAAAAATTGTATACAATCTACATTAAAAATCTAAATGGACCAAAAAGAGACAATAGAAAAAACTGTCAATGGCAATGTGAGAAAATTATGGTAACTAGTGTCATGACGTTGGCCTGGAGGTAGGTTTATGACAGTCATAAATACCGCTTCCCCCATGTTTCCTCTCTCTCTACCCTACTGATGTTACATTTGCAAAACCCTTGGTAAACATAGAGATTCTGGGAACATCAGAAGGTGGGGGGGAAATTAACTACATTCTGGTAATCCGACCAATTGAACATATGTGGTGGTACTTAATGAATATGATGTCAGTTCGGTTGTCATCTGAGACATTCTCATCAATGATAAGATGACATAAACTCTACAGTGTCTCTACAACTACAGTCTACACATCCGAGTTATCGGATTCACATGGAATTGTTGTTCAATTTAAATGTTTGAACATGAAATTATTCGTGATGGGATGAAATGTGATTTTAGCTTCTAAAATGAGAGATTTGGGTTTTCATAAGGTAGGGCTCTGCTCAATCAGTGTCCCGCCCCTGTGAAGGGACATGGGCTATAAAACATTTCAAACACGCCTCCTCTCCCTTCCTATATAAAGCCTTGACGACAATATAACCTCCTGTTCCGAGGATAAGAGGATGATGGTCCGATGTCAGAATGGTTCAGATAATAACTACAGAACGAAGCCAACATCAGCGTGAGCTTTGGTTGCGAATGGTATGAACTTTGAACTCTTATTCAATACAGAAGTGATACCTCCTAGCCGTTGAGTTAGCAACAGCCGCTGCAAACGAGGGTTAGGAAGGAACAGACAGAGTATCCCGACTACCACACAACAACGTTACTACAACATATTACATTTACCAGCAGAGCCATTTGGACGAGGACTCGGTTGGGCAACACGGCCTTCCATCTTCCACCAACCTACCAAAGCGCAACTCAGAGTAAATATTTATTGAATTTTCCTTTTCCAAATGGGCGGTAATTTAGAATGCATAAGATACTGTATTTACGATAGCACAGCTTCGCCCTTTGTTCCTCAGTCTTCCCGCTCTTTCACTCAAACCCAGCCCCTTTTCTTTTGTGTAACAAGCTGTCATATCTGTTCCGCCCGCTAGGGACGTTTTCCTTTATGACGTAATTTGTAATCAAGTTATGACTTAATTATATGTATGTGTAATTCTGTGTGATTATTTAGGTATTTAGTAAATAAGTAATTAAACCCAATTTTGTATTGCTGGTTCAACTTGTTAGCCAGGGTTCGTGCAGATAACCGAGAATTTACAACTTTCAGATGAGACTGAATTAAGATGACAATTAATATTGACTGCTATTGATGTAAAATATTACTAGGTCTTTAAGAGTTTATTCAGAAGATAACAGCTCTATAAATATTATTTTGTGGTGCCCGACTCTCTAGTTCATTACATTTACATGATTAGCTCAATCAGGTAATATTAATTACGGAGAAATTATTTTATAGAATATCACTTAATCCGGCATAGCCAAAGACACAACACTAGTCTGGCCCTAATTCAGGTTAATTGTTTTTTTTAATGTAAGCCAGGGCGGGATCAGCCAGCAGAGGCTTCCCGCATGTGCGATTCATTTGCAGCTTAGACATGGAGTGGTGAACTTCTCCAGCTCTGGCTGCAGCTGTGAGGGACTGCTGCACGAGGAATCGGCCACCTGTGAGTGCTTTGGCACAGGGGTGGGGCCCACGGCAGCACCCGCTGCTCGTTGAGAAGAGTAAGAACGATACGTGCTTTCACGTCAGAGTTTCCAAAAGTCTCCAATAACACCATAAAAAGTCACAAGATTTGTCGCTAGTCGCTTTTTTGAAAATGTGTCGCTAGAGGGGTCTGAATACAAAGTCGCTAAGTTGGCAACACTGTGCACATGATCAGTGGTGTAGTGGAGTATATGCAGGAATACGTCATACACCCATTTATTGTTCAGTGGGCATTGCATATACTCACTTCTTAATCCCCATTTATACATATCAAAGTAGTGATAGTGGAGGAATACGCCCTATCAATTACTAGTGCTGATGGAACAGATTGGAATGTTTAGCTTAAAATGTTGATATACTGTTATTTATTCACACCTTAGGCGCAGCAATGTACACATGGCGGAAGACTTACACGTACTTGTTCCAAAATGTGCACCATACATTCGAGCGGTTTTACAGACAGAGATGGAAATATTCTTTAGAAAGACGGGGGATTTAAAGATAGAACAACTATTATGGGTTGCCAACATGATTAGGATAATGCCTTTGGCAGCTAGACTAAGAAAGAAAGCATTTTAAAAAACAATAGCATAGAACAGGTGAACACATAGAGTCTTTATATAGTAAGACTATAAAAAATTATTTCCTCCATGTTTCTATGGTGGGATTTTGGCTATGGGCTATGGGCTACTTTGAAGCAAGGTAAGACATGCCTCATAATATGAAGTAAAACGTCCAGGTTTCAAAGAATTATGGAACAGGAACAATATAATGTAGCGATGTTAATGATAGGCCTAACCTTCCTCTGGTAGATGGAAAGGCTTTCCCAAAGACCTTCTCTATTAAACTCGCAACAAAGAAGCCTATGCCATAATTGGTTAAAGAAAATTGTGATAGATAAAAAAGTATACCAGTTTCATTTAAGGACTAAAAAATTGACAGCCGTGCCATATAGATTGCAAAATAGTTGGGAAGAGATTTTTGACGTACACATTCCATGGCACATGATACACCAAACGAAGCCGGATTCAAAACTTCAAATTTTTCCATTTAAATTATTATACAAAATTCTTGCAACCAATAGAATGTTATTTATATGAGGGATACAACCTTCCCAGCTCTGTAGATTTTGTTGCGAAGAGGCAGAACCATTAGATAATTTGTTTTGGTACTGTCCATATGTAGCTTGTTTTTGGTCACAGGTCCAGGAATGGCTGAAGAATTGCAATATTTACCTGGAGCTAACCCTGCAGATAGCACTACTGGGAGATCTGACTGAAAAGTCATAGTCAATCGATCAATATGAATAATACTTTTAACAAAAATGTTTATTTTAATTTTACAGTCTGTAGAAACAATGAGAAGAGAAAGGTTCAGAACTTTTGTGAAACATTACAGCACAGTTGGAAAAATATATGGCACATAGAAATCCAATATGGAAGTTGCTAAGTGATAAATGGGAGGGGTTGAATGGGGCTGAAGGTTGGGACTAATAAATCAAATAAAATCTTATTTGTCACATGAGCCGAATACAACAGGTGTAGACATTACAGTGAAATGTTTACTTACAATGTTAGCTAAAAGAAATAAGTGTTAACTAAAAATAGAAAAGTACATTTTTTATAACAAATAAAAACAACTAATAATTCAAGAGCCACAGTAAAATAACTGTAGCGAGGCTATATACAGGGGGTACCGGTTAGTCGAGGTAATTGAGGTAATATGTACATGTAGGTAGAGTTATTAACCAGTCAGGATGCTCTCAATGGTGTAGCTGTTGAACTTTTTGAGAGCACTGGTTGCATCACTGCCTGGTATGGCAACTACTCAGCCTCTGACCGCAAGGCACCACAGAGGGTAGTGCATACGGCCCAGCACATCACTGGGGTCAAGCTTCTTGCGATCCAAAACCTCTATAGCAGGCGGTTTCAGATGAAGGCCCTAAATATTGTCAAAGACTCCAGCCACCCTAATCATAGATTGTTCTCTCTGCTGCCGCACGGCAAGCGGTACTGGAGCGCCAAGTCTAGGTCCAAAAGGCTTCTTAACAGCTTCTACCCCCAAGCTATAATAATCCTGAACAGCTAATCAAATTGCTACCCCGACTATTTGCATTGCCTCCCCCATAATAACAACTAATAGCAACAAGACATAGCTAACATAGCTAACTAGCTAACATAGCTAACTAACATAGTTAATGTTGTAAATGACTATTGTCGTTGGAAACGGCAATTTTTTATGGAATATCTACATAGGTGTACAGAGGCCCATTATCAGCAACCATCACTCCTGTGTTCCAATAGTACGTTGTGTTAGCTAATCCAAGTTTATCATTTTAAAAGGCTAATTGATCATTAGAAAACCTTTTTTTGCAATTATGTTAGCACAGCTGAAAACTGTTGTTCTGATTAAAGAAGAAATTAAACTGACCTTCTTTAGACTAGTTGAGTATCTGGAGCATCAGTGTTTGTGTGTTCGAATTACAGGCTAAAAATGGCCAGAAACAAAGACTTTCTTCTGAAACTTGTCAGTTTATTCTTGTTCTGAGAAATAAAGGCTATTCCAAAGCGAGAAATTGCCAAGAAATTGAAGATCTCATACAATGCTGTGTTCTACTCCCTTCACAGAACAGCGTAAACTGGCACTAACCAGAATAGAAAGAGGAGCGGGAGGACTTGGTGCACATCTGAGCAAGAGGACAAGTACATTAGAGTGTCTAGTTTGAGAAACTCCTGGCAGCAAGTCCTCCTGGCAGCTTCATTAAATAGTACCCGCAAAACACCAGTCTCAAAGTCAACTCCGGGATGCTGGCCTTCTAGGCCGAGTTCCTCTGTCCAGTGTCTGTGTTATTTTGCCCATCTTAATCTTTTATGTTTATTGACCAGTCTGAGATATCGCTTTTTCTTTTCAACTCTGCCTAGAAGGCCAGCATCCCGGAGTCACCACTTCACTGTTGATGTTGAGACTGGTGTTTTGCAGGTATTATTTAATGAACCTTCCAGTTGAGGACCTGTGAGGCATCTGTTTCTCAAACTATACACTCTAATGTACTTGTCCTCTTGCTCAGTTGTGCATCAGGGCCTCCCACTCTTCTTTATATTCTGGTTAGAGCCAGTTTGCGCTGTTTTAAATATTAAAATATAAAAAGTATTAACACTTAAAAATCTACATATCAGCCATCATCTGAATTACCCTTTAGTGCCTGTCTGTATGTGCTGCGTGTGTGCCGGTGCGAGTGGGCCGTTGCCTGAAGAAAGAGAATAGTAAAATAATGACATACAACAGACTAACTACAAAGCCAATTTAAAACATAACTTGTAACAGTTATCTCACTAATTTACTATAGCTAATTAAGCATTCATGTGGTTGTCGCCTTTGTAATTGTGACAATGTTACAAATATTCTAAGAATAGCCTAATTGACGAATATCTTGCTGTGCATAGATCACCCCTGAAACATGAAAATTTGAGCCTTATATATAAACATGTATAGTTAGATACCTTGCTTTGAAGTAGCCTACCTTATCCATTTGATCGCCGATTCATTGAATGTGGGAATAATTTTATAAAGGAAAAATATTTGGATGTAATGTTGCAATATTTTATATCAAGGGTGGCAATCATCCTCCAGAATAGCTCTTTAGGTGGAGGGTTGACGACAACATGTGACTAACAGTGCAGTTCTACTTTGTGGGGGTTTAAGTGCCTTGATCAAGGGCACAATGGAGGGAGATGGTAGGAATTGTTAAATTACTGAAATTGTTAGATTACTTCTTAGATGTTACTTCACTGTCGGAACTAGAAGCACAAGCATTTCGCTACACTTGCATTAACATATGCTAATCATGTGTATGTGACCAATAAAATTTGATTTGATTTGACCTACGTAGGATCAGACACAACAGCCTTCCAGTGTCAATAATTCTTACTTTTTCATCTAGGCTATAATAATAGTCATGAAAATGTGGTTAAACGTCATAGAGAAGTCATGGAAAAGGTGTATAAATACTTAACAGTCTCTATAGCATAATGACATTTGCGAATTTTGGTGAACCGACTTGGAAAAAGACAGCTCCTGCACTTTTTTCACCCCAAGTCAAGCACTGTGTGTAGCTACGTTTGCTAGATAGCTATCTAGCTAGCTGTCGAGACAGCCCATAGACAGAGCATTGTATTGTGGGTTTTGTAGTCAACATGAGCTGCAACAGATTTACACAACAATTTTCACATGTTGCAACCAACATTATTACGATGACAACATTTTATATTTGTTCCCAAAAAATATTGTTTAAATTAAAGAAATTTGTGGTTTTGGGTGGATTTTTCCTTTAATCACCCCAACCTCAAAGAAAGAAATTAGCCTCGGAGTCTATCTCCACACAATCTCTAAATGATCAACTCTCAGCCCACTCACATTTGACATTGTGACACTATGATACCGTTTTGAAGAAATTACCCCAGTGTGTGTGCTTTTAAAAGGAGAGAGGGAGAAAGACTGTAAGCAAGACATTGATGTTTTAAGTGCTAGCGTTTGCAAATGCTTTGTCTGCCTAAGTAGACAGTACAAGTGATGCATGAATTACTGTACATGGCTGTGTGGAGTTGTCGTTTGATTGTAGCGTTATGAGAATACAGCAATTCAATTACACACAATGGAACTGTTATAGGGCTGCTCTGTCCTGCAAGACATAATGTTTAATTTTCCCTCACTAAATAAATTAGAACACTGTTCATTACCTGATCATTATTTTATAGGGTTTTGTTGCAGATAAATAACAATCATGTCAATTAGAAAGTGGGGTAATCAGAATGCGGTAGGGAGTATGATGTCCATGCTCCTGTTGATTAGTCTAGAGTGCTGTAATGTTATCAGCAGCACAGCAAAAAGGTGGATGTTCACAACCAGGCAATTAAACCACAGAGAGGAGGGCTGAAGTGGGAGGATGAAGAAATCAACGATGCCTTTTTCAACTGGAATGAAAATGATGCCTTTGAACGTGGCGTTCAAACAGCCTCCCCACCCACACCCCGTACAGCCAACCAACTAAGCAGATGAAGTGATTATTTAACATGGGCGACTCATCCCTCCGGTGAGCTCATTTAATACCTCCCTTCCTGTCTTGGGAGCCGACCCTCTCTGTTGGAGCTTGTCTTGTGCACCGCTTGGCTCTTGGCTGGACACAGAAGCCCATGATGGATGCTCAAAGAGGTGACCCTGTGACCGGCAAGCCACGGGCAAACAACGCTGCCGCGTGTAAAGTTCTCTGGCAACAAGAATATTGATTTCCTGTTCCACGGACTTTGGAAACTATTTTTCCCCTCCTCTCTCTTGCTCTTCTTATTTTGGCATGTATTTATTAGATATTCTGAAAAAAAGACTTTCCATTGTTGCCAAGGAGACGACATGTGGACCTTGACGTTGTGGAGCTACAGCCAAACAATGCAAATAGGACATGGTTGACTCCCACACACAACTGTTGCCCTGAGAAAAAATGGCAAGGCAATGTGAATGTGCTGGGGAAAAGCCAGGCGAATATCAAATAAATGACTCTGTATATTCCTTTTGCAGATCTTTCTCAAGGCATTGTACCCTTAAGCTCCGGAATTTTTTAAAATCAAAGTTTATCTCAGAGCTACAGTTATATCGATTTCCTTCTTGCTATACGGAATAAATGTTCTGTTTTGAAAAATATGAATTAAATATCATTCAGACATTCATTATAAAAATAATGTCTCTAGGCGGTACATAAAGTTTGGCATAGAAATCCTTTAAGTACATAAGTATGGTATGCATGTTCCTGTGCTGAAAGGGATTGTGTTGTTTATTTCAGTTTGCTCTAATGAGACTAGCACAGAAAGCTAGTTCTTATATAAGCCCATGAATATTCATGCACATTCTAACAGAAAATATTCAGCATTCGTGGGCAAATCGACTTGGCGATCACTCAGTAACACACGGCCATCATCCAGTCAGTTCTAAAAACATACTTTCAGTTCAAGTCTTTGTGTTTGCCCAAGAAAGGATTCAGGGGCCCTCTGGTATATCCGTTGTCTGTCCAAACATTTGGACAGTGGCGACTCTGGTCCTCTGGCTGTAGAGAGAGAGAGACAGAGAGAGAGGGATAGAGAGAGGTTTGGAGGGTGGATGTGTAGAATGATCATGGAGAAGAGCAGGACTTGTGGGCAGAAAGCAGTTTGACTCTGCTGCTCAGTCACAGAACACATTCATCATGACCCAGAGTCTGTCTGGATCCCCTGGAGAGGAGGAGGTGAGCACAGACTCTCTCACCCCCACAGCAGATGCCCCAAACTCTGGGTTCCCAGCAGGGGCAGTGTCACAGAGACTCCACTAAACATCCATCAACACTCCCTGAACCAACAACCCAGCATCAAAACAGCCCTCTGACCTAGTCGTTGCTTGCAGAAAACATGTCTGGCTCTGTCACCCCCCTCCTTCAGAACATATTGGTACAACCCACTCTCATGTCATTATAAATCATTATGCTGTATCTGTCTGAAGTATAGTGCTTTACTGTTTGGAACTGTCACAAAGTTGTGGCAGTGTCTACATTTGGTGGCGACAGAGATATTTATTAGTCCATTCATGGACTATTGTCCCATTCAGTTCATTTTATGACATTTGCACGATGGAATGGCACTTCTTCGACTGGCAGAGAAAACCAAGTTAGCAACTTAAAAGATTTGAATGAACTCAAGAAAGACAAAGTCTTGGGGAAACATTGTTTTAAGCCAGCTCATATTTATTTTTCAAAACCAATGAGAATATCTGAGGGTTGGCATTGGGTTCACTTTCTCTGCAGCTATGGTTGCAAACGGACCTTCCAGGCTGTCCAATAACCTTGATCATTTTTGCAAAACACAATCCAGTTTCTCTCGACCCCTTCCCACCTACAATAGAGGTTTTCTTCCAGCTCTAAAAAGTAATGGATGCCTTATGACTGTCAGGGATCTGTCTGGGTCGAGGCCTGGGTGGCATCCACATACAGTACCAGTCAAAAGTTTGGACACACCTACTCATTCCAGGGTTTTTCATCCCTACTATTCCCTAACCTCTATGGGATTTCTGACAAAAGTAGAGCACAATAGGGTGCTTTTCGGGACACATTCTTTCATGGCTGTAGGAAGATGTTTTGGAGGTGGTTGATTTTTGGGGGGGTGGGGAGTATTTTTCCCCACTGTGCTGACGAGTATTTGTCTCTGCTCATTCAGGAGTAATAAAGGCTTAGTTCACACATTTATTTTTGTTTGAAATGTTTTTATTTATCAGGGGGTGGCTGGGCACCCCTTCTCTACCCCAGATGATGATGATAAGGATGGATGATGATGGGGGGGGGTGAAGTGCCCTCCATGTAGTTCACACGGCTCCTGTGCTTGTTGAACATCCATCTTTTCCCAATGCTCTAACACATGCATGCAGTCATTTGAATAATTGTGTAATTTTCTATCAGAAAAAAAGGGATCCAGCAGCTCCGCTTTTGCAGAAATATGATTTTAGTTAATGTAGCAGGTTTTGGGGAATATGATAGGACAAAAAGGGAACTAGAGTCTGGTCTGCTCATGTCAAATGCCACAACGATACCAATGCAGAAACATTGGACATAATACATAATACATACACTACGTCCTCAAGTCTGTGTGAGTAATGGAGTCACATGACCTCAGATGTCACCCTGTTTCTCTCCCATCTCAGACTGATTTATTTCCAACGTTGTTGTAATATATGAGTTCTACTTCTTCTACTTCATTACGTTCCCCTCATGTGCCACTTTGGGGAAAACAGAACAGTTAGCTCTTACGGAAAAATGGATTCATCAATTCAGAAAACATGGTACCAAACAAAAGATTCATGATGTCGGTAACTTTAAACCTTATTAATCTAGTTTTTGGTTTGGGCTTTTCCGTGCCCATCTGCCCACCGCTTTAATCTCAGCCAAAATACTTCTGAAAAGGAGAACATTTGAAATGTGTTGTGTGAAATGCCTGTTTTACTCAACTTGTCACTTCAGTGACCAGTGTCACCGAACAGGCAGAGTATGATTTCCTTCTCTGTAATATAACTCACCGCCGCAACATGAAACGCGATCACTAAGCTCTTCCATATGATCAATTAAAGATAATACATTGACCTTTGTATCATAAACAATCATTCCCACCAACATCTTTGACGTGCGAGTCTCACCAGCGCAGTTAACCAATAAAACATTCCCTCCTAATGATATTCCACAGATACAGGGCATCACAGAATGGCGTAGATTGTTATCATACATTATCATGGCTCCAGAATACCCTACAAAGGAATGGCTAAAGTGGAGGCACCTGTACAAACAGTCGCTCATTTCTGGGAAGAGCGTTTTTAATCCACAAGTTTGGAAAGGAAGAATGAGTCAATACCATTCTTTCCTCTCCTATCCCCACTCCTCGTCTGCTGCTGTCTGTCATTCAGTAGTTGCTTTCTCTTTATCTAAGTGGGGTGACCTCCTCTATGAAGGGCCTCTATTTCTAAAGCTTCTCTACCTTCAAGAGCTGCCTCTCTACTGCGCTCTCTTTCTCTCTCTTTGCCTGCCTCCATCTTGTTTTTCATACAAAGCTCCTTTTATCTGCTCTCTGTCTGGTGTCCACCTGTTGGCTCTGCTTTCCATCACCCAGCCTCCCTCCCCATCACCAGTGGCTCGGGCCGCCCCCGCAACTCCTTTGATCACTCATGTGACCTGTGGGGAGAAATGCACTCGCTCAGGGGAGGGGAGCATTCCATAATGGCGGGAGCACTTAGGATTCTCATCCTCTCCAGCGTCTCCGGGTTTTATCAAAATGCCCCAACTGCCCAGTCTGTTTGGTCCTGTGAAACGGCCTGCAAAGGTAAAGACCTGGACAGACGCCTCCTAGCGTAACACGAGGAAATGGCTTCCGGGAAATGAGATGTCCAGAGTGGCTGACCTGTCGTGAACTGCAATGCATCATTCTACAAGTACTCTGATTAGAAACTGTGGAAGTGTGATGTCATTCAGCTTTTCTCTCTCTCAGTAAGGCAAAATGACAAAGAGAGAGTGTGATAGGGAGAGATTTGTGGACAGCTGGCATTGAAAACTACAGAGAGCCATGCAAGGCTGAGATGGATGACACATGGCAGAATACAGTACATTTACTCTCCAAGTCATTTGCTTTAACAAGCTATGCAATGTGACATGTCAATTAGAGAGGAAAATCACAGCTTCATATTACTCATTTTATGGACATGACCATTTTTGGCTTCCGAGTGGCGTTGTGGTCTAAGACACTGCATTTCAGTGCAAGAGGTGTCGCTGCAGTACCTGGTTCAAATCCAGGCTGCATCACGTCCGACCGTGATTGGGAGTCCCATAGAGTGGCACACAATTGGCTGGGGTAGGCTGTCATTATAAATAATAATTTGTTCTTAGCTGACTTGCCTAGTTAAATAAAGGTTACTTTTTTATTTTATGAAATTGCTCTATATAAAAGTATATGGCTGGTCTGCTGTCAGCCTCCAGAATGTCACGTCTGACATAGCAATAGACGTCATTATGTGTTGACTGAAAAATATATTTTATAGTCAAACATACATTTTACACAATAAGAAATCTTCTGAAGGTGACTCACCACTGTTTATCGGGAATAGCCAGACATGCAGCCGATAACAAAATGGAGAGCTTCTACTTACATACTAGTAATGAATGGCCTTGTCACATCAACTCCTTCAATCTTTCACGTATACACCCTTACTAACATAGTGTAAGAATAAACACACAAACTATGCAACACTTCAAGAGAAGAGAAGCTGTCTGGAAAGGTCTCAGAGAGAATATTTTAATCATCATATCTGGATATCTGAAAGTGTGAGCGAAATAAGACCATTTATTCAATGAAGTTGTAATAAACATGCTTTTAAGATATACATCACATGGCAAAAAGTATTTGGACACCTGCTCATCAATTATCTCATTCCAAAATCATGGGCATTAATATGTAGCTGATCCCCCCCTTTGTTGCTACAGTATAACAGCCTCCACTCTTCTGGGAAGGCTTTCCACTAGTTGTTGGAATGTTGCTGCGGGGACTTGCTTCCATTCAGCCACAAGAGCATTAGTGAGGTGGGGCACATTTGGGCGATTAGGCCTGGCTCGCAGTCAGTGTTCCAATTCATCTCAAAGGTGTTCGATGGGGTTGAGGTCAGGGCTCTGTGCAGGCCAGTCAATTTCTTCCACATTGATCTTGACAAACCATTTCTGTATGAACCTCGCTTTGTGCACGGGGGCATTGTCATTCTGAAACAGGTAAGGGCCTTTCCCAAACTGTTGCCACAAAGTTGGAACCACAGAATCGTCTAGAATATCATTGTATGCTGTTAAGTTAAGATTTCCCTTCACTGGAACTAACTGGTCTAGCCCGAACCATGAAAAACAGCCCCAGACCATTATTCCTCCTCCACCAAACTTTACAGTTGGCACTATGCATTTGGGCAGGTGGCGTTTTTCTGGCATACGCCAAACCTAGATTTGTCCGTCGGACTGCCAGATGGTGAAGTGTAATTCATCACTCCAGAGAACGTGTTTCCACTGCTCCAGAGTCCAATGGCAGTGAGCTTTTCACCACTCCAGCCAACGCTTGACATTGTGCATGGTGATCTTAGGCTTGTGTGCGGCTGCTCGTCCATTTCATGAAGCTCCCGATACACATTTCTTGTGCTGACATTGCTTCCAGAGGCAGTTTAGTGAGTGTTGCAACAGAGGACAAACTATTTTTACGCGCTATGAGCTTCAAGAATCAAGGGTCTTGTTCTGTGAGCTTGCGTGGCCTACCACTTCGTGGCTGAGCCATTGTTGCTCCTTGCTTCCACTTCACAATAACAGCACTTACAGTTGACCCAGGCAACTCTATCAGGGCAGAAATTTAACGAACTGACTGGCATCCTATAAAGGTGCCACATTGAAATTCATGAAAACTTCAGTAAGTGCCATTCTACTGCCAATGTTTGTCTATGGAGATTTTATGGCTGTGTGCTCGATTTTATACATCTGTCAGCAACAGGTGTGGCTGAAATAGCTGAATCCACTGATTTGAAGGGGTGTCCACATACTTTTGAGTGTATCTATCTACTTTTATAAAAGCTACTGAAAACTTGTAATTAGCTGTATTTTATTATTTCAGTCATCAACATTGCAATTCAACCACTTTAAAATTACCTCTGTGAAAACACTTAAATATTACAGAGACAAATGTTTTCCAAATCTGATAATTAATCTGTGAATGAACGCTGGTAGATTGTTGTTGTGAAACCAAATGACTAATGTCTCAGGTTTTCTCGTGAGAGTTTAGAGTTGGTGCTGGTGCTGGAGTTAGAGACATGGTGGGAGGGAGTGGGGATTGTTAGTCAGGGTTTATCTACATACTCTGGCTTATCAACCAAATTAACTGGATTTGTCACTAGAAGATGATCTCAGTCAGTGCCCTACAGAGAAAGAACATGATCTGCTAATCTTTACACATTGAAGAGGATCGCCCTGCATGATCCCTTCTCTGAGTAAAGGTCATTACAAATTCATATTTATATCTAAAGTGAAAACAAAAAGTGACAAATCTTTTCATTTCAACTTTCCCATTGTAAAATGTTAAAAGTTTGTGAACTCAGCCATGATATGTATCTATGCCTGAGCTCTAATGGAACAGAGAAGATGAGTTAAGTCTAAAGAACAACGTTAAATGTCTCCAAATTACTCATTAATTCCGATGCAGACATCTTTGAGAGGGTGGATGGAAGTTTGTATCTGCAAAACGTGAAACAGAATTAATCTGACTGAATTAAAGGATTTACAATTCCATGGGATTGCTTAGAATCTGAAAATAAAATCTTCTTTACTTGAATAATTTTTTTCAAAAGTATTAATAATGTAGATTATCAATCCATTTTTTACGTGGCCGCATGTAGCATCTATCTTTCACCTTAGAGACCCACAGGGACACATGCATACACATATGTATAAACCAATCCTAAAGATAACCCAGTTACTCTTCATTCTCCCCTCATTAAACGAGCATCAATGTTACCAAGGTGGTTTGTTTACATATTCAATTCTGCCCCGCTAGGTCATAGGTCAAGTATGTCACTCTCCTGTCACTCTCCATTTCTCAACAGAAAATGTAATGATGCCTGTGTGTGTAATGGACTGGACAGGCATCTTCTAGAGTTGCTTGCTGTTTCGGTCCCTCCACCATGAATAATTCAGCTGCTCCAATATGGTGACAAAACAGGAGGTGTCAAGGAACAAGGCTTCATGACTTCATCAGCAAGATGCCCTGCTTCCTCTAGCGCCTCCCTCCTCTCTCTCCCTCCTTCCTCTCCTCACCTCCCTCCCCTCACCCCTCCTCCACCTCTTATTCCCCCCTCCTTCTTCTCCCTCTCTCTCTCCCCCCTCCACCTCTTACCCCCTCCTCCTTCTCCTCCCTCTCTCCCCTCCCCTCACCTCTTACTCCCTCCTCCTTCTCCTCCCTCTCTCTCTCCCCTCCCTCTACCTCTTACTCCCCCCTTCACCTCCCTCTTTCTCTCCCCTCCCTCCACTTTTTATTCCCTCCTCCTTCTCCTCTCTCTCTCTCCCCCCTCCCCCTCCCACCTCTTACTCCCCCTCCTCTCCTCCCTCTCTCTCCCCCTCCCTCCACCTCTTCCCCCCTCCTTCTCCTCCCTCTCTCTCTCCCCCTCTCCCTCCACCTCTTACTCCCTCCTCCTTCTCCTCCCTCTCTCCCCCTCTCCACCTCTTACCCCCCTCTTCTCCCCCTCCCTCCTCCCTCTCCTCCCCTCTCTCCCCCTCCTCCCTCCCTCCTCCACCTCTTACTCCCTCCTCCTTCTCCTCCCTCTCTCTCTCCCCTCCCTCCACCTCTTACTCCCCCTCCTTCTCCTCCCTCTCTATCTCCCCTCCCTCCACCTCTTACTCCCTCCTCCTTCTCCTCCCTCTCTCTCCCCTCCCTCCACCTCTTACTCCCCCTCCTTCTCCTCCCTCTCTCTCTCCCCTCCCTCCACCTTTTACTCCCTCCTCCTTCTCCTCCCTCTCTCTCTCCCCTCCCTCCACCTCTTACTCCCCCTCCTTCTCCTCCCTCTCTCTCCCCTCCCTCCACCTCTTACTCCCTCCTCCTTCTCCTCCCTCTCTCTCCCCACCTCCCTCCACCTCTTACCCCCCCTCCTTCTCCTCCCTCTCTCTCTCCCCTCCCTCCACCTCTTCCCCCCATACTGTATGCAGTAATTTAATTCCCACCTCCCTCCTCCCAGACAACACGTGTATGGAAGGAGGGCTGGTTATGGGTGGAAGGACAGAGGCCTGCCTGCCTCCCTGCCTGATCCTCAGTGCAGGCCAACTGGCTGGGTGTGTCCCTTTGTCCTTGCTGGCTGTGGAGCCCTACACCATTCATCTCTGTCAGAGGCCTGCATCACAGGACCCCCCACTCTGGAGGGCCCGTCTTGGAGGCACATCAGTGCTAAATGGAGCCTTAACACAGTATTGACTGGCCCACTAGTGTCTCCACTGGCCTGGCTGGGTACGGGAGTAAACAGCCTCTCATATTTCTCCCCTGTCCTAGGCTGGCCGATATGTCAGGTGACACCAGGGATAATTATGAGGATTGAGTTAGAGCCCAGAGTTTGATGCAAAAGCAGCACCCTCTCACCACAGTTGACAGGGGTAGAAACGAAAGTAGATGGTGTCTATCTGGGTGATTTTGGAATGAACGTACACAAGTGAGTGAAGCTGGTGTTTGCAGACGAGTTTCAAACAGTGTGTACATGCCTCTTCACCTGATCTGAGTCTCCTAAGCGATATGACTTTGTAATAAAGCATAGAGACACGACACACTCATATCAATCCTCAATTCTCAAATGTGATATAGATGTTTACAAGGATAATGCAATCAAGTTGTGAGAATAAACCATACATACCTCAGTTTTAGGTGATGAGTCTTGTCTAGCTACAGTATAATGCTCTTTCCTTTCTGCTTCAGTAGCACTGCCTTTCCTCTCAGTTAGCCAAGCTGAGCTGGTGTCATGTCCTCTGTCTATTGGAGGGACACGTCCTCCCTACTGGTTCTCTTTATCCAGTATCTCCCACTGCAAGGCCTCTGTCATGAAAGTGAAAGTCCCCCTTCTCCCAAAGGGAGCGAGAATCAGAACCATGCATTTGTATTCCCAGCACAGATCCACATCCATCAATCATCTCATCTAACACCAGCTAAGACTCAGAAAGAGCGGATTCCCTTTCTTGAGTCCTGCTTCATATTGAAAGAATGTGTCTGAGAACAAAAGCACTGCCAATAAATCCCCACAGATTTGAGGGCCCTAAATATTAAGCAGTTAGGGTATGGATCCAGGTACAAGGGGACTTTGAAAAACTTATTTTCCAACTTAACAGCATTCAGTGAAAATAAATGTCCGATAGATTTTCCAAGCCCTGGTTACCGTCTCAAAGTCTCTTTTGATGTCATAGAACAAGCGGACAGTCCAGTACTCACTGTTCGTCCCAACTCACTCTGCTAGCAGTGAAGGAGAGGATGGCTCATAGAACACGGCGCATGCTCCTCTTTGTATGCTAGCTCCATGGGGTGAGTTGTAGGTCTAGCTAGCATGTAGCCAAACGCAATCACGCCCCTTAAGTCCTGTAATAACTTCAGAAGACGGTTCCAGTCATAAAAAATGCTCAAAAACACAGCTGCCACCAATGTAACACGTCTCTTAGTGCAGTGGTTCCCAACTCCAGTCCTCAAGTACCATCAACAGCACACATTGTTATTGTAGCCTTGGACAAGCACACCTGATTCAACTCATCAGGCCAATGAGTTGAATGAGGTATGTTTTTCCAGGGCTACAACAAAAATGTGTGCTGTTGATGGTACTGGAGGATGGGTGTTGGGAACTACTGGTTTAGAGGGTTCGGAGAGTGGAACATCAACTATAGGAAAGTTAAGACTAGACAGGGGCAACAGCACACAGGAGTGATGTAAATGTCTTTATTCTCTAGAAGCAACCACCATCTCAATCAGTTCACGAGACAGACAGGAATTTATAGACACAGGTCAGGCATTACTAATCAACGATGAACAGACCACCCTTTTCATTACATATATTATCACAATTATTCAGTTGAGCGTACAAGAGACATGGTATACGTATAAATTAAGATAGGTATATTGAGACACATTATTTAATGGTGGTGTACCTACACATTATTAGTATGGTAATGCAGAAGTTTTCTTTTAAGAGAAAATAGTATTTCTGTATTTTGACAAAAATGAGAATAGTGGCTATTCACTGAATGTTGGATAATTATGTTTCCAGAATAATTTGTACTGAGAAATAGCACCTTTAGAAGAACATAAGATGTTGATTATTTATAATTATTCATAAATTCAAAAATAGAAAACTGAATCTATGAAGAGACTCACAGAGTGCCAAGATTGTCACAAGTCTCCTGGTAGACAAAAGCTTGCCATTCTGAGTATCTGTTTAAATGCAATACCACCCCAAGCGGTATGCAAAATCATTTGTTAATTGCAAAAAGGATCTTATATGAAATATATTGCTTATATTGACTTACAGTAGTACATCAGTAATGATTAGGTTTGTATCTTCTGTGTGCTACTGGGATTGACACATATCATTGCATAGAATAACATCATGTTGTCAATGTCAACTTTAATTGGGGATCACTTGGCCAATGATACAACATACTTTAAGGTCTTTATAGTCTATGCATCTACCATTCAGACGCATCTACCATTCAGCAGTACTTTGTACACCAGTTCAATACACCTGGTATATGGTATATGGTATATCTAGAGAGAGAGAGAGAGAGAGAGAGAGAGAGAGAGGGAGAGGGAGAGGGAGAGGGAGAGGGAGAGGGAGAGGGAGAGGGAGAGAAAGTGAGTCCGTAAGATCACAAAAGGGAAGCAACAATCAGAAATACTCAGGCAAACTGAGGACAAGGGACACAGTACACAGTCCTTAGGAAACATACATTTAAAGAAGGGCGGGGAGGGGGGGGGGGTAAAGCAGAGTGGAACAATATCACAGATCCTTGGGACAAAGGTGATTTTATTCCGGTACCATGCAGAGGCAACATCAGTTACACAATCAATACGTTAAATCCTACACATATTTTCACAAATAGGTCTTCAAAGAGCAATGTGTATTTGGTTCATAAGAGCTAATAAACTGTTGGTTATGAGTTCAAATTGATGAGATGCTGGAATATTTATATAGATGCCTAATAAGAACAAAGCACCGCTGCACGATGCTTTGTTCTTATTAGGCATCTATATAAATATTCCAGCATCTCATCAATTTGAACTCATAACCAACAGTTTATTAGCTCTTATGAACCAAAGCACTTCACCTCGCTTCCCCTCAGGAAAGAGTGTTACGAAGAGCGGGAGACAGAGAGAGCTGTCAGCCCAGCCAAAGTGAGTGTTGTCCTTCAGTGCTATGGTAGCTTTTTTACAACTTGGGTGACAGTTTGACTGCTTCTTTCTTTCCTTCCAACATATCCACCTTCTCTTGGTCTCTTTAATAAGTTGGAGGGGCTGCCAACACAGCTCTCACATCAAGCAGCAATACCGAGGGCACCCTTGGCAATGACTCCTGTCTCATCCCATCACACGGAATCACAATCTTTTATTCAGAGCTGTTACCATAGTGCAGAGAACAGTGCAGAACATCAAAAGAAATGGTATGTCTTGAGTAAAATCTATAAGCTTGCAACAAAGTTTTTGACATTCTTAAATATCAAATATCATTGTATTAGTCACATGCGCCGAATACAACAGATGCAGACCTTACAGTGAAATGCTTACTTACAAGCACAAAACCAACAATGCAGTTTAAAAAATATGAATAACAATAAGAAATAAAAGCAAAAGGTAGTTAAATAGCAGCAGTAAAATAAAAATACAGAGACTATATACAGGCGATACCTGTTACAGAGTCAATGTGCCAGGGGCACCAGTTAGTCTAGGTAACTGCGGTAATATAGGTAGAGTTATTAAAGTAACTATGCATAGATAATAACAGAGAGTATTCCCTTAGGGGGAATAGGTTTAGTCGTGCCCTCTTCACGACTGTCATGGTGTGCTTGGACTATGTTTGTTGGTGATGTGGACACCAAGGAAATTGAAGCTCTCAACCTGGTCCACTACAGCCCCGTCGATGAGAATGAGGGCGTGCTTGGTCCTCCTTTTCCTGTACACAATTATCTCCTTTATCTTAATGGGAAAGGTTGTTGTCCTGGAACCACACGGCCAGGTCTCTGACCTCCTCTTTATAGGCTGTCTCGTTGTTGTCGGGCCACCACTGTTGTGTCATCTGCAAACTTAATGATGGTGTTGGAGTCGTGCCTGGCCGTGCAGTCATGAGTGAACAGTGAGTAAAGGAGAGAACTGAGCACGCATGCCTGAGGGGTCACTGTGTTTAGGAGCAACGTGATGGATGTGTTGTTACCTACCCTCACCACCTGGGGGTGTACCGTCAGGAAGTCCAGGATCCAGTTGCAGAGGGAGGTGTTTAGTCCCAGGGTCCTTAGCTTATTGATAAGCTTTGAGGGCACTATGGTTGTTGAACAATGAGCTGTAGTCCATGAAGAGCATTCACACATAGTTGTTCCTTTTGTCCAGGTGGGAAAGGGCAGTGTGGAGTGCAATAGAGATTGAATCGTCTGTGGATCTGTTGGGGCGGTATGCATATTGATGTGGGTATAGGGTTTCTGTTATAATGGCGTTGATGTGAGCCATGCCCAACCTTTCAAAGCACTTCATGGCTACAGACGTGAGTGCTTCGGGTCGGTAGTCATTCAGGCAGGGTACCTTTATGTTCTTGGGCACAAGGACTATGGTGGTCTGCTTGAAACATGTTGGTATTACAGACTCAGACAGGGAGTAGTTTAAAATGTCAGTGAAGACACTTGCCAGTTGGTCAGCGCATGCTCACAGTATACAGCCTGTTGATCCATCTGGCCCCGCGGCCTTGTGAATGTTGAAAGATCTTTATCACATCGGCTGCGGAGAGCGTGATCACACAGTCATCCAGAACAGCTGGTTCTCTCATGCATGTTTCAGTGTTATTTGCCTCGAATTGAGCATAGAAGTAGTTTAGCTCATCTGGTAGGCTCGTGTCACTGGGCAGCTCTCGTCTGTGCTTCCCTTTGTAGTCTGTAATAGTTTGCAAGCCCTGTCACATCCGGCGAGCGTCGGAGCCGGTGTAGTATGATTTGATCTTAGTCCTGTACTGACACTGCCTAAATATGGTTTCTATCAAAGGCTTGTCTGCAGTTGATGAGGAACGGGAGTTGTATTATGATCATGGGAACTTGCAATCAAGAGTTGTGCTTCAGTTGATGTTTCTGCTGAGAATCTTAGTGAAATATCACTACCTAGTGAGAAAGTTAAATTTTTCTGAGGAGTACAGAAGAAGTAAACAATAACAAACCATTGTGAGGGGAATCAACGCCCTTCTTATGTTCCCCAATAAACATTGAGGCAGTAGCCAGATGAGACTGTGACACAGTAAGATTTTACAGTCCAGACAGACGTGGGTACTCCTCCCCTCCAGATGACCCTCTACTAAGCTCAGACAGACACACATTTTATGGTGTAGTTGCTTGAGGGGGATTTCAAACAGGATGTAGCAGACATGCGTCGGTTATGGTCAGGTGGTAAGGTAACCTGCGAACTTCAAAACCAGTGTCTGCCCTTGGCTCAATTGAGAATTTCCTATTGGTCTAATGGTCTATGATGTTGGTTGCTCCCGTGCGTGACCCGGGTGCATTTCCTGTGAGTTGGACTCACTTGAATTCTTAATCAATTTGAAAATCTTCCTAAAAAACACACTTCTCTTGTTACTCAGCAGGTACACAGCTTTTCTTTTCAAACTTGGCATTGAGCAACTTCTGAGTTGTTTTCTCCTTTTTTTCAAAGAAATAAAGTCAAGAGGTTCAGTTTTACTTGCCTTGAGTTGGTAGTTAGAATTGTCCGCTACAGAGATTTAAAGGGATAACCAGATTGTGGCAATGATGTCATTTATCTACTCCCCCAGAGTCAGGTGAACTCGTGGATACCATTTGTATGTCTCTGTGTCCAGTATGAAGGAAGATAGAGGTAGTTGTGCTAACTAGTGTTAGCATTGGCTCGCGAAACTACCTCTAACTTCCTTCGTACTGGACACAGAGACATACATTTTTTATCCACGAGTTCATCTGACTCTGGGGAAGTAGATAAAGGGCCCTATTGCCAAAATCCTGAACTATTCCTTTAAAAGCTACTTTCCCCAACAGGCAACACCTGTGTGAAGTGGAAATGATCTTGCTTTTAACCTTTAATTTTCCATTTAAAAACGTGGGATATGTGAATTGAGGTCTATGGAGAGTCAGCCGAGTGAGATGAATAGGCAATGAACCTGCTGTTTGAGCCGGTGGAAGGTTCTTCATTTCAGGGGTGTTTTAAGCCCTTGTCCAATGAGATGAGGGAGATTTAGAGACATTTCCTCATGAACATGTCCTTATAACCACGGTGCAGTCTACTATCAATATCCTGTCTTGAGTTGAATGCATTACGTCAGTAGAAAACATCCGGTGGCATCATGCCCATAGAGGTCACAAGGGCACATGCCCCCTCAGACTAAAATGTTTTTAAATAAAAATAAATAACGTTGTCAGATGTTAAATTTAGCTTCCGCTTATAGGCAGATCTCGCAGGAGGTATGTTTGTAAACTACAGTTTTCACCCCCCTTTGATTTTTAAAGGTGAATGGAAAAAAAGGAATATATCTTGATTACATAAGTATTCACTTACTGTATATAGTAAATACTTGTTAGAAACACCTTTGGCAGCAATGTCAGCTGGGAGTCTTATTAGGTACATCTAAGAGTTTTGCGCACCTGGATTGTGCAATATTTGCCCATTATTCTTTTCAAAAGTTGGGGATCATGGCTAGACAGCAATGTTCAAGTCTTGCCATAGATTTTAAGCAGATTGAAGTCTAAACTGCAACTTGGCCTCTCAGGAACATTCACTGTCTTCTTGGTAAGCAACTCCAGCGTACATTTGGCCTTGTGTTGCAGGTTATTGTCCTGCTGAAAGATGAATTAATCTCCCTGTGTCTGGTGTAAAGTAGACTGCAGCAGGTTTTCCTCTAGGATTTTGCCTGTGTTTTAAACTCCCCAGTACTTAACGATTACAAGCATATCCATACCATGAAACAGACACCACCATACTTGAAACTAAGGAGGCAGTTACTCAGCGATGTCATGTGTTGGATTTGCTGCAAATATAAGGCTTTTTAATTAGGCCTAAAAGTGTATTCCTTTGCTGTGTTTTTTTTTCCAGTATTACTTTGGAAATACTTCCTTGTTGCATACAGGATGCATGTTTTGTATATTTTGTATTCTTCTTTTCACTCTGTCATTTAGGTCATTATTGTGGAGTCGCTACAATGTTGTTGATCTATCCTCAGTTTTATCCCATCACAGCCATTGATCTCTGTAGCTGTTTTAAAATCACCAATGACCTCATCGTAACATCCCTAAGCAATTTCCTTCCTGTCCTGCAGCTCAGTTCAGAAGGACGACTGCATCTTTGATGTGTCTGGGTAGTTTAATACATTATCCACAGCATGCTTAAAGAGATATTCAATTTCTGATGTGGTTTTGTTACCCATCTACCAATCACTGTATTTATTTTATGAGGTTTTCGAAAAGCTCCCTGGTCTTTGTAGTTGAATCTGTGCTTTAATTTCAATACCTGACTGAGGGACCTTGCATATTTCGTATGTATGGCGAACAGAGGAAGGGATAGCCATTCCAAAATCATAAGGTGAATGCACCAATTTGTAAGTCGCTCTGGATAAGAGCGTCTGCTAAATGACTTAAATGTTAAATGTTAAATATCAACCTGATTATTTCACCTAGAGTGAGTCCACGTAACTTATTATGTGATTTGTTAAAACAAATTAACTAATTTAGGCTTGCCTAAACAAAGGGGGTGAATACTAATGCAGCCACTATATTTTAATTAGGTCTATTTAATTTTATTAATTTTTATTTACTTTTCACTTTGACATTATGGAGTATTTTGTGTAGATCAATTTAAAGAAAAACACAATTAAATGTATTTCATCCCACTTTGTAACGCAACAAAATGTGAAAAAGTGGGTGAGTTATAACACTAACTATATGTAGTCTTGATGAATAAATACAACACAAATATTTTGTTGTGTCTCTGTAGTACTAGTCACCTAGGAATTTTCTTAAATTAGCTTAGATTGCCATCTAGATAGAATAACCAATCTCCCAACCTAGCTACCATGTCATTTCAGGCTATCGATGAAGTTAGATTCGCTTGTCTAATTATCTTAACTGGCATGCATGCTGGTAAGATTGCTAATAAAAAGTGTGCTTTCATTCTTGGGTTATAATACTCTATACTAATGTAGGCTATAAAAACAAAGAGAGTGGTACATTCTATATTCAAGCTCCCAGTCATTTATTGTGTATACCACCAATGTTTCGGCATCACTGTGCCTTCTTATCACTCCTTCTTCAAGAAGGAACAATGATGCTGAAACGTTGGTGGTTTACTCAATAAATTACTGGCAGCTTGTATATAGAATGTACGACTCTCGTTATTTATTTTTTCATATCCTACAGTTTACTCGACATTAGTCAGCACCTCTACCAACTTGTTGGCATATGCACCAGCTCAAGCTTTTTATTCGATTATATATGTCATTATGACAGTAGTACTAAACTCCTGAGACATTAGAGTTCTTAAAAAATCAAAGTGAATCATTAGTTAAAATGACAATTAAACAGGTCAAGGTATAGAAACCCTATACAGAACAATGTACATATTTTTTTGATAGATTTAGGAATAATGATTATGGCTCTGGATTGCAGGAAAAAGGAAAACATTGAAAAATTCTAAATTCTCCTCACTTCGTGCCCCCTCTAGAATATTGGGTGCTGAAAACAATCCTTGGATTCTGTATTTTTTCTCTTTACCCCCCCCCCTCTACCTGAATTACATTTCTTTCCCTTTGGAACATTCCTCTGGTAGAGAAATTAAGATATCTTGACACAACTTCAAACACACTCTTCAGTAAACATCCACTGTAGAGAAAGCACTTCATCTGTGCCTCTGGGATATTATTAAGCATCTCTGGTAGCTCCTACTCCAGAGGTGCACAGGTTAAGAAAGACAACTCCTGTCTTTCCACCTGCCATCCGCATAACAATCCTGTAACCTGGATCTGGGGATTGGCGATGTGCATCATTGTTGTGGTCAAACATGCCCTGAGAGGATAAAAATGTTCCCCAAAACATGCTTTAACGATGCAATTTGTCTTCGAATTTTCACGTCGGACTCTGTCCATAATTACGCTGGTATGGTATATCTGTGCTGCACAGGTGTTTTTAATCATCTCGGAAAAATGCAACTTAGTAGCCCTGACCTTTTCCTCACCTCCCTCCGTCCTCAAAATGAGTTACATAAGCTATGACATCCATTAAAATCTTCACAATTGCTCTGTTCATTATTACCACTGCTATTCCTCATTCCCACTCAGCTTTGGTAATGACCCCCACATTCCTGATGAATGAATGCATTAATGCCACAGGAATGATGTTGATAATGAATGATGCTGACAGCTTTATGCACTTTTCGTTTTTTGGGGGGATGAAATAGGAGATTTCCTGTAGCTCTACTCAGTGTATGTACTAGTCATTATGTTTTGGTGAACAGTGAAATAAGTTCAGTTAAGCAAATTAATAGTATGTACAGTATATATAATGGTATATTAATACACACAAATAAAGTCATTAGCCGGTCATTGAGTTCTCCATGACTAAAATGTGCATAGGCTCACTGGTTTGTGCTGAATGAACTGATTGGAAGTCATATAAAGTGTGGTACTGTACAATATTCAAAGTTCACTGACATTTGTTCCAAATTAACCACCCAGACTGCACCTTACGTAATTACACCTTATGTTGAGGTCAGACGTTTGCATACAATAGATTTTGATTCCAATGCATTTCAAAATGCAGTTTTATCGTACATGATATTGAGAAAGAAACAACTTCAAAGGTGGTTGGTTGTAAAATAATACACCGCTCAATTGGCAAAGACAATTATGCATTCAGTACGTGGTGCAACTTCCTTAATCCCCCCCGCCAAAATGTAATGGAAAGAGCAGGTGATCTTAATATTTTGTGCACTCAGTGTACGTGAATGTGAATAACCATGTACAGCAGTGACAAGACAATTTCGTTAGATACTGTAGATACTGTAGATACTGTCTGATATCTGTATTTTGAGAGTATTGGTGACTTTAACATCAAATGAAGTTGCATCGATATCATTTAAAAAAGTAATATAGGTTTTAATTGTGACCCTTTGTCTCTGCTGGTCGCCATGGTGTGACTCGAGCTACAAAGCACTTTTATTTTGACAATAAGTGCCTTTTATAGAGCATAGACGGATTCCACCTCAGCCCCTGGCTGAAAGGATCAATGACAGATAGTTACCTCTGCATAAATTAATTTGGATTTAGTTGTTTTTCTGTTCAATCCTGTCACGTTCTGACCATCGTTCTTTTGTGTTTTCTTTGTTTTAGTGTTGGTCAGGACATGTGCTGAGTGGGCATTCTATGTTGTGTGTCTATTTTTCCTGTTTCTATTTTTGGCCTGATATGGTTCTCAATCAGAGGCAGGTGTTAGTCATGGTCTCTGATTGGGAACCATATTTAGATTGTTTAGTTTAGATTGTTTAGCCTGTTTAGTGTTGGGTTTTGTGGGTGACAGAAGATTAACAAGGCATTTTAATATTCTGTTTGATGCGCATTGTACTCAGTAGGATACAATAACATGTCCAACTAGTCTCTGTTATAAAACAACATGAATGATTCAAGGCATGATACCTCATAACCAAACAGTCAGATAAATTGCATTCAAACATTTAGAATGGGCATTTAAGTGCATCTTAATAAAAGGATAACATTAGTCTCCAGGGTGGAGTACAGAGTAAACTGGCTTCCTATTGTACGCTAAATCATGACTTGAAACACAACTCTGAAAGAAATGTGAATAATAGATAATAGATAGTGAGAAATGCTATGTGTGTGACCAAGTGATCTTTACACTTGCCAATGCATATGGGGCGTACATGACAAATTACTGCCTCATGAACACAGTCCGTAAATCCTCCGTTTTTCCCACATCACTGATATTCTGATTGAAAGACCCAGCCCTGGTGAGCAGCATTAAGCCAGAATGGAGGTGGAAGTCCTCATTAAAAGATTATCAACATTATTACCTGGGATATTGATGGCTGTTCTGCTGTCAATCAAAGCTCAGTGGCGATACATCAGAGCGTTGCTATGCTTGCTCCCCTTATTGCTAACTACCTCATCATCGATTTATAACTGCTTGCTATTCATTACATTAATGAATGGGAACAGCAGAGCACTAGTGGGAGTGTAATGGCCCTCTATTCCCTCTATAGTGCACTACTCTTGACCACAGCCATATGAGCCCTTGTCAAAAGTAGGACACTGTAAAGGGAATAGGCTGCCATTTGGGACACAGCCTGCCTAGGATGTTAGAGAGGTGGCTGAACTCAAACGTGCAAGATGATCTAATGTGTTCGTTTTAATGTGGCGTGAGTACGGTCACAGGTGCTTCGCAACAAATGCCACCGCCAGAGAGAGAGCCAGTCTGTCAGTAGAAGATCTTCATTACTGCATTCAAAGGCAGGGCCTTCTGGCTGAACATAAACAGCCAGCAGCATGAAACGGCAGCAGCTCCTCCACTGTGGGATAAAACAACATAACCCCTCATTCCATACCATGACATTAGCATACAGTGTATTATTCATGAGGTTTCTGCTTCTAGATTTGCACACTTTTTAAATTGTTTCTCCTGTACACTTAAGTTTACAGTATTCACTGTATAAAACATGTCTTCCCAGGCGAGGGTAAAGAGGAGGATTGTTCCGTATACAGATCAATTGTAGGGGAAGAAAGGATGCAAGAATCCACTAAATGTATGGTATCAAATATACTATTGGGATATGTATCTATACACAGATTCAGGATCTTAATTTGATCACCCTGTTGTAGGAGAACTTTCCTGCAACCCCTGCAAGTATGTCCATTCATTATAATCAACGTAATAATTCACATTTCCTGTTCCTGCAGGATTATTTTCCTGCTGTATCAAACTGGCTCAAATTAAGATTCAACATCTGCAAGTGCCGCTGCCACATGCCTTTACAAATGATCACATGGAGAGAGAGATCCATCCGGGACATTCTGAAATCCAAGAGGAATCAGGGATGTCTATGGCTTCTATTAAATGTTGTCTTTCACTCACTTTTCCCAAGGTAGGACAGCATGTGGATGTTTGTCAGAATGTGTGGGTGAGTGATGTTTGTCAGCAAGTGTGGGTGAGTAAATACATGCATTAAAAATTCATGTTTTTGTGTTTAAATGTGTGTCTGTGGCATGTGTACATGCGTATGCGCCTGCGTGTGTCATAAGGTGGTCCCTCCTACTGTACTGTACGCTGAGTAACAGAACTGTGCCGCATTCGGAGTAACAGAACTGTGCTGTAAGCTGAGTAACAAAACTGTGCTTTACGCTGGGTAACAGAACTGTGCTTTACGCTGAGTAACAGAACTGTGGTGCATTCGGAGTAACAGATCTGTGCTGTAAACTGAGTAACAGAACAGCAGGAGTGTAAGCACTCCTTCCAAGTTAGGGAATGCCACTTCATTCTTCCTTTGAGACTTTGGCCACGTCCCACCAGTGCTAATAGTCGACATCGTTAGCTCTGACAGCCTGTGTCCTGCCAGGACCAATTAGAGACCTCTGTGTTTTAGCCGAACGAGGCTTACATTCTGACCACACCGCACACTTCGATACGCATACATGTCATTACGTAAATGCACCCACACTGCTTGCATGCATCAATGAGCGTCTGCATAGCCAGGCGCTAAAATAGAATTTGGTTCTATTTGTGATCTTTGAAGCGCTGCAAGTCTTGCCTCTCCCATCTCCTAAATGGTTTTTAGGAGCATATACCCACATGGGTGATTGAAAGATGAACTGAGGTCCACACTCCAGTCCAGTAGGTCTTGGTAATGCACCTTAAAGTTGGTTGCCAACCATCATAGAAAGTCAAAAGAAGAAGAAGCCTGAAGGACGAGAGATTTCTAGAAATTAACTCGGTTTACCCTTTTATCTGTGGATTAATTGTCGGAGTAGAGGACCTTGTGCATTTCGGGTAAAATAACAAGCCAATGTTTATGTCCCAGGACAAAGGAGCTAGCAACAGCAAGCTAGCTAGTTAAATTGTCATGAATGTTTCCTTTTTGACCTGTCCAAAATTAATATAGTTGGTTCAGAGAAACCTGTGTGTCCTGATCACGTTGGTTGTGGGTGGACAAAATCAACATGCGTGCACATGCGGTCTTTTAGCACTGGGTCAACCTTTCATGACGCATGGCCTGGAAATACAGTAATTAGACACACAAGTAAACAAAGGGGAAAGAGCAATCTGGTTCGTCAATGCAATAGGCTACATCAGGTTTCCCTGAGAATGTGTTGTGTGGATACTTGAAATGTGGCTGGAAAATGTGTCACTGACTAGACTGAGAATGTCACAGGTTGACCTTTTACACTCAATCCATGTATAGTAAAACCTGTACCATACTGTAGTAATCAATATGATATGAGATGGATATCACAGATTGGGGTTACACAGCAGATGTATCTTTGTGTTGACCTTGGTGTTACTCTGGACCCTGATCTCTCTTTGGACGAACATATCAAGACTGTTTCAAGGACAGCTTTTTCCATCTACATAACATTGCAAAAATCAGAAACTTTCTGTCCAAAAATGATGCAGAAAAATGAATCCATGCGTTTGTCACTTCTAGGTTAAACTACTGCAATGCTCTACTTTCCGGCTACCCGGATAAAGCACTAAATAAACTTCAGTTAGTGCTAAATACGGCTGCTAGAATCCTGACTAGAACCAAAAAATTTGATCATATTACTCCAGTGCTAGCTTCCCTACACTGGCTTCCTGTCAAGGCAAGGGCTGATTTCAAGGTTTTACTGTTAACCTACAAAGCATTACATGGGCTTGCTCCTACCTATCTCTCTGAATTGGTCCTGCTGTACATACCTACACATATGCTACAGTCACAAGACGCAGGCCTCCTAATTGTCCCTAGAATTTCTAAGCAAACAGCTGGAGGCAGGGCTTTCTCCTATAGAGCTCCATTTTTATGGAATGGTCTGCCTACCCATGTGAGAGACGCAAACTCGGTCTCAACCTTTAAGTCTTTCCTGAAGACTCATCTCTTCAGTGGGTCATATGATTGAGTGTAGTCTGGCCCAGGAGTGTGAAGGTGAATGGAAAGGCTCTGGAGCAACGAACCGCCCTTGCCTGGCTAGGTTCCCCTCTTTCCACTGGGATTCTCTGCCTAAAATCCTATTACAGGGGCTGAGTCACTGGCTTACTAGGGCTCTTTCATACCGTCCCTAGGAGGGGTGCGTCACTTGAGTGGGTTGAGTCACTGATGTGATCTTCCTGTCTGGGTTGGCGCCCCCTCTTGGGTTGTGCCGTGGCGGAGATCTTTGTGGGCTATACTCGGCCTTGTCTCAGGATGGTAAGTTGGTGGTTGAAGATATCCCTCTAGTGTTGTGGGGGCTGTGCTTTGGCAAAGTGGGTGGGGTTATATCCTTCCTGTTTGGCCCTGTCCGGGGGTGTCATCGGATGGGGCCACAGTGTCTCCTGACCCCTCCTGTCTCAGCCTCCAGTATTTATGCTGCAGTAGTTTATGTGTCGGGGGGCTAGGGTCAGTTTGTTTTATCTGGAGTACTTCTCCTGTCCTATCCGGTTTCCTGTGTGAATTTAAGAACATTTGAACATCTTGGCCATGTTCTGTTATAATCTCCACCCGGCACAGCCAGAAGAGGACTGGCCACCCCACATAGCCTGGTTCCTCTCTAGGTTTCTTCCTAGGTTTTGGCCTTTCTAGGGAGTTTTTCCTAGCCACCTGCATTGCTTGCTGTTTGGGGTTTTAGGCTGGGTTTCTGTACAGCACTTTGAGATATCAGCTGATGTACGAAGGGCTATATAAATACATTTGATTTGATTTGACGAGAGCTCAGCATTCAACATCATCCTCCAAGCTCACCATTAAGCTGGAGGCCCTGGGTCTCAACCTGGCCCTGTGCAATTGGATCCTGGACTTTTTGACGGGCCGCCCCCAGGTGGTGAAGGTAGGAAACAACATCACTACTTCGCTGACCCTCAACACTGGGGACCCACAAGGGTGTGTGTTCAGCCCCCTCCTGCACTCCCTGTTCACCCATGACTGCGTGACCATGCACGCCTCCAACTCAATCATCAAGTTTTCAGATGACAACAGTAGTGGGCTTGATTACCAAGAATGATGAGACAGCCTACAGGGAGGAGGTGAGGGCACTCGGAGTGTGGTGTCAGGAAAACAACCTCTCACTCAACGTCAACAAAACAAAGGAGATGATTATTGACTACAGGAAACAGCAGAGGGAGCACCCCCCTATCCACATCAAAGGGACAGTAGTGGAGAAGGTGGAAAGTTTTAAATTCCTTGGGATACACATCACAGACAAACTGAAATGGTCCACCCACATAGACAGTGTGGTGAAGAAGGTGCAACAGCGCATCTTCAATGTCAGGAGGCTGAAGAAATTTGGCTTGTCGCCTAAAACCCTCACAAACTTTTACAGATGCACAATCGAGAGCATCCTGTCGGGCTGTATCACAGCCTGGAATGGGGGTGGTGCGGTCTTCACAACACATCACCGGGGTCAAACTACCTGCCCTCCAAGACACCAACATCACCTGATGTGGCCAAAAAGATCATCAAGGACAACAACCACCCAAGCTATTGCCTGTTCACCCCGCTACCATCCAGAAGGCGAGGTCAGTACAGGTGCATCAAAGCTTGGACGGAGAGACTGAAAAACAGATTATATCTCAAGGCCATCCGACTGCTAAACAGCAATCACTAACTCAGAGAGGCTGCTGCCTACATATAGACTCATATCACTGGTCACATTAATAAATTGATTACTAGTCACTTAAACAATTCCACTTTAATAATGTTCACATATCTTACATTACTCATCTCATATGACAGTATATACTGTACCTTATACCATCTATTGCCCCATGCCTATGCCTCTCATCCATATATCTATATGTACATATTATTATTCCTCCCTTTAGATTTGTGTTTATTAGGTTGTTGTTGGGGAATTGTTAGATTACTTGTTAGATATTACTGCACTGTCGGAACTAGAAGCACAAGCATTTTGCTACACTCGCATTAACATCTGCTAACCATGTGTTTGTGACCAATAAAATTTGATTGGATTTTTTTTACCGCAAGAACTGGTCACAAACCCAACTGCAGTCCCGCAATGTTATTTTATGTGTATGTGATGAAGCTCACTTGCCAGCCATGGTCCCAGCAATTTTGTGCCCAGTAGGCAATATCAAATGTGCAAAAATGTTTCAGGGATTATGTTAAATTACCAGAGATTGTCACGTGGCCCATTATATTAGGCTATAGCTTACCTTTTAGAAGGATGATTTGCAAGCAGACAAATAAACGCGCAACGCTTGCTCACCATAGTAGCCTAATATATGTTATTCCTTTTCCTTTTCAATGATTGCACCTCGACTCACGTTGGTTGACACTGTAGTAAACTAGTATAATAATACTTAAATTCATTTCATAATTACGTTAACTGCCATGTGATTCTCTGCCCATCTATGCAGGCTACTCTGTTTGAGACCACATAGGTGTACTCGCAAGCCCAACTACAGTAGGGGAGGAGAGGTATGCTATGGAAGTTGAAACAGCAAATTCTGAGTGTGGATAATGCAAAATAGATGTGCTTTTAATACGATAGTTAGGATAATGCATACAAAGCAGAAAGACGAAGATTTCCAAATAATCTGCAGGACAACAAAAATATTTTTATTGCAAAATCATCTGTCTGACCGCCCGCTCCCACCCGCAGCATGAAAAATACCGACCATGCTGCAATGATCTCTGTCAGGACCCGCAGGGCAAACCCTTTACTTCATTCCACAATGAGATTTGAAATGAGTAAGCATTTCTTTTGAAGGGAGGATATTGCACAGAGAGAGAGAGAGAGAGACAGAGAGAGAGAGAGAGAGAGAGAGAGAGAGAGAGAGAGAGAGAGAGAGAGAGAGAGAGAGAGAGAGAGAGAGAGAGAGAGAGAGAGAGAGAGAGAGAGAGAAAAGTAGGATGTGATTTGTGATAGCAAAGACATTCATGATCAGATACAATTGATTCCAATGAGGTTCTCTAGATAAACTGTACCGTTGATCAACCTCTTTTTCAACAGGTAGTTGTCATCCCAAAACTTCTTGATCAACATTGAAAGACTGGAGAATTGAAGATCACATATGATCACCTACAGCCATATTCTTAAAACTATGTTTGAAATGTTTTAATTTACCTACAATTTCCCCAAATATATGGAATCTATTAAAATATTTAGAGATACTATAAAAATATTTTGAGATTCTATCTAAACATTTTGAGATAGTAGATCATACATATAGAATATGTTTCTTAATTTGTAACGTTGTGTGGTAATTTCCATCTATCCATGTTGCAGAGATCAGCACAGCAGACCCTCCTCAAATGTGTGGCGAGCAGGCATTTGCCCCAGAACTTTTGATTTGGTTTAATAAAAATAATTGACACAAAAGCATTGAAAAGAGGGACAAAGTACTGTTTAGACTGATTTGCCTCATAATTGGTCAACTCGTGCACAATTAATCTTTGATTCAGTCTAATTAAGCAATAAGGCACGGGGGGTGGTATATGGTCAATATACCACGGCTAAGGGCTGTTCTTATGCATGCCGCAACGTGGAGTGCCTGGATACAGCCCTTAGCCGTTTTATATTGGACATATACCACAACCCCCCGAGGTGCCTTATTGCTATTATAAACTGTTCACCAATGTAATTAGAGCAGTAAAAATATGTTTTTTCATACTCGTGGTATACGGTCTGATGGCTGTCAGCCAATCAGCATTCAGGACTCGAACCACCCAGTTTATAATCAACTGTAGCCTACTGGTAACAACTAGAGCTCTGCTACGCGACCCGAGCCCGACATCATATATTGAGTTAGGTCGGGTAGGGCCTGTTTGTATGTCGCTAGATTTCAACCTACTGTAACATCTTGAACATGAAGACCACTACAATGATATCTCAATCCCTGGCCCTCAATGCTCAACTCAGCCAATCCCCTCTTCTCCCTGTTGGAATGGATTGCTTGGTCCACACCATGCTCACTCCTCCATATTATTAGCACCAAGGAATAAGCATTGCGCAACCAAGCCACCCTGCATAAAAAGCCTTTAGAAATTAGAGTAAATTATTTCCCTTCAGCTTTCAGAGTACATTTTCATATTGCATTTGTGCCAGATGATAGCACAATGTTGCTGAAATTGACAGCGGCTTCATATGAAAGATTGGGGGAAATGAATTGGCCGGGGAGAGCTCAGGTTATATGAGCGGCATATTATTTATTGCCTACTGTTGATAGGGTTGCAGTATCAATTTGTACATTGAGTATTCAAAACATTAGGAACACATGCTTGTTCCATGATGTAGAATAACCAGGTGAATCCAGGTGAAAGCTATGATCCCTTGTTGATGTCACTTGTTAAATCCACTTCAATCAGTGTAGATCAACGGGAGGAGACAGGTTAAAGAAGGATTTTTAAGCCTTGAGACAATTGAGACATGGATTGTGTATGTGTGCCATTCTGTCACGAGAATTTTTATCCCAACACCAGTCAAACGTTTGGACACACCTACTCATTCGAGGGTTTTCTTTATTTTTACTATTTTCTACATTGTAGAATAGTAGTGAAGACATCAAAACTATGAAATAGCACATATGGAATCATGTAGTAACCAAAAAACTGGTAAACTAATCACAATAGTATGACAGCTTTACACACTCTTGGCATTCTCTCAACCAGCTTCATGAGGAATGAATCTTAATGTGTTTGAGCCAATCAGTTGTGTTGTGACAAGGTAGGGGTGGTATACAGAAGATAGACCTATTTGGTAAAAGACAAAGTCCATATTATGGCAAGAACAGCTCAAATACGCACAGAGAAGTGACAGTTCATCATTACTTTAAGACATGAAGGTCAGTCAATGCGGAACATTTAAAGAACTTTGAAAGTTTCTTCAAGTGCAGTTGCGAAAACCATCAAGCGCTATGATTAAACTGTCTCTCACGAGGACTGCCACAGGAAAGGAAGACCCAGAGTTACCTCTGCTGCAGAGGATAAGTTCATTAGAGTTAACAGCCTCAAAAATTGCATCCCAGATATATGCTTCACAGAGTTCAAGTAACAGACACATTTCAACATCAACTGTTCAGAGGAGAATGCGTGAATCAGGCCTTCCATGGTCAAATTGCTGCAAAGAAATCACTACTGAAGGACACCAATGAGAAGAAGAGACTTGCTTGGGCCAAGAGTCATGGTTGCTTCTAACCGCCGTGTCTTTGTGAGATGTGGAGAAGGTGAACGGATGATCTCTGCATGTGTGGTTCCCACCGTGAAGCATGGAGGAGCAGGTGTGATGGTGTGGGGGGACTTTGCTGGTAACACTGTCTGTGATTTATTTAGAATTCAAGGCACACTTAAAACACAACATTCTGCAGCAATACGCCATTCTATCTGGTTTGCGCTTGGTGGGACTATCATTTGTTTTTCAACAGGTCAATGAACCAAAACACACTTCCAGGCAGTGTAAGGGCTATTTGACTGAAACGGAGAGTGATGGTGCCGAATCAGATGACCTGGCATCCATAATTACCCGAACTCAACCCAATTGAGATGCTTTGGATGAGTTGGACCGCAGAGTAAAGGAAAAGCAGCCAACAAGTGTTCAGCGTATGTGGGAACTCCTTGGAAAAGCACAGTGTGCACAGTGTGCAAAGCTGTCTTCAAGTTAAAGTGTGGATAGTTTGAAGAATATAAAATATAAAATATATTTAGATTTGTTTTTACACTTTTTTTAACACCATATATGTTATTTCATAGTTTTGATGTCTTCAATATTATTATACAATGTAGAAAATAGGAAAAATAAAGAGTAAATGAGTATGTATGCCCAAACTTTTGACTGGTACAGTAATTGCCTATGAACGGGGTATGGTATTAGGTGTCTGGCACACCAGTTTAAGTGTGTCAAGCACTGCAACGCTGCTGGGTTTTGCATGCTCAACAGTTTCCCATTTGTATCAAGAATGGTCCACCACCCATAGGAGATCCAGCGAGCTTGACACACCTGTGGGAAGCATTGGCTGGCATCAACATGGGCCAGCGTCCCAGTGGAATGCTTTCGACACGTTGTAGAGTCCATTCCCTGGCGAATTGAGGCTGTTCTCAGGGCAAAATGTGATGCAACTCAATATTAGGTAGGTGTTCCTAATGTTTTGTACACTCAGTGTATATTACATTAAATTGATATGACATTTCATTTATTTTTCATGTACCCACAAAAAATCTACTTTGTATATAAATTATACCGAATCATCTGGGACTTAGTTAAGTAAAATGTATTCATGTTTGCCAAATTCCCAAGCATTAGCTACTCACTATCAAGGATCGCAGATTCCAAGCCTACGCCAGCACCAGCAGCACCATTCTGTATGGCAGTGGAAGGAATGCTCCTTTAAGTGTGATGTCTGATAATGAGAAGATTAATCATCTGGTAGAAAGAGCAAGCATACTGCACTTGTCTCAGGAGAAACACTGCAGAGGGCTATATAGAGAACACCTGGGTCTACTGGGGCTCTGTACTCAGATAGGCTTTCACTGTGTAGAGATGCTGCTTCACACTGGAAAAGGGATACACCTCCATCGAGCGATTGCGACAAAAGAGCCCCGAGACCGGGTCACCGCTCAAAGGACGTGTTGAGAGAAACCAATATCATTACTGGCAATGGAGGAGCATCAGCGCTCAAAAGATCAGCCGGTGAATGGAGGCCGATGGGTTTCTGCTGGGGTCAAGAGGGGCATTGTTGTAACGATACTGGCAGACTGCAGATGGTGGGGTCTCTTTGTTTTTATGTTTCATCATAAAACCATGGCAATGAGCTAGGTGTTTGTGATACAATGTCTTCATTAGGCATCCATATGATACATATGAAACTTCGTTACAGCAAAATCACTTAGGAGCATGAACAGCAGTCTGCTGCATTTTCTTCTTTGTGTTAAATGCCTTGTTATTGGTATTTCTTACCAATGTGCTTAAAACCCTGTAATTCACACAACAATGTAGCCTATCAATGGAAGATTAAGATACTATGTTAAAGTAAAATTTATATTAATACATTACTGTTTAGTTTTTTTTGTCTGGGTGACGAAAGGAATGAAAATAAACCAATTTTCAATATTTTTTTAACGTTAAGAATATTCTTAGATTTCAATTGATCCATATCAAAATATGGGGTACAGGCTGATCTAAGTAATATATTCGTCTAGCAGTCATGATTAGCTGGGAATGAAACAAAAGCCTAAGCTTAGCCGTAATGCTGAGGACCGTCAAACCTGGCGCTCCCAATGATCACTGTGCTGCTATTACTGCTCTCAAACAAACAGTTTACAACAGCAAATACACTGTGAGTCACACAAAGTATCTGGCAGGAGCATAGACAGAACTTTCTTTTGAAATGACGATCAAAGCTACGTCGACAGCATCAGGCCTAGTGGTGCACAGAACATTCATGAATATGAGATATATGACTGGGAGGGAGGGAGGTGACATGTGTTTCCAAACAATGAGAGACAGGCTTCAAATAGTGGCAAAGTAAACACGCCTAGCCCCATCACCAACTCATGGCTGCTTGAAGTTTGTTCACAGGGAATTTTCTCTTAACATTGCCTCAAAACAAAATGAAATAACAGGGTTCACTCCTAGAATTATGAGTCTCATGACAGTTTTGCATATCCATCTCGATGTGTGATTCTTATGTCATTTCTGGCAAATAGAACCTTTTGAAGCGTTGTTCTACACTGACCTTCCTCCAGGCAGTGTGTGTCGAAGGATAAAGTCACAATGTCATCTCCGATTTAATTTTCATATTAATCACGTAGTTTTGCATAGCACGCTCAACTGTATCTTATTTTAAAGGGTTCTGACCAAAGAAATGAAAACAATTATCACCTGGGCCATTGGGTCAGTGTGCGGTAGCCATTTGTTCTTGGTTGTGTGTGAGGGGCGTTATTTATAGGGAGGTCAGTGTGCGGTAGCTATTTGTTCTTGTTTGGGTGTGAGGGGCGTTTTTATAGGGAGGTCAGTGCCAGAGATGACTCTACAAAGCACAGAACACCTGCTAGGAGGCTCATATGTCTGACTACATCAGGAGGTGTGGGGAGGTCAGGGTGGAGGCCATCGCACCTGGACAGCAGCAACTTTGATGAAACCTGATCAGAGCATGAAAAAGCATAATTTCGATGAGGATAAAAAAGGTGGCTCTATGGGTTTCTCAAAACATTTCTTTTGGCCCCTGCGTCTGCAGTGCCTGTGGAAATACGTTATTCATTTGGATTTACACTATAGCCATTTGTGTCAAATTTTTATAGAACAAATTTTTATCATATATGTGATCATTCTTGTGTTATATGCTGGGTACAATTTATCATTGGCACAATTGGGAGGCTACATTTATTACACAGATTACATTGGTTGAAGTGTAGTGCTGCAGAAAATAAATGGAAGTTTGCGAAATCCCTCTTTCGGGAAAAGCTTCCAAAATGCAATTATGATATGGAGCCAGTGATTAAAAGCATAGAGCAACTGTGTAGAAATAAAAAATGAGACTAAACCATGAAAAATAATCTAAATATGCTCAATGTACTTGCCAAATGGCTTATGGAATGTTTTGAAACAGTGCTCCTATGTTTAACTTGAGGCAGCCACGCTTTTCCCTCCAAGTAAGACTTTCTGCTTTGTTTACATCTGACATGAGATCCCTAATTTGTTGGGGGTCTGTTGTTGTTGTTGCAGGAAATCTCTCTGGGTGTTTGTTTACTTGTTGAATTGTGCATCTGATATAATGTCATGTTCAAAGTCAGGGTAATGACGATGACAGTGTTGAGAACACAGAAAAACAAGACAACAATCAGAAAAACTGTCAGCCATCTTGTCATGGTATTAATATTTCATGTTGACATGGGTGTACACAAAAGTTCTGTTTCTTTTACATAAATTATCTTTCAATTGGAATTTCATAATCAGGGAAACAATGCATTGGATTCCTTTTCTGGCAGTGTGGTGTCAGGACAACAACCTCACCCTCAATGTGAGCAAGACAAAGGGGCTGATCATGGACTACATTAAAAAGCGGGCTGAACAGGCCCCATTAACATTAAAGGGGCTGTAGTGGAGAAGGTCAAGAGTTTCAAGTTCCTTAGTGTCCACATCACCAACGAACGATCATGGTCCAAACACACTAAGACAGTCGTGAAGAGGGCATGACAACACCTTTTCCCCCTCTGGAGACTGAAAAGATTTGGCATTGGTTCCCAGATCCTCAAAAGGTTCTACAGCTGCACCATCGAGAGCATCCTGGCCAGTTGCATCAAAACATAGTATGGCAACTGCTCGACATCTGACCTTAAGGCGCTACAGAGGGTAGTGTGTACATCACTGGGGCCAAGCATCACTAGGGCCAAGCTTCCTACCATCCAGGACCTATATTCTAGGCGGTGTCAGAGGAAGGCACAAAAAATAGTCAAAGACTCCAGTCACTCGAATCATAGACTGTTCTCTCTGCTACCGCATGGCAAGCGGTAATGGAGCGACAAGTCTAGGACCAAAAGGCTCCTTAACAGCTTCTACCCCCAAGGCATAACACTGCTGAACAATTAATCAAACCACCCGGACTATCTACATTGACACCCCCCCTTTGTTTTTACACTGCTGCTACTCACTGTTTATTATCTATGCATAGTCACTTTACCCCTACCTACATGTACAAAATAACTTCACTTACTTGTAACCCTGCATATTGACTCTGTCACACCCTGATCTGTTTCACCTGTCTTTGTGCTTGTCTCCACCCTCCTCCAGGTGTCTCCCATCTTCCCCATCATCCCCTATGTATTTATACCTGTGTTCTCTGTTTGTCTGTTGCCAGTTCGTTATGTTCGTGAAACCTACCAGCATTTTGTTCCCCTGCTCCTGCCTGTTTCTTGTTCCTGTTTTCTAGTCCTCTCTGGTTCTGACCGTTCTGCCTGCCCTGACCCTGAGCCTGCTTGACAATTTTGTACCTTACCCCACCTAACTGGATTATTGACGCCTGCCTGCCCTGACCCTGAGACTGCCTGCCCGTTTTGAACCCTTTGCATCCTCTCTGGATTACTGACCCTTGCCTGCATTTGACCTTTGGTTTGACTGCCCCTGTTTTAGAAATAAACTTTTGTTTCTTCAACACTGTCTGCATCTGGGTCATGCCTGAAACGTGATAGACTCGGTACCAGTACCCCCTGTATAGACTCGTCATTTTTATTCTTATCGTGTTACTTTTTATTTTAATTTTATTTGATTTAGTAAATATTTTCTTAACTCTTTATTGAACGGCATTGTTGGTTAAGGGCTTGTAAGTCAGCATTTCTTGGTAAGGTCTACTACACCTGTTGTATTCAGAGAATGTGACAAATACAATTTGATTTCATTTGATTTTCTCAAAGACCCGTGTTTCACTGTGTAAAGTGGATCCAAGGGAACATCCATGGAAGAAAATGTGAATTAGTCTATGCTTGTAATCACCTCAAGACTGTGAGTCATGCTTGAACCTTTTTGCCAATGTATTAAAAGGATAACAGCAAGCTAGTAGTAGAACTGCGAGGATGATAAATAGTACCATGATGTGGATTGGATCCCCAAATGGTGATTTAGAAATGAAAATGGAATAAGAATTTATTCTCAGAATTGGTCCAGGTAAGCGCATGTCATTTCTGGAACTGAACATTGCAGTATTCATTCTAATCCCTGTGAATGAGCAAAGCAAAGGTGCCTATCATATTCTAATCACTTTTGGTTATCACTGGTGCACCTCTTGCTTATTATTACTGGTATGATGTGTATGCATGAGGAGGTATTATATCAACCTCAGTGGCACGACTCTCATAAACCACTTAGGTCTGGTGAGATGGGTCACCATCACATTTCTATTCATGAGACAAAAATGAATGAATGAATGAATAAATGCATAACAAGAATGTACTAAATTGTTACGTAAATGTCAAAGGACGTGTGCTCCGCTGAATCTCCCAGAATTCAAACCACCAGAGAGGAAACCAGTTGACTGGCTCTTGGATGTCAGAAATTTAAAAAATACATCTACTGTACAGCAAACTTAAACAAAGTTTCCTGGAGCTTTACAGTAATCCTTCAAACCAAATCAAATTAATTTATATAGCCCTTCGTACATCAGCTGATATCTCAAAGTGCTGTACAGAAACCCAGCCTAAAACCCCAAACAGCAAGCAATGCAGGTTTAGAAGCACGGTGGCTAGGAAAAACTCCCTAGAAAGGCCAAAACCTAGGAAGAAACCTAGAGAGGAACCAGGCTATGTGGGGTGGCCAGTCCTCTTCTGGCTGTGCCGGGTGGAGATTATAACAGAACATGGCCAAGATGTTCAAATGTTCATAAATGACCAGCATGGTCGAATAATAATAAGGCAGAACAGTTGAAACTGGAGCAGCAGCACGGCCAGGTGGACTGGGGACAGCAAGGAGTCATCATGTCAGGTAGTCCTGGGGCATGGTCCTAGGGCTCAGGTCCTCCGAGAGAGAGAAAGAAAGAGAGAATTAGAGAGAGCATATGTGGGGTGGCCAGTCCTCTTCTGGCTGTGCCGGGTGGAGATTATAACAGAACATGGCCAAGATGTTCAAATGTTCATAAATGACCAGCATGGTCGAATAATAATAAGGCAGAACAGTACATCCTTGATTGTGTTCTTGAAATCTTGACAAATGTTTTGATATTTTTGCTCTGTTCTCCAGTGCAGACAGTCATCTCCCGAGTGGCGCAGAGGTCTAAGGCACTGCATATCAGTGCAAGAGGCGTCACTACAGTCCATGGTTTGAATCCAGGCTGTATCACATCCAACCCATAGGGCGGCGCACAATTGGCCCAGCATTATCCGGGTTTGGCCAGGTAGGCTGTGATTGTAAATAAGAATTTGTTCTTAGCTGATTTGCCTAGTTAAATAAAAAATGTAATATTGTCATTGCGTGCTAGGAATATGGGACCAAATACTTAACCTTTCAGTACTTTAATACACATATAAGTGAATAATTAAATGTGAGGAACATGTACAAAAAGTGCTAATTGCTAAACGGTTTACCAGAAATGGATGAAAATACCCTCAAATGAAATGAAAGCTCACAGTCTGCACTTCAACTTCATAGTCGTTGTGTCATTTCAAGGATGTGTCACTGTCCCAATATTTTTGGAGCTCACTGTACGTGGCTAAAACTTTGTTCAGAACCAGGCCTTTGAGCATGAAGTTGTAGCTACCATCATGAGCTAGTTCAAATCAAATTGTGTTGGTCACATACACATATTTAGCAGATGTTACTGTGGGTGTAGTGAAATGCTTGTAGTTCAGCACTGATCCTTCATGTCTGGCAGGATAGAGACAGAGGTCTGTGGAACATCCGGCAGCAATCTGCCTTAACAAGACAGTTGGGCTTGTATACACTTATCACCAGCACCGAAACAGGCAGCAGCAGCAACATATCACTGTTATTATTTATGATACAAGATTTCTTCGATCTAAAGATCTGGATCTGGTGCGACTATGATGTGGAAGATGTAGCTTTATTACACCAGTGTTGCTTTGAACCCTGCATCCTGTTATCATCCCCTGGTCTCTTGTCTTAGTAATACCAACTGTATCTGAGGTCTCAACCCTTTAAAGACATGTATCTGTGGGACCACTATTTCTGTTACAGTGTTTTACAATCACTTTGGCACTAATTTCGGAACCTTGATGTCATTTTTCAAAACTCTAAACACAAATTTTTCAAAACTCTAACAGTTTTTCCAAATGCTTGGATACAATAGACATAAAGCTAAGATAATTTGTACATTGAACTAAAATCACCTGTTCAAAATGACACAACTAAACATCAAAGTATTACCATTTCAAAATGCAATTCACACATTACATCTGAGATGACAGTCTATTCATTTCATTACAACGATCTAACTATCAATTGACACAACTGATCAAAGTAACTGTTGCGTTACTCTTAATGCAGAGTTTTATGGAAACTGACAAACAATATTCCATGTTTAGATCATGAAAGTTTCAGGATAACGAGATCCATTAATTATTCACGGTGTTGTACGTTAAGAGATGCCCTTCTGCACACCACTCTTTTAAACAGCTGTTATTTTAGCATTTTGCTTTGATTCAAAGAAACCTATGTTGTGATTTTATTGTATTTCGTCAATACATTTCATATTTTGTTCAATGATTCCTCTGTGTCTGTAATATTCTAACTACTAGTCCTTTTATAGTGATGTATTTACGTGTAGTAGCATAATGAAACATGTATCACATATTTTGTACAACAATATTTAATGATTGTACAAACAACTACACAGTGAACCTATCGGTATCTTGTGTGTGGGTGATCTAAATGAATGTTCCTAAGGTATTTCATGATAAATGATTTATTTGAACCAATGATTCTGCAAGTGCAAGGTTTCTTTAAAGATATGAATGCACAATGCAATGTTTTGAACATTGGACAGCCTGTGTTACAAGTGATGACCGTTTTGAGTTTTGTGTCTAGAGCTTTGAAAAATGACCACAAGGTTCTGAAATTAGTGCTAAAGTGATTGTTCAAAACTGTAATATACTGAACAAAAATATAAAAGCAACATGCGACAATTTCAACGATTTTACTGAGTTATAGTTCATATAAGAATATTTGTCAATTGAAATAGATTCATTAGGCCCTAATCTATGGATTTCACATGACTTGGCAGGGGCGTAGCCATGGGTGGGCTTGGGCAGGCATAGCCAATCAGAGCCAGGCCCAGCCAATGACTATTAGTTTCCCCCGAAAAAGGGCTTCATTACAGACAAAAATACTCTATGGTACTTTATGGTAGATAAATTAACATTCAATTCTCTGGCAACAGCTCTGGTGGACATTCCTGCACGTAAAGCATGCCAATTGCACGTTCCATCAAAACTTGAGCCACCTGTGGCATTGTGTTGTATCACAAAACTTCACATTTGAGATTTTTATTGTCCCAGCACAAGGTGTTGTGTAATGGTGTAATGATCGTGATGTTTAATCAGCTTCTTGATATGCCACACCTGTCAGGTGGATGGATTATCTTGGCAAAGGAGAAATGCTCACTAACAGGGATGTAAACAAATACTGTATGTTCACAACATTTTAGAGAAATAAGCTTTTGTGCGTATGGAAAAATTATGGGATATTTTATTTCAGCTCATGAAACATGGAACCAACATTTTACATGTTGCGTTTATATTTTTGGTCAGTATAGTACAAATTAAAGGAACAAAAGCTGTGCCTTATTGCAAAGTGGTTTGTATTTTCTTTAGAACATGACTACACTGATCAACTCAAGTTCCCTTGGCTAGACTCATTCTTTCAGAAGATTTTGCTGGGATGTTTGATACAGCATTTATGATTTATTTACTCATAGAATCAAAGCTTATCTCCTAAATGGGCTCTGGAGACAGTGATCAGACATTTTTCAGAGATTCATGAACTATTGCCTAACATTAGCTGAACTCCAGAGGCTGGGGTCATCCCATAGGAACACTGAGCGATAGGAATGTGTACTTGGAGTTTGTCCACGAACTGATAAAACTACCTCACATTCTATACTTTGGCATCCTCCCATGGCCTCTTAATGACCAGATGCAGACAGACACTGTGTGTGTGTGTGTGTGTGTGTGTGTGTGTGTGTGTGTGTGTGTGTGTGTGTGCGTGTGTGTGTGCGTGTGTCTGTGTGTGTATGAGTGTGTGTATGCGTGTGTGTGTGTGCGTGTGTGTGCCCGTGTGCGTGTGTGTGTGGATGTGTGTATGTGTGTGTGTGTGTGTGTGTGTGTGTGTGCGTGTGTGTGTGTGTGTGTGTGTCTCTGTGTGTGTGTGTGTGTGTGTGTGTGTGTGTGTGTGTGTGTGTGTGTGTGTGTGTGTGTGTGTGTGTGTGTGTGTGTGTGTGTGTGTGTGTGTGTGTGTGTGGTGTGTCGGGGTTTACCTACATTCATCAATAGTGCTAATAACATACATGCTTGAGCTGTTTTCAAAAGGCATTACAGTGTCTGATTGGGATATATAAAAAAACACATTCTGAAACCCTGCTAGACACAGGGATAGTAGGGGGAGGAGATACCAGCCTGGGACAATATAATGAGCTGTACAGAACTTCACTAATTCATTATTATAATCCAGATTAGGCCATTAGTTAATGTAATAACAAACATGCCGACTGCCAATAAAACGAAAGCCAGTATTAAATAATGGCTGTAATATTGATCAAATATAATTAATACGGGCAAGGCTAAAATGATTAAGTTTGTTGTCTGTCTCACTCTAATGGGAATGTCTTGGGGGAGTTTGGTGTTTGAAGGTACGATTCAACAGCACTATACTCCATTCAAATGTGGCAGGATATTCTGAAATCCCTCAAGCAATTTCAGTGTCCTATAATCTCTTATTGTATATGGTTATTTGTTGTGACATGTTATTGCATGATGTCTTGAATATTGTGAAAAAACACACCATCGAATTGTATATCATGTTACTCACATTACCTTCATTAAACCACGTTTACTGTACCATCTTTAATGGTAACGTGAATATTTTTTGTCCTATGTCTCCAATTTCGAGACCAGTAAAGTCTAGTAGGCCAACCTGGACCTCCCACTGCGGTATCTGATACCGTCACATAGTTAGTCCATAGTTGACTGGACTTGGCCCCACTCCATAACAGCCCCCCCATTGTTCAGGCCAACCAGAGAGACACAACATGCACTGCATCAATCTTCCCCCTCAGCTCAGCTGTCTATCCTCACCCTGAACAGACATAGCAGACATGGCAGTCTGCTCACAACGTCTTCTCCTCCAAGAAGGCACACACTTCTCCCTCCCTGCTGCCCCAGCGCAGATCAAAGCCATTCACACGATAAATAAACATATCAAAATGGCTAACAAAAGAGTCGGTAACTGCTCGGTGGAGGACAAAAGAGAGCTGAATAACAACAAAGTAAGGGCCTCTTGGCCATTAGATCAGAGGCAGGGAGAAATGAGATAGAGCATGTAGAGATGTGAAGGTAAACACGTGGGTAGAGGAGACTAGACACCGCTACACAGGGCTACGTTCCAAATGGCACCCTTATTTATCCCTATATAGTGCCCAATGGGCCCTGGTCAAGAGTTGTGCACTGCATAGGGAAAAAAGGGACGTTTGGGACGCTGAACAGGTATTGAAGGCCAGCCATAATGATGATGATGTCACCCAAGAGCTGGAGCACTTTGGAAAAGCTAAATATGAAATGAAACCTTGATGTTAGATAGAGAAGAATACTTTTAAAGAAGTAAACAGCAGAGACATCATGACGATATGTATGTGCAGGAGCTTTGATTGGCAGCTATGTTTACACAGCACATTTCCTCCATTGCTCAGACATACAGTAAAATCATATTCCATTATCAAGCTTTTGACTGTAATACTGCTTTTCACTCTGAAATACTTTTTTTCTCTCCCTCAACTGTTTTTCAAAAACAACTGCTAATATGCTATAGAGGGCTGCACATAGCAACCGTTTTGTATTGCTACTGGCTCATAGTCAGTCCACTAAAATAATGTATATTGGTTTATTATATGTTTTGCTTTGTAATTACAAGCATTTATGGTGTCAATAATTTGGAACCACACCTTTCATCATCACAGATACATATTTAGATTTAAATAGAAAAGTAATGGTTTTCGATAAAGGATTCAGAATATCTCCGCTTAACACTTTGTTTTTATGTATGAGGGCACAGGTAAAATCCATTCATGGCTCACATTTCTTAATGGGGAAGAAAAATATAGGGTTTCATGGTACGATTCTAAAGTTAACTTTGATAGCAAAAATATTGAAAGGAAATGGTCAACATAATATAACTGAAATATGGTTAAAAATGCCATATTTCTAAAAGTAAATTGTAAATGAAAACTCACCCTGAAGTATGAGACTGTATGGGGTTGTCCAAACCGCCACATTCTATAATTTCACTCCCATTGTTCCGTCTCCTGGGTTTTGGCGTCTTTTTAATATGCCAACTAAATCAGGTTGATTCAATTCAGACATGGCCTCATGTATGGTTTCGGCTGAAGACCAGGGGGTGTCTCAATGGCTTCTGACAGGGAAATCAAAGATCAAGATGGAGTGCTGTTCTAAGTGGCAGGACTTTATTAATTACAGGGCAGGTGGGCTAGAAGCCTTCAGCCAGGCACAAATAGTGGCTCCCTCCACCTGCAGTGCCGTGTAGCTGCCTGCCTGCGTGGAATTTGGCTCAATAATTAATGAAGCAGAACCCTCCTCCCTGTGGAGGAAGCTGGATAATAACAGTTGTAAAAGCCACTATATACACACTAAAGTACAATGGAACTTTACAGACAGGTCTTTATGTACTTTATGGACTTCTACTCGGATGCACCTCATCACTAAGGAGTAAAGGAAGGGGTCATGAAGTGAGATACAGTATCTAGGTCTGAAACTAAAATAAGATCTAGTTGTAGAGGAACCAATCAAATGTTCACCTCTAGTTTTCACTAACTATCTTGCACTGACTCTACGCACACACATGGGACTCTACCCACACAGTCACACATACTTATTCTGACCCCCCCCCCACACACACACACACACACATAACACGCAAACACACACACACACATAACACACATTTTCACATGCACCACATACGCTGCTTCTACAGTCTATTATCTATCCTGTTGCCTAGTCACCTTACCCGTACCTACAGCTACCTCAATTACCTCATACCCCTGCACATTGACTCGGTTCTGGTACTCCCTGTATGTAGCCATGTTATTTTTTACTCGTTATTGTTATTCATTATTCACTGTGTATTTATTAATTGTGTCAGTATTTCAACAACAACAAATATATTTGTACATTTGTCTTTAACTCTGCATTGTTGTAAAAGGACCCGTAAGGAGGCATTTCACTGTAATCTACACCTGTTGATTACGAAGCATGTGAAAAGAAAGCACACAAAAAAGCACCAAAACAAAGCTATAGGTTCTTGCATAAAATAGCAACCTCAACAGGAAACGAAGACTAGATAGTTTATTAATGGCTAGATAAAACATATTGTTATATTATCATTCAATGCAAATGAAACCATCGCACAGATGAAGATGAGCTCCAACCCAAAAACTGCTAGCAGATGTCAAAGTGATTTCCATTCGCAGGCTCTTTAAAGCACCGTGTCTGTTATGACACAAATGGAAATTTCACATTTGTCCCTCAAGAAAGCATGCGTGCAGTTAGTAATTTCACATCCAACGTAATTTCATGCTGTTAGTGAAAAATATGTGGGTGGTTGCTCAGTCCGATTCTGTGACGTAAACTCCTGAAAGCATATTTGACATTCAAACATATTTCATCACAATGAATGGGATCTGTCCATCAGCTCAAAATATGCTAATTATCAACCTTGCTATCCAGCTTCAAGCAAGAGGTGGATGGCCAGTCCCTGATTAAACATAGCATCCCATGAAACAATGCAAAATCCTTCCAACCCTGGAATTCCTTACATCAGTTAATGACAAGCAATATATTTACTTAAGAGTATTCAATATGATTCATGCTTGAGAACAACAATACAGTAAATGGAACATAAATAATGTTCTCTCTCTCTCATCTTTAATGGCTCACTAGAGCAGTAGTTCCCAACTCCGGTCCTCCAGTACCTCCAACAGTACACCCTTTTATTGTAGCCCTGGACAAGCACACCTGATTCAACATGTCAACTAATCATCAGGCCCTCAATTAGTTGAATCAGTTGAGTTTGTCTGCCGCTACAACAAAAATGTGTGCTGTTGTGGGTACTGGAGGACTGGAGTTGGGAACCACTGCTCTACAGACCCTCATTGAGAAACCTACACAGAAATGATACGTTTTGTATACTGTATGTAAGAGTCAAGTAGGTTTCATTCTCTAGGGAGTTGACCTAGAGCTGGCCACACAGAGGTTGGGTCGGTCGTCTGACATCAGAGCACTAACTCCAGTTTAAGGGCACAGCAATGGGGTCCTTTTCTGCTTTAGAGGCAGGACGAAACATTGACAAAGCCTCCCACACTGGATGGATTTTCTTTTCTCTTGAGCTTCCTGACTGATTACTGCCTTCCGAAGTAAAGCAGACCAACCGTTCTTTGTAACATAAACACATATGGTGTGGATTTGTCAGATATAAAGACACACATTATTTGCCACTTAACTGTTTTGGAGACAGCATTATCTTGAATTATCCACCCATACAGTATTTATGTCTGGCATGCCAGGCCGCTAATGTAGCCAATGCAATGACACAATACCTCAAACAACGGCTGTCCAGCTAGTGCCTTCAACAAACATCCTCTCTCTCTCTCTCTCTCTCTCTCTCTCTCTCTCTCTCTCTCTCTCTCTCTCTCTCTCTCTCTCTCTCTCTCTCTCTCTCTCTCTCTCTCTCTCTCTCTCTCTCTCTCTCTCTTTCTCTCTCTCTCTCGTCATTTTAAGGAAAGGTCATTACATCTCCACCTGTGGGTAATGGGGAGGCAGGGGGATGAGAAGTGATGGGATTGTCACGTTTGTCTGTCGACGCAGGTTTGTGTTTTTCGTGTTCGGAGTCCACCGAGAGCCACATATGACTCACTCTCTCTGTCTGAGGTGTCCATTTATCTCAAGGAGAGCTGTCAGGGATATGATGGATGAGACAAAAACATTATATTTCCTTCACCTGATATCCAGTCAGCCGGCAGACAGCCATTTTACCCACACAGCTATTGTGTCTCCCTTTTTGTCTTGGTTTCTGCACATGAACAGACGGAGACTCCAAAGGCTTGAACTTTTAATGCTGTTCGTTTATATGCAATTTAGATCTCATTCCATAGCCAATAAGGGTTTGGAGTTTTTCTTGTTAAAATCAACATTAGCAATCACTGTTAGCTGCTGATGCTCTGGTCGATAGTCTACTCCCTAATGTTGGGTTGGGGACGGTCATCCCTCATTACCAAGTCAAGCCATTTACATCATTATGAGTTTTATTGTGGGGTTTACCTAACTAGATGAAAACTAGACCTTCCATGCCACCCAGTGATACTATTACCCATACATTATAAAGGGAATTTCCTCTGTAATAAACATTAGTTTTAATATTGGCCAAACGCTTTCATTCCATCATTGGAAGGTAAAGAGCAAGGAAATGATTCACAACAAGTTCATTCTTGATTTCCATCAGTTTTTTAGGCAAGATCCTTTCAGAGTCACTGGTCCATGGTAATTTTCAGTCAATCCTGTCATGCTCCCTTTGTTTCAGATGGGACTGAGAGATATGCGTGTGATTTTCTTGTTAATACTGTGGACTCTCTCCAGAATGAGGTTTAATGGTGTATGTTCACTCCAAGGCTTACATTTCAGAGGAATAACATGACTAAGAATGGATTAAACTGACTCTAGCATCACATTTGCTGTGCCATAGAGGCTGTTAGTTGTTTGTGCATGCATGTGTGTGTACGTGAGAGAGAGTGTGTGTATGTGAGAGAGTGTGGATGTGTGTGTGTGTGAGAGAGAGAGAGAGAGAGAGAGAGAGAGAGAGAGAGAGAGAGAGAGAGAGAGAGAGAGAGAGAGAGAGAGAGAGAGAGAGAGAGAGAGAGAGAGAGAGAGAGAGAGAGAGAGAGAGAGTGTGTATGTGGAATTTCAATATTTGTGTAAAACTCACCTGTGCTGTACCATTTTCTGGATATATACTGTATCACTGCTTACTTATACAAGCCAGCGCTTTGCTTACATCCATCCATTACACTGACATCAAAACAGACAGCAGTTACATTACTCAGACCTGTTTATGCTCCATAGGAGAAAGTAGCTTTGGAGATTTTTGACAGTCAGCCAGCAAAGCTGCACTTTTAGTGTAATTGATGAACATTCTCATTTCCACTGTTTATTGTCAGATACAAGCTCCTTATTGAAAGCAAAGTAGCCATACTTACACCTACTTGCCATGGTAACATTGCAATGCTGTAACAGTGACCTGATATACATAAAAGATGAAGATATATGGGGAAAGTCATTAGAGACTAAAATAACAAAAGTACACAATGGAATCCGCTTCGTTATGACCCAGCAGGTCTTTTCACAAAGACTCATCTTTCAATTAATGGTATTGAATCCAAGTCACGGAGGAACTCACTTCTCTTTGAAATTCTTCCTATATGGTGTTTACTGAAGCATTGCAGGAGTCAGAGGAGCCACAAGACACAAAATGTTGCCTCGAAAAAGAACATAAATATTACATTTAATTATAAATGTTTCAACAATTCTGTTAGTATATGAGTAACATATTTAATTAGTATTACATGTGCTCTATTGTAACAAATTCATTGTTAAAATGCCTGCAATTTGAAAGGATCAGATCATCTTCCCTTTGGTAAAGCTGTTTTCACATGCGAAGTTAGTGATCACAGAATGTGAATTGACAGGACAAAAAAAATGTTTTCTCTGTAATTCTATTGCTTGAATGTAAGACATACAGCATCTTGTGAGCAGAAAACAATGTCCTCCAGGGAGAAGTTGGGTGAAGTGAGGGAGGGGCAGCAGAACAAATCCTAACCAAATGGGTTTTCAACATAAATATGTAAATCTGTATGTATACAGATGTTGCATCTTCATTTGAGCCAGTTTGCTACAGCAGGAACATAATCCTGCATCAACAAGAAATGTGAATTATTGTGTGGATTTAAATGTTTTATTGCCACATGTGCAGTTTTACAGGGTCTGCCATAGTAGTACAAATGTGTGTTAAGTGATGTGTTAAGTGTGTGTTAAGGGCACATTGACAGATTTTTCACCTTGTCAGCTCAGGTGTTGGAACCAGCAACCTTTGGGTTACTGGTCTAACACTCTAACCACTACACTACCTGCTGCCAATGGACATTTTTGTAGAGGTTGATTCCATTTTCATTATGGCAAATCAAGTCAGTGGAAATTACACACTTTAGAATACTTTTTAAAGCTCAAAAACACTGCAAGTTTGCATTTCCTGCCGTGCAGGAACATTTTCAGCAACAAAAGAGTGATCAAATTAAGATCCTACATCTTTAGGAATTATTTTTACTTCAGACATTCACATTCCCAGACCCAACAGATGCAAGACATTCAGGAGGCAGGCCAGATCAACTAGCCTTTGTCCTAGACATGCATTGTGAGGTTTGATTGAAGCACAATGCCAAAAAAATGCATCATTTTCTGCAGCCCTAGTAGATTTGTCTATTGATTTTCAACACCTATACCTGTGAGACAAAGGAACGTAGCATAAAGACAAAGAAAAATGAACTGACATCTCCGCACTAAAATTCTAAGCTGTGTAGCTAAGTGGGCGGAGCCATTTGACAGGGTATTGTGTGAGCAGCAAAGCTTTTCTTGTTTAATCAGTTCATTCCTTAACAAGAAGAGACTGTCACAAGAGATTACTGCTGATTTATACATAACTGTAGTTGTTGTAATTTATGCAGTGACTGGCCTCTATTAGTTTCCTACTAGCCTGTCAGTAATGTTCTGAAGTCTATTCTGAAGTCAGGCATCCCACAGAACAGGCCTATGCTCACCAATGTCTCCAGTGCATAATGAGCTTCCCTGACAACATTTCAGACATAATAATTATATGAAGCAGTTGGTCGACAATGATAAAACTCCTGTGACAGTGATTTGATCAGAAATGTCATTTGTGAATATGGTTTTAGATGTGGAGGTATATCAAACAGGGTAGCATGTTTTAAATTTGCCTTGAGGAACCCTTGTCATCCAGCCCTATACATGACATCACAGAAGCTAATGGGCACTTCATATGTAGCTCTTCTCCCATTTAACAGTTACCATGTCACAGGTGCACTTTCACTGATTAAACATTCAACGCTACAACGTCTCCACTTCTTGCTTTCTCGCTCTCTCTCTCCACTGCTGCAGTGGCTGGAGTGGCATTCAAAGTTTGTTGGGGAATACACCTTGAAGATGATTAAGTATCTTTGCTATATTAAAGCACACCCTCACATCCATCTGGCAAGTGCGATTGTGTTCAATCCCTGAAACCATTTCACGAGAACTCATTTTCAACCTCTTAATTATTTTACATTACAGTGGCGCTAGTGGACTAGATTGAAACTGGCCAGTAATTGGCTGGCCTGAGCGGTGGGAACCATCCTGATGCATCGGTCTAGATGAAGTGTGACAGGGAGACAGCTCGCCCCTGTGCAGCGCCCATTAGACCGCTTCCGTGTTCCTGATTTTTTTTAAACATTTGGATTGTGGTCAGCGCAAGGTCGTCATAGTACCCTTTTAGAGAGTAAAGTGCTGGTGTCAATCTGTGCAAGATGTTGATAACCTTTTCGCCCAGCAGTGCACTTGTCCTCAACGGTGTCAGATTGGGTGGGTGCTTTCACATTCTGATGCACTTTAACATTCGCTGGCACTGGAACTAAACGGGACAGCTCCTGCAGTTTTAAGAAGGATGTGTTCAGCACAGCTTGTGGGGGTGCTGTCAGGATTATTATTTTCATTTTTTTAATGATAGAAAAGCCTCTCCAAATGTTCTAGCCTGTGCCGCACTGCCAATCAATAACTCTCTTTCTGTGAAAGGTAAAACACAGACAAGGTCTGGCAATTCTCTACTCTTCATTCTCCCAGCCGGTTCTATGATCGGTGCTGATCCTGCTTGAGTTTGGCCAGTATGAAGGCTGGTAAGGTGAAAGAGAACATAAAATATGTCAGATGACAGATGGTTTTCTCTATTTGTTCAGTGGCTTATTAATTAATACCTTAACATGCTCACCAGGATAGATGCGTCTCGTGAGCGAGCATTGTAAAATAAATGTACACATACATGTTATTCAATCACTGCACCCACACTGCTCACGCCCGTCAGCGAGCGTCTGCGTAGCCAGTAGCTAAACTAGAACTTAGTTCTATTTGTGACGCTCAATGCGTTGCAAGTCCTGCCTCTCCCATCTCTTCATCGGTTTTTAGTCTAAAGAAGAAGAAGAAGATGCCTGAAGGAGGAGAGATGCCTGGAAATTAATTTGGTTTACTGTTTTATCTGTGGATTAATTATCAGAGTAGAGGACCTTGTGCATTTCAAGTAAAATAACAACCCAATGTTTGTATACCAGCACAAATTAGCTAGCAACAGCAAGCTAGCTAGCTAAATTGCCATGAATGTGTAATGCTTTTCGACCTGTCCTCAAATTAATATAATTGGTTCAGGGTTTGTTTTGATATTTCAACCTGCGTGTCCTGATTGCGTCTGGTGTGGGTGGACAAAATCAACATGCGGTCTGGTCAGCATGTAAGCCCTTATTCAGATAGTTAAGTATAGGTAACTCTGAAGTATAACACATTCGTTGTACAACAGTAGCATAATTTTTCACAGAGTTTTTGCTTCAAAGACAAAAAAACACTACTTTTGTTTGTGTCAAATAGACCACTACATACAGCTTAAGTATCCTTTCATTGTGAGGATGGCCTTCGCAGACAAGTAGCTGTCAGCAGTTGAAAGGAAGGTAGTGTGGCTTGGTCAAGGTGAGTGGTCTAAGACTCTGTTCACTGCCCGCGTGGCTGCACCAGGTTTTACAGATGGTTACAACAGCTATACCTGAGTGCTTGGCCTAGAAGAAGATCCTGCAACTCCTCACTCTTCTCCATAACCCGATTGGAGCAAGGTCAATCTGTTTGCTGTGAGGACACACAAGAGTTCCTGGGGGCAATGTAGCTGCCTCTCAGACGGAACAGAGCTCACAGAGCCCCACGGCTCCCCAGGTCTGACTGTAAAAGGCTGGATAAAGACGTAGTGGGCTGTGACAGTGTAGTCAGGGTATGTATTACCATCATGATGGGTATAGGAGTAGGGAATGAGGCTGGGTTTAATGGAGTAATTTACAAATTTACATGGTGCAGACACAGAACTATGCCTCTGATGCCAAGTTAACCAATCCGGTGACATACGGTTGAGCCCAAATTGTCTTTGAGGGATATCATTTTAAGGAAAACAATTGTGCCGACTTTACAATTACTTTTATAGCATTGATGATCAATTCATGAAGCATTATCCCTAAACTTTTCATTCAATTTAAAGCGAAACTTCAAAATTATTAAACTTCATATTCATCATGTTCAGCACCACCCCAACATCAACATATGTGAAAATGGTGCTTTTCAATGTTTTCTATTAAAAGGATTGAGGAATATAATGTCTCCAATGACATCATCAGTGTGCATCATGTGATTTTGACAAATTGTGAGTAGGCATTGCCAACTAATTGTCTACTAATTGGTAAATGATGTCATTGGAAACACTTATCTTTCTCTATCTTTTTTTACTACAAAACATAGAAATGCACCATTTTCATAATCTAAAGTCATGAAACATCCAGACAACATTGATAAGATCTAAAATAGCATTACTAAGCTTGTCCGAAGTGACACATAGACTCACTGCTAATGTTGATGAAGTCATCATACTGCGGTAGAACTATCTGCAGATTCATTATCACGAATAGACCCTTCAATATAGAAGTTTAGGTTATTACTGTACAATATGTTTTAGTATAATTCTTGCTCCATTTGTGTTCGTCCAAATAATCATCGACAAGTTTCCAGCTATTCTATGTTGATGAGAAAATTTACCAGAAGAGATGGGTCAGGATTTTCTAATTGCATCAGGTCAATCCCTTCAGATCTAATAAAGCATGTTGAAAAAGCATGAAAAGGTCCATGGCATGACATAATTCTATTTGTCTTGATGTGTGAGATATCATTATAATTCTCCTTAGAGGATCTGACACGGGTATCCATTGTTCCAGCTGGTCATGGTTCTGTGTCACTGAGATGCACATTGAGACAAATGGGATGTGACTTAAACCATGACTCTGCTAAAAAATACTGCTGTTATGCCTGACATTGTGTACTGTTGAAACTACAAAACCATTGAATAACATTCAAGATTTTCAAGGTCTATTTAACACACTCTTAGAATTGGTTTTGCTATCTAGAACCTAAAAGGGTTCTTCGGTTGTCCCTATAAGATAGCCCTTTGAAGAACCCTTTCTGGTTCCATGATGAAGCCTTTACAAAGAGGGTTCTACATGGAACCCAAAATATTTCTAACTGGAACCAAAAAGGGGTTCTCCTATGGGAACAGCTAAAGAACACTCTTAGAACCTTTTTTTCTAAGATTGTAGCGGCGGAAAACAAATACAATAAGTAAATACTGAATGTGACTGAAACTGATGTGAGAATGTGAAAAAACTGTTGTGAAAACTGTGAAAATACTGAGAGGCTAGATAGACATTTCTAGGACAGCTTATTTCAGTCGCATTCTGTAATGGACACATCTGCTGTACTCTATGTATACTGAACCTTTGTGCGAAGTGAGATTTATTCCATAGAACAGATGGATGGGCATTATAACTTACAGTATAGTATGTGTTCCTTTCCAACCTCTCCATATGAAGAGACATTACTATAAGATGGGCATTATAACTTACAGTATGTGTTCCTTTCCAACCTCTCCATATGAAGAGACATTACTATAAGATGGGCATTATAATTTACAGTGTGTGTTCCTTTCCAACCTCTCCATATGAAGAGACATTACTATAAGATGGGCATTATAACTTACAGTATGTGTTCCTTTCCAACCTCTCCATATGAAGAGACATTACTATAAGATGGGCATTATAACTTACAGTATGTGTTCCTTTCCAACCTCTCCATATGAAGAGACATTACTATAAGTAGCAATGTGCCCTAAAGTGGATTGGATGATTTAAAGATTCAAACAAAGTGTGTCTTGCTTCAAGTAATTTCTGAACTGTTGATTTTCCAAAATAATGTATGGAGGAAATGCATTATCCTCTGGAGGAAATGGCTGTGTTGCGAAGGAGAAAAACACTTTGTTAGGAGGAATGGAAGGAGAAGCCTGAGCTATTTTTATCGTGTTTTATTCAGCAGGGGAGAAAAAAGTTCTCCACTCAAGAGCTGGCAGTATTGTTTAAGGAGCAGCTGATCGGTATGCTTTACCACCAGCAGAATCCAGAAGCCACTTACTCCATCATCACAGAAATCCCTGCAGTGCAGACTTCTCTTGTACATTTACAGCCTGAGTTCAGCCCTGTATCCTACCTGTCAAGTTGGGGAGCTAAACATGTCCATCTTCCACCATTTGGCAGAAAAACACTGGGAAAAGCCAAAGAGGTGTGCTTTTTCGATCCTGACTTTTGTTTTATTTTCTTCCTGTTAGTCCTGGAAACAATGTCACAGGGGCGAATGGGTTGCATGTTTATAAATCATTGATAGAGCGCGCATTGCATTGTGCTTGGAAATAGAGTGCCCACTCTGGCTAGTAATTACGTTGCTAGTTGTTTGACACGAGACATTGTTTTGTGAGAGTATGCTTTAAGATTTTGACAATCACTTTGTGATGTGCTTAGTTCTGTGCTCTGTACATTGAACATATTTGAGTGAATTGTAGCTAAAGAACTCACACATTTTATACAGTACATATTGGAAATATTTTCTCAAGTTACTGTGAACATAGAAACTACAGTACATCACCATGAATAAGAAATTACAAAAGTGAATAATTTTACTTTTGTATTTTCTGTAAATGGGAGGTTTTAGAAACACGTAACCACACTTCCTTCTTTGTAACATACTGGTTATTGAAAATGGCCCGGTGTTGTTCTACTCTGATGGAGACATCAAAACATTTGAGATGTTTACCTGACAAGTACAGTGACTTTCCGAAAGCAAATCAATGTTTGTGTAAGGTTTCTCTTGTCAACAGCTCCTGCAGACGCGGACAGTTCCTTTTTTTTCTGGAGATAAAGTGACTAAACGACTGGGTGTACTGATCTAATCCTGGAGCACAGTGAGCTGAATAATCAGACATTGAACATTTCATGGTTGACCTTTCCAGTTCTGCAGTAGGAGAAGCATTAATGTAGTGGGAGAGACAGGGGAGACAGAAGACAGTGATAGTGGTTCAGAGGAATGACAGGAATGGCCTGCGCCTCCTGCCTTCTTTAGAGGTGTGTTTCATTTCGTAATGAGATCATCAGTTTGAGACTACAGTCAAGTCCAAAGCCGTGCTTTGAAAATGATTATTGTTTAAGTGGTGGCGAGCACCTGGGTGCATGTGGAGGTGAGGCGGCTCTTAGTCTACAGAGAGACTGAAATGTCTCTGAGTTTAAGTGAATGCAATTGGTCCTAACTATGCTCCATTTCTTTTGTTGCCAGAGGAAGATGTAAATGTATCTTTTTTCACTGGGGTCATCCAGCCCTTTTTTTAAACCCCAGACCTTGGAATGTCCACCCTCTCCAAGGGTAAAAAAAAAACAATACGTACAGTTAAATAAGGCTGTGTAACTTCACAGACCGTGACAAGATGACTTATGAAGCTGTTGCAGACAAAGAGCAAGACACTCCATGACATCCTGGAAACTCAATCTCCCTTTGTTCTCCCTGTGGTGGATGTGTCGTGGTGGACCTTCCGTCCGCGATGCAACCTCATAAAGATGTAATTTACAGAATCAAAGGCAAAAAGGAGACTTTTACTTACCAGCCTGAAGGTCTCTGCAAGTCCATGTCAGTCAGAAAGTTATGAAGTGAGCAGCAGGGGCAACAGATATAGATCACAGATCAAGTGAATTTGATGAAGATCATTCACTCTACAGGTAGTGTTTTTAACAGCCGTTGACGACGATCTCGTCTTGTTTTTTCCCCCCACAGTCTCTTACTTTAGTCCCCTATGTTCTCAGACCTATTCCCCATAATGCCCCATCTGTCTGCCCTGTGCTGACTGAAGACCCAGCCTCCTCTCATCCCGGAGGGAAGTTGCCGTTACTCACTTTAGACGGCTAGTGCCTGTACATCATCTCAAACCCACCGTAGATTTAGATGTCCTTCACCTTGTCAACCTTATCACTTTCACAGAGTTTAGAAATCATGCTAATTAACAAGGTTTCCACAAAATGCAATATCTGTATGATTACAAAAGACATATATGTTTGAAAGAGTACATTTATACTTACCAAAATATCAGTTACAGAACAATGTCAGTACAGACATGATAAAGTGTTGTTTTGTCATTGAGACAAACAGAGAGTGGAGGAAAGAAGGACAAAAATGGGTTCTCTATTTGCCAAGAAAAACATAAAACTGGCAAATCATATTCTGTCAAGAGACACTCCAACCCTGAACTGAGTTGTCATAGAGAATTCTGAATGAAATGAACAGATTTATTTTATTTCCAGCTGGGCCTGGTATTGGGTCTTGCGTTTTATAGTTAAAGTAAGTGCGTCCTCAGCTTGCATACCTACAGATTGTGTATCTGATGCAACTGCTGCAATACAAGGGAAAGCTACAGTATTTCTCAGAGTTTACTCAAAATCAGTTTGACCAACTTTTAGGTGAACGAAAGTTCATGAGTACACACTCACAGATTTGTGACAACAAACAGTATTGTTGTAACGCAATGAGGAAGAGACTGGGTTGTAGCTATAACATGACTAGTAAATGCTCACAAATGGACACACAAACACACACCGCCATACACACTGCTCACAAGGCTACTCACACACCGCCACACATGGCTCCTTACACACCGCCACAAAAGTCACCATACAATCAAGATATCATACCTCCGTCCTTGACAATTCTGCTTTGATGACCTTGCTGTGCTTGGCTCTTCAACACAAACTGTTTAAAAGCCCCCGCTGCTCACTGTCAGAGCGTAGCGTTCTGTGTGATACGGATCGATAGAGGGCCCCCGGTGAAGAGTGCCTCCTTTATAGCCACTGAACCCGAGCTAGAAGGGTTAAAGGAGCCGAGGAGAGCAAGGGCACGTCTGCACACAAGCAGAATCCCTGATGAGGGGAGGGCTCTGGACCCATTACAAAGGAACGCCAAGGCCATCCAGAGGAGGCAGGATGCATACTGGCTCTACCCCCACAGGATTTGGGGGGAATAGAGAAACATATATCAAAACATTTCATGAGATGGACGATGGAAAAGATAATGTCCAAAGGAAATATTTTAGAGGATTATTTAAAAGAAACAGGGAAGTCAAAAGGCCAAGGGAGGAGAAATGAAAAGAGAGCCAAATTAACATTTCTATTTTCTGTTGTGGAAAATAGTCAGAGGTTTTCTTTTGCTACTTGAAACAAGAGCTGATACATTTAGCTGCTGGTTAGACATGTCCGTGAAGTAATAGTCATAAAGAAAGAAATCCCACAAGTCAAATCAACAAAGTTATGAATATTTCCTGTAAAATAAAAAATTAATATGGAAAAAGTCCCGATGAGAGAAGCTATAAAAAGAAATATGGCTTCCCTTGAAGTTTCCAGTGTTTGTTGTATGAAACCTATGTTTTATGTTGAACCTACAGCAACAGCGTTAAGCTAAGTGAATAAATAGACCATGCTGGATCCAGATCACCACTGAAATATGCTTTGAAATCTCCATTGAGGTAATTCTTCTGCTTTTGGGTGTGTTTTTGTATGGGGAGAATCCAGGCTTGTAACATTTTGGGTCACATGTGGGTGTTTTGGCAGAAAGAAGTTGTGTGGCTGTGACTGGTGTGGTTAAGATCAGCTCTGTTGGGAAAGCTGAATCAGTGTTTTGGGAGAACAAGGGAGTAGTACTGGTCGGACAGTCACGTCATGTTTGCGTGCTTCTCCTGAAAAGAAGACAATGCAATCATTAGAGGTCACGTATGTCTATAAATAAAGCAGGAGGCACGCAAACGTAATCTTGACAAGAGAAGAGCTCTATCTCCTGGTGCCTGGTGGAGTCCATTAGTCTTATAAAAAATGGAGACTGGTGTTGGGGTTCAGGATACTACCACAAGACTGAGAAAACATCCCTTAAGTTGAGCAGTCAGAGACTTTGCTGTGGAACGGCAGCTGAGACAATGCACGCCAAGCCAGTGACCTGAACTAAATCTTTCAAACTTCTGGTCTTTTTTTGGAAGATCTTAATGGGAAAAACTGCCTCAGCTCAGATGCATTTAGTAAATGTTGTTCTCGTAGCAGTGTATAGTAGGTAACAGAATATATTAATTGAACTCATTCGAAAGCTTATGAACAACTTGGAGAGCTGTGTCTCAATGGAAAGCTTTACGTTTTATTGTTTCAAGTTTGTGTCACGTGCACAAATACAGTGAAAAGCCTTTCTTGCAAGCTCTAAAACCCAAGTGATCAATATCGAAGTAGCACTAAAAATAACAAGGTAGAACAAGGACACACGAGAAATGAAAATAAGAAGTAAGAAGAACACAATAAAGTAAGAAGCTTTATACAGGGTCAGTTCCAATACTATATTTACAATGTGCAGGAATACTGGAGGTAGATATGCATAGGAGTAAGGTGACTAGGCATCAGGATATATGATAAACTGAGTAGCAGCAGCAAAAATAATGATTGTATGTGAGTGTGTGCGTGTATGTAGAGTGAGTATAAATGTGTGTGCATGTTATGTGAGTGAGCAAATGAAGTGTGTGTGTGTGCGTGCGTGCGCGTGTGCGTGCGTGTGTGCGTGCGTGTGTGCGTGTGTGCGTGCGTGCGTGTGTGTGTGTGTGCGTGTGTGTGTGTGTGTGTGTGTGTGTGTGTGTGTGTGTGTGTGTGTGTGTGTGTGTGTGTGTGTGTGTGTGTGTGTGTGTGTGTGTGTGTGTGTGTGTGTGTGTGTGTGTGTGTGTGTGTGTGTGTGTGTTGGAGTGTCAGTGTGCGTGAGTTTGTCATGTGTGCATATAGACCGTGCAAAAAAAATAAAAATACAATGGTCAACTCAGATAACTCAAATCAGTGTAGCCATTTGTTTAGCTATTAAGTTAGCTATTTAGCAGTCTTATGGTTTGTGGATAGAAGCTGTTCAGGAGCCTGTTGGTGTCAGACTTAATGTACCAGTACTGCTTGTCCTGCGGAAGCAGAGAGAACGGTGGCTTGGGGGGCTGGTGTTTTTAACAATTTTCCAGGCCTTCCTTTCACACCTGCGGGTTTAGAGCTCCTGAATGGCCCTAGTGATGTACTGGGCTGTCCGCACCACCCTCTGTAGCACCATGCGATCGAGGGCGGTGCTATTGCCATACCAAGCAGTTATGCAGCCAGTCAAGATGCCCTCAAAGGTGCAGCTGTATAACTTTTTGAGGATTTGAGGGCCCATGCAAAAATGTTCAACCTCCTGATTGATGGGGAAGAGATGTTGTCGATCCTTCTGCACTTGTGGACCATTTTAAGTCCTGAGTGATTTGGACACCGATGAACTTGAAGTTCTCGACCCGCTCCATTACATCCCCCCACCCCCCCGTTTCCTGTAGTCCACAATCAAGCTCCTTGGTCTTACTGACTTTGATGGAGAGGTTGTTGTCCCCCTACCACACTGCCATGGGTAAACAGAGAGTACAGGAGGGGACTAAGCACACACCCCTGTGGGGCCTCCGTGTTGAGGTTCAGCGTGGCACAGGTGATATTTCCTACCCTCACCACCTTGGGAAGGCCCGTCAGGATGTCCAGGATCCAGTTGCAGAGGGAGATGTTCAGTCCCAGAATCCTTAGCTTAGTGATGAGCTTGGAAGGCACTATGGTATTGAACGCTGAACTGCAGTCAATGAACATCATTCTCACATAGGTATTCCTCTGATCTAGGTGGGTGAGGACAGTGTGGAGTGCAATTGAGGTTGAGTCGTCTATGGATCTGTTGGGGCTGTATGTAAATTGGAATGGGTCTAGGGTGTCTGTGATGATGGAGTTGATGTGTGCCATAACCAGCCTTTCAAAGCACTTCATGATTACAGATGTGAGTGCTAAATTACATTCCGTGCAAAGGTTACATAAAAATTCATTGCATGTTGAAGATCGCAATCAAAAGTCCAATTTTGTTTTGCAATTTTGATCACATTACGAATAGGCATCCGCATGCATAAAATAGCCAAATGTGACCTTTCACTAAATTATCTGTTTTATTTAGCAAAGGACATGAAGGATATGAATCTGCTGGCTGATGAGCCTTTTATATGATGAGAATACCAAAAACAAATGTTGTTAAAACATAATCAAGGTCTGGAGTTTAATATAAAATATAAGAGTCTGTGTAAGTCACATACATTATTGATTCTGAAAACGGAGTACCCACAAAGTTCTATTCTGAGATTAGTAGCTATAAAAAGTGATTGAGTAGGCTGCATAGATTTCATGACTAGAAGCTCAAAAGACGAAAACGTAATTTTTTTTTTGTAAATTGAAATTTGCTATCGTAAATGTTAGCAACACCTCCGCCTTTGCGGGATGCACGGGGGATATGGTCACAAATGTTGCCAGGAGGTGAGGCCTCATTTAACACAGTAAATTCATCAGGCTTAAGCCATGTTTCAGTCAGGCCAATCACATCAAGATTATGATCAGTGATTAGTTCATTGACTAGAATTGCCACATGACTGTAAGTCGCTTTGGATAAAAGCGTCTGCTAAATGGCATATATTATTATTATTATTATTATAAGTAAGGGATCTAACATTAAGTAGCCCTATTTTGAGATGTGAGGTATCATGATCTCTTTCAGTAATGACAGGAATGGAGGTGGTCTTTATCCTAGTGAGATTGCTAAGGCGAACACCGCCATGTTTAGTTTTGCCCAACCTAGGTCGAGGCACAGACACGGTCTCAATGGTGATAGCTGAGCTGACTACACTGACTGTGCTAGTGGCAGACTCCACTATGCTGGCAGGCTGGCTAACAGCCTGCTGCCTGGCCTGCACCCTATTTCATTGTGGAGCTAGAGGAGTTAGAGCCCTGTCTATGTTGGCAGATAAGATGAGAGCACCCCTCCAGCTAGGATGGAGTCCGTCACTCCTCAGCAGGTCTGGCTTAGTCCTGTTTGTGGGTGAGTCCCAGAAAGAGGGCCAATTATCTACAAATTCTATCTTTTGGGAGGGGCAGAAAACAGATTTCAACCAGCGATTGAGTTGTGAGACTCTGCTGTAGAGCTCATCACTCCCCCTAACTGGGAGGGGGCCAGAGACAATTACTCGATTGATTCCGACACATCTTTCTAGCTGATATGCACGCAGAAGCTATGTTGCGCTTGGTGATCTCTGACTGTTTCATCCTAACATCGTTGGTGCCGACGTGGATAACAATATCTCTATACTCTCTACACTCGCCAGTTTTAGCTTTAGCCAGCACCATCTTCAGATTAGCCTTAACGTCGGTAGCCCTGCCCCCTGGTAAACAGTGTATGATCGCTGGATGATTAATTTTAAGTCTAATACTGCGGGTAATGGAGTCGCCAATGACTAGAGTTTTCAATTTGTCAGAGCTAATGGTGGGAAGCTTCGGCGTCTCAGACCCTGTAACGGGAGGAGTAGAGACCAGAGAAGACTCGGCCTCTGACTCCGACTCGCTTAATGGGGAAAACCGGTTGAAAGTTTCTGTCGGCTGAATGAGCGACACCGGTTGAGCTTTCCTACAGCATTTCCTTCCAGAAACCGTGAGAAAGTTGTCCTGCTGCGGGGACTGTGCCAGGGGATTTATACTACTATCTGTACTTACTGGTGGCACAGACGCTGTTTCATCCTTTCCTACACTGAAATTACCCTTGCCTAACGATTGCGTCTGAAGCTGGGCTTGTAGCACAGTTATCCTCGCCGTAAGGCGAGTACAGCGACTACAGCGACTACAATTAGAAGGCATCATGTTAATGTTACTACTTAGCTTCGGCTGTTGGAGGTCCTGACGAATTGTGTCCAGATAAAGCGTTCGGAGTGAAAAAGTTGAGGAAAAAATAAATAAATATATGAACGGTAATTAAAAGGTGAAAACCGTAAAGTTGTCAGGTAGCAAAATAGGTTGGCAACAAAACGCACAGCAACTCGAAAACAAGCCTGTAAGTTGTGACCGGAAATGACGATGGGCGACACCTGGCTTGAAAAGACGTTTGTGATGATGTTGTGGATTCACCTGCATTGCTTGCTGTTTGGGGTTTTAGGCTGGGTTTCTGTACAGCACTTTGAGATATCAGCTGATGTACGAAGGGCTATATAAATCAATTTGATTTGATTTTGATTTGATTTGAAAGTATACAGCAGGCCACGGGTGGCACACCTAATCCAAGCATCTCACTAACTCAAACCATTCGTATATTCCTATGTCCTGTGTAGCTATTGCTGAATATCTACATGTACCACACGCAAAGGGATAAAGATAGTTAGCACTGGCACACAAGGTAGACTTCAGTCTTTATAAAGTACTAGCTATAGGCATGCATAGTTACAGATGCTGTACAGTATGTGTAAGATAATGATGTATTTACAACATACAGTGACCCACTTATGTGAGATTGCATAGAATAAGGTTGATATATTCATAATGCTCAATTGAAATCTGACTCAATACGGTCCGGAATAAAATGATAAAAAGGTGTATAGTTAAAACAGGTATTGTTTGTTTTCTATTGAGGGCATACAGGAAGCTCTCCCTGTATTCTCATGTGTTGTAATTGCAGTATGATTTTTCCATTAGACTTTTTCCAATATCCCTTTATTCATCCTGTGGTACTGGCCATCCCCCTTCTATTATGCCAAATTCAGCTTTAGATTAAACCAAAGTCTGCCATTATTACATTTGACAAACTCACGTTACATTGGAAATGTCAATGTGAGTTTGGTCCTGTCGTGATAGTGCTCGACTGTAGCCATGGGATTCGCATGGATTCTGGATAGTGGTAAACTTGTCAGATTACACAAATTCACATTTAGGTTATTTCAAGTCATTTATTGTCAAGAGGACTATATGGCACATTTCGTATCCCTTTCAAGCCATCCTTACAATATTATGTTTCCTTACAGTTCAGCCCATATTGCTAGGTTGGACAGTTTTAGTTGCATCGAGCTCAACTGCAGGTGCACACATTGTGGCTGACAATGAAATGACGATGACGTCTCTTATTGTTACCCTGGGTTATTCTCATTGACTTTTTAGAGAGAAAATATGGTAGACTTGAGATAAGCACATGATTCAGCGGGTGAGAATAGCAAGAGTAACACATTTACACTGAACACTGTAGAGTTGAGACGTAGGTCAGCACTTGTTGCTAGAGACAACGGTACACAATGAAAGTCGTGCTGCCATTATAAATGACAACATGTGCAGTTATCAGAAGAAAAAATGAACGCAGGCAACCCAGATAGAATATGCTTACTTTAGGTTTTGCTTTGTATAGCTTGGCAATAGGAGTGACAGTTTGCACAATCGCGTGGCTGCAGTGAAAGCAAGCAGACCTTTTTCACACAGCCGCTATATACCAAGCTGGACAAGACTGCAGAGGCCGTTCTAGTGTCATGTGAACTGAGAACTTAACGCGGAAGTTGAGCACTAAGTAAAGCTTCTGGCCAAATTGCACATACACATACTGTACACTACATGAGTGATTAGTGTTTATTTTTAAGTCAGGGGATGTGGTTAATTATGTTGTCACTTTTTTCAGATGGAATTGTTGAACTGGATCTGAAATCTTGATGAAGCGTTCAAATAATTTGCAGTTTATCAAACACTAAGTGACAGATGACCAACTCAGTGTCGTCTGCTTATCTTCGGGCATTTTGCAATATATGCATTTTTCAATATGCAGGTTTTGTGTGTTCTCAGGGCCTACAGATCTGTAGGAAGACCCTAATGGTCACAATGACAAACTAGTTCATGCTTCTAGGGGCTTTTCTGCTCTAAGTAACAAATCAATGCATTAAGTTTTTCCATAGGAAATGTGTACTAGTGTGCTGTGCTGGACACTAGTAGCTTGGCCAAGTCTAAGACCATTTTCACCTCATTCAATGCACCTCACCTGAGCCAAGACATTGTTCCTTTCCATTGTCCTTTATAAAGTGGAGATGAAAGTACCATTTCAAACATTTACATAAGAAATCATGCATTCGGGAATTAACTAAACAGTTCCTTATCTTCAATGAAACACCTTATCCCACTCCTTTGTTTCTGCCTCCCCCCCACCTGCCACACAGTCAAACCTTTGTATTTATCATTACATTTTCAGTTCCCGGTGTGGAGACATTATCGCCACACACTCTCCAATCCAAAGAAAAAACACCATTGTTCCTAGTGCCCTATTTAGAACCTTGTGGTCTTGGCACTTAGTCAGAACCTGTTGAGAGAGCAGTCTGACGATTAAAAACATAATCAACAATTGATGATTACTTGCCTTCAGTTTGCCTTGTATTAAAGGACGGCATCTACATAGCTATTTATTGGCCTAACATCCCAGCAGCCTTTTGTGTTTATACTGTTTAATCCAACCACACCTATTCAATACTTTCTCCATTAATGCATATCCACTATATTTGACACTTGTTAATCGTGCTTTATAGGGTTGCTGTTTGGTATACAGAAACTTTAGCAGAGCCCAACACCCCAGTAGTGTCTCCACTATTAAGAATCTAATCAGATTAAACTGTCTGGGGTGCTGTCAATTGTTTAATTATATATCGATGAGTGTGTTCAGTGGACAACGTAGCTACGTCTCCAACACTGCTCTGCTCTCTCCTCCCCTGTCAATTCCTGGGGGTGTCGGTCAGCGGGCTGTCACTACATCTACCTGTTAATCGATGTCTTTGGAGAATATAGAATAGTCCCACAGGTGACAAGGTACATTAAATATGTAACACTGTTATTTTTGTTGAGTTCTTCATAGATTTGACATGGTTTGTAGACCTACAGGTTTTACAGGTTTCCACAAGCTTTTGTTTTACTTGTGCTTACTGTATTTCCTGTAACATACTGTATATTTAGAGGTAAAGCAAGGTTATCAGATCGATTAATTGTCTGTATTTTTCTCACTAATTGTTAAATTCATAGTGCTGTGAATAAAGCATTGTAAGTATCTGCACTGCTTAGACTAAGTATGTATTCTAAATAAAAAAGAAGGAAGGCCGACTTTGCATTTTGACTTACATGCTGCCTCATGTCCTTATCCCTCAAACCCAGGCCTTACACAACAGGTGAAAAGGTTTAACAAAGCTATTTTTTAAGGTCTGGCACACTCAGTGGCCACTAGCATACCAAAGACCAAAGCAAAATGGGAACACCAAACCAGTCATCCACTAACAAAAGTCATCCATTGTCCCTATCGCCACCTGTGAGCCCATGCTTGTGGAGACATGCAATCTGTGTCGTCAGGGGAGAGGATGTCAATTTACTTCTGAAAGCCTGTATAATGTAACATGTTTTAGGTGGGGGTTCAAAATAACACTAATGGCCTCTCAGAGATCCTGAGAACCTTCTGAGTGGGTATCTGTTACACACTGCAGCCCTGCCGTCCAGTCCCAGCCCTCCGAGGCATCACACTACTGCAGCCCTGCCGTCAAGTCCCAGCCCTCCGAGGCGTCACACCACTGAAGCCCTGCCGTCAAGTCCCAGCCCTCCGAGGCATCACACCACTGAAGCCCTGCCATTCAGTCCCAGCCCTCCGAGGCGTCACACCACTGCAGCCCTGCCGTCAAGTCCCAGCGCTCCGAGGCGTCACACCACTGAAGCCCTGCCATCCAGTCCCAGCCCTCCGAGGCGTCACACCACTGCAGCCCTGCTGTCAAGTCCCAGCCCTCCGAGGCGTCACACCACTGCAGCCCTGCCGTCAAGTCCCAGCCCTCCGAGGCGTCACACCACTGAAGCCCTGCCATCCAGTCCCAGCCCTCCGAGGCGTCACACCACTGCAGCCCTGCCATCCAGTCCCAGCCCTCCGAGGCGTCACACCACTGCAGCCCTGCTGTCAAGTCCCAGCCCTCCGAGGCGTCACACCACTGCAGCCCTGCCATCCAGTCCCAGCCCTCCGAGGCGTCACACCACTGAAGCCCTGCCATCCAGTCCCAGCCCTCCGAGGCGTCACACCACTGCAGCCCTGCTGTCAAGTCCCAGCCCTCCGAGGCGTCACACCACTGCAGCCCTGCCATCCAGTCCCAGCCCTCCGAGGCGTCACACCACTGAAGCCCTGCCATCCAGTCCCAGCCCTCCGAGGCGTCACACCACTGCAGCCCTGCTGTCAAGTCCCAGCCCTCCGAGGCGTCACACCACTGCAGCCCTGCCGTCCAATCCCAGCCCTCCGAGGCTTCCACCTGGCGTCCCATCTGGGTGAGCCTGACGGGCCGGGCCGAGGCACGGGCGCTGGGCAAGCCAGCTGGACGTAAACTCCCGACGAACCGGCAGAGGCATGGGAGCCTGGCGAGCCGGCTGAGGCATAGAAGCCTGACGATCCGGCTAAGGTGTGAACGAACGCCTGTCGATCCTGCTGCGGTGTGGGAGCCCGATGATCCGACGGAGACGTAACAGCCTGACGAGCCGGCTGAGGCACGATGTTAGATGGGCGCCTTCCGAGCCAACTTGGGCAAGAACCTCTCGAGCCAGCTAGGGCGTGACAGCCGGACCAGCTGGCTTAGGCACCCCAGGTTCCATCGGGGTCGACCCCCTGACCCGACATCATGAGGAACCAGACCTATATAGGGAAGGTAATGACAGTGATAGTGTCCAGGTGAGTCCAGTAATCGCTGATGGAGAAAGACAGGTGTGCGTGATGATGGTGGCAGGAGTGCAATGCTGGGGAGCCTGGCGCCCTCGAGGGGGGGAGGAGCGGGAGCAGGCTTGACAATACATCATGATGCCCAGCTCTGACAGGGCCGGTGGGGGATCGTGCAGGGGTCAAGAGTGGCCTTTGAAGGCAGGCCGGTGCAAAATGTACATTTAGAATTCCTCCCTCCACCTCACACCGCGATCCTGCATTCACTTCCTGGCAACAGGGCTCAAGTCTTCTTTCACATCTGCATGAGTAAATAGGAGGGATGATCCATTCCCCTGAACCCGAGATCTCCAAGCTGACCTGTTTTGGTTTCATATTTGCGCCAGTGCCATACAATGGCTGCAATGCAAATGATTTCCCATCCATTTATGTTTCATGGTTCCACCTTGAGAAGAGACGACCAATGGAAAAAGATAGCAGCGTTACCAATCTGAGACTTAATGAGGAGGGACAAGCTGGATCGACTCTGCCACCTGAGAGGTGTGTGCTGTGCCGCCCGCCTGCGCCCAACATGCAGGAGCTGTCACCTGTGCTTGGCCAGACCCCAGCAAAGCCTTCTAATTTCCCCTCATCCTCCCAGCTGTGCCCCAATCACCCACAATGTTGGAGAGATCATTAACAGTCCTTGCATCCATCAACCCCTCTAGTCTGAATGGCGATACAGGCAAAATGCCACACACTACAGATGCTGCCCGCGTGTCAGCGGTGCTTTAAATGAGGAGACAAAGACCACATGCTTTTGTCACACTCTTGAAGAATGTCGGTATCAACAAAACTGTGCCAATGAAGGCCACACATAACGACACCACATTCCTTTGTATCCCAGTACAGAGTGGGAAATATTCATTTGAAATTAGACCATAGGAACAAAGCTCTTATTGTTCAACCCACTTACAAATAGAGAATAGAACTACACTTGTCACAGGTGTGACAATGAGCCTCTGTTTAAGCCAATGCTTATCATTCATGCTTCTGCCTGGCTAATTAAATTGTTGTTTTTTGTTTGAGGTGCGACCGCCTGGGGGGAAAGTATAGGTAAGAGGGGAAGTTGCCACGTGGCTGGTTTGTTAGTTTTTGGCTGTCTGACTAAGTTGAGAGAATATATTTGATTTATCTTGATTTGAAGTTTAATTGAAGTTGTCATGTTTAGGTATTGCTTCCCTTGACGCTTCACTAGAACCCATTTTTGTTTGTACTGTACAGTGGTGTATGGCTTTCCTGTGTGCTCCTCGTCCTTTGTCCAGGCTTAAAACACAGAATTGTGAGATTTTGACTAATGGTGGAGAAGGAGAAAATAAAACCTGTAAACTTGCAAATTGAATTCCTTATCTTGCCACTCAACCCAAACGTTAAGAACCTGTATGGGGTGGTGTACGATTGGCTATACCTATTTATCCACCGAATCACACACTGATAGAGAAAACATTCTAGTTACATCCCATGACATGTAAAAACGTTGATTTGGTGAAGAATAAGCAGCAAGCAAGCAATAAACTGAAAATAATGCCATTACCGTGAGCATTTTATGTATTTCCATTGAACATTAGAGAGGAACCATTCTCTGTGTTCTTGTCTTCTTTTCTCTTGTTCGTGAACAAGGCACTGCAGTTGACTATAACAAATATATGATCAAATATTTTCATCTGTTTTGAATCTATGTGAATTTCATTAGGATTATAGGGAATACACTGGCTTTAGAGAGGAAGGCTCGAGAGAGCAGATTTATAGATCTATCCCACACCAGTGATGTTTCATATCCAATGTTCACAGGCTATCAGTATGCATTATTGTTAATGCATCTGTCTCTCTCTTTCTGTTGCTATATTTGCCTCCATACTTGTGCCAGAAAAATACCTACAACCATCTATTGTGTTGGCCAGCTTAACTTTGATTATATATTAACCACGGTATTGTAAATTGAGTGATTTTGCTGTATAGGTTCCAAGAATTTACAAAATGTAATGAGAATGAAATGTCTCCAGTTGCTGGAATCCAGCATTGAATTTCCATTCCTCAAATTTCAGATTGAGAAGCCTCCCGTCGTAAGAAGCAGACCAAAATGCAGGGTGGTATGTGTTCATGATGTTACTTTAATTAAAGAAAGCAATGAACACAAACCGAATAAGACACTATAATAAGCCCTGTGCTGACACAAGCAATTAACATAGACAATCACCCACAACCCACAATGACAAAACAGGCAACCTAAATATGGTTCCCAATCAGAGACAACGACTAACACCTGCCTCTGATGGAGAACCATATCAGGCCAAACACAGAAATAGACAAACTAGACACACAACATAGAATGCCCACTCAGATCACACCCTGACCAAACAAAACATTTAAACATACAAAGAAAACTATGGTCAGGGCGTGACACCTCCATAGCCAGCTCTTAAGGTTTACAAAGTCCAGTTGTGTTTTTGAAATAGCACACTTAAGTGTTGTGCCAGCGAATACTTGGGAGAGTGATGAATTATCACCAATAAAGGCGGGGGAGACTTGGGGATGTCTTCAGGGCCAGACAGGGTTTACATTGGCCATGGGTGACAGTACAAATGAACAGCAAGCTCAAACGTGTTAGGTGTGACAGTGTCTGAGGACTCAGAGGAAACTAATAGACCACAGACCTACAGTGCCTTCAGAAAGTATTCACACTCCTTGACTTTTTAATAATTTTGTTGAGTAACAGCCTGAATTTAAAGTTGATTAAATTGAGATGTTTTGTCAGTGGCCTACACACAATACTACATAATGTCAAAGTGGATTTATGTTTTTCAAAATTTTGACAAATTAATAAAAAATGAACAGCTGAAATGTCTTCAGCACATAAATATTCAACCCCTTTGTTATGGTAAGTTCAGTCGAGCAGTGAATTTCAAACACAGATTCAACCACAAAGACGAGGGAGGTTTTCCAATGCCTCGCAAAGAAAGGCACCCATTGTAAAATAAAATGCAGACATTGAATGTCCCTTTGAGCATGGTGAAGTGTATAATTACACTTTTGATGGTGTACTGACACACGGTCACTACAACGATACAAGCGTCCTTCCTGACTCAGATGTCGGAAAGGAAGGAAACCGCTCAGGGATTTCACCAGAAGGCCAATGGTGACTTTTAAACAGTTACAGAGCTGATGTTTGCGCAGCGGTCTAAGGCACTGCATCTCAGTGCTAGAGGCATCACTACAGACCCTGGTTCCCAGGCTGTATCACAACCGGACGTGATTGGGAGTCCCATAGGGTGGTGCACAATTGGCCCAGCATCGTCCGGGTTAGGGGAGGGTTTGGCCGGGTAGGCCGTCATTATAAAAAGAAATGTGTTCTTAACTGTCTTGCCTAGTTAAATAAAGGTTAATAATAATAATAGTAATAATGGAAAACTGAGAATGGATCAACAACATGGTAGTTACTCCACAATACTAATCGAATTGATAGAGTGAAAAGAAGTAAGCCTGTACAGAATAAAAACTATTCCAAAACATACATATTTTTTTGCAACAAGGCACTAAAGTAATACTTCAAAAAATGTGGCAAAGCAATTCACTTTTTGTCCTGAACACAAAGTGTTATGTTTGGGGCAAGTCCATTACTGAGTACCACTATTTGCAAGCATATTGGTGGCTGCAACATGTTATGGGTGTGCTTGTAATCATTAAGGATTGGGGAGTTTTCAGGATAAAAAAAGAAACAGAATGAAGCTGAGGACAGCCAAAATCCTGGAGGAAAACCTGGTTCAGTCTGCTTTCCACCAGACACTGAGAGATTAATTCACCTTTCAGCAGGATAATATCCTAAAACAGAGGACAAATCTACACTGGAGACAGTAAACGTTCCTGTGGCAGAGTTACAGTTTTGACTTAAATATATTTGAAAATCTATGGCATGACCGTGAAAATGGTTGTGTAGCAATGATCAACAAACTATTTGACAGCTTGAACATTGTTTTAAGAATAATGGGCAAATGTTCCACAATCAAGGTGTGGAAAGCTCTTACAGACCTAGCAGAAAATCACAGATACTGTAATATCGCTGCCAAAGCTGCTTCTACAAACTATTGACTCAGGAGTGTGAATACTTCTGTGAATAATACTTACGCAAATATTTCTAAAAACATGTTTTCACTTTGTCATTATGGGGTATTGTGTGTAGCTTTAAAAAAAAATGTAATCAATTTTGAATTCAGGCTGTAACACAACAAAATGTGTAATAAGTCAAGGGGTTTCTGAAGGCGCTGTAGATAATTTTAAAAAATGTGGGTTTTCTCAAATATGTGTTCCTCTTTTGAAAACAAAGGTTTTTGGGAAATGCAAAAGAAAGGTCAGGGTTTTTGACACCTTGAAGTTGCATATGTGAAACATCTCAATGAAGTGGACCACTGTGCTGAGGGTGCAGTTTCCTGTTTTGCAAAGTCATGGAAATGTGACAGAGAGCAGTTCAATCAATGTCACACTAATCAAATGTACTGTCACGTCGATATCAAGTTGAAACTGATGTCCTATGACTTTTCCCCTCACACCTCTTTCTCTGTCTAAATAAATTTGATGGATTTCACTGTGTGGCCAGTTCTGATGGTGACAAGAAATATTCTGTCACTCTCTTAGTCAATGCTATTCAGAACTGTATCTAGGGTGGAGGATATACACATCCTCCAGTGATTTCCTCCAACACTTATTCCAGTGATTCAGGAAGAATGATACCACAGCAGGAATGTGCAGCATTGCTGAAAAGAAATGTATACCAACAAAAGGAAAGCCTACGCGATTCTTTCGTCATGTTGTCTAGACTACAGCACAAATCTAACCCCTCTTTGACACATTAATTATACACTGCTCAAAAAAATAAAGGGAACACTAAAATAACATCCTAGATCTGAATGAATGAAATATTCTTATTAAATACTTTTTTATTTACATAGTTGAATGTGCTGACAACAATATCACACAAAAATGATCAATGGAAATCAAATTTATCAACCCATAGAGGTCTGGATTTGGAGTCACACTCAAAATTAAAATGGAAAACCACACTACAGGCTGATACAACTTTGATATAATGTCCTTAAAACAAGTCAAAATGAGGCTCAGTAGTGTGTGTGGCCTCCACGTGCCTGTATGACCTCCCTACAATGCCTAGAAATGCTCCTGATGAGGTGGCGGATGGTCTCCTGAGGGATCTCCTTCCAGACCTGGACTAAAACATCCGCCAACTCCTGGACAGTCTGTGGTGCAATGGATGGAGCAAGACATGATGTCCCAGATGTGCTCAATTGGATTCAGGTCTGGGAAACGGGCAGTCCATAGCATCAATGCCTTCCTCTTGTAAGAACTGCTGACACACTCCAGCCACATGAGGTCTAGTATTGTCTTGCATTAGGAGGAACCCAGGGCCAACCGCACCAGCATATGGTCTCGCAAGGGGTCTGAGGATCTGATCTCGGTACCTAATGGCAGTCAGGCTACCTCTGGCGAGCACATGGAGGAATGCCAAAGAAATGCCACCCCACACCATGACTGACCCACCGCCAAACCGGTCATGCTGGAGGATGTTGCAGGCAGTAGAACGTGCTCCACGGCGTCTCCAGACTCTGTCACGTCTGTCAAATGTGCTCAGTGTGAACCTGCTTTCATCTGTGAAGAGCACAGGGCGCCAGTCGCGAATTTGCCAACCATGGTGTTCTCTGGCAAATGCCAAACGTTCTGCACGATGTTGGGCTGTAAGCACAACCCCCACCTGTGGACGTTGGGCCCTCATTACCACCCTCATGGAGTCTGTTTCTGACCGTTTGAGCAGACATATGCACATTTGTGGCCTGCTGGAGGTCATTTTGCAGGGCTCTGGTAGTGCTCCTCCTGCTCCTCCTTGCACAAAGGCGGAGGTAGCGGTCCTGCTGCTGGGTTGTTGCCCTCCTACAGCCTCCTCCACGTCTCCTGATGTACTGGCCTGTCTCCTGGTAGCGCCTCCATGCTCTGGACACTATGCTGACAGACACAGCAAACCTTCTTACCACAGATCGCATTGATGTGCCATCCTGGATGAGCTGTACTACCTGAGCCACTTGTGTGGGTTGTAGACTCCGTCTCATGCTACCACTAGAGTGAAAGCACCGCCAGCATTCAAAATTGATCAAAACAACAGCCAGGAAGCATAGGAACTGAGAAGTGGTCTGTGGTCACCACCTGCAGAACCACTCCTTTATTGGGGGTGTCTTGCTAATTGCCTTTAATTTCCACCTGATGTCTATTCCATTTGCACAACAGCATGTGCAATTTATTGTCAATCAGTGTTGCTTCCTAAGTGGACAGTTTGATTTCACAGAAGTGTGATTGACTCGGAGTTACATTGTGTTGTTTAAGTGTTCCCTTTATGTTTGTGAGCAGTGTATAAATCAAAATGCATTAATGGTAGGAATTACCTGTCACAAACAGCAAACATCAAATATCAGGTGTCTTTTTGGGTGGTGGTTGATTTAAAAAAAGTTTTAATAACTATAGCAGCCTTGAGTTGGATGAGAGGAAAGCCGAGAGCTGTGTATTTGCAGATGTTAACAAACAAAAGCTTTGCCTCCATTGAGCACCATCTGTTTATGGTGTAGTTGAGCTGAGGACATCTGGTATGTATGATGCACATGAGGCAGTGAGTATTTCTCTAGCCCATCACCAGCAAACAAACAGGGGCTGAGGAGTGGTCACAGGGGTGGAGGACTGGGTAAAAAGGAAGTCCGTTATTATTCCTGTGTTTTATGATGCCTTATTTATACGCTGGGCTTTGGTTAAGTGATATGAATGTGAAGTGGTCGCCATCTTATAAACCTAGGTGATCAGGGGCCTGGAAGCCATATCATTGGCTGAACTTAAGGTCAGCAGGCATAATGTTTGCGCCCATTTTCTGCAGACGGATCTCTGATTGGATAAGGCACACGCCTGAGTGGAGAGCCCAAATTAAGAGGACTGGACTGGAGTATATTGGAATCACTTGACCCAATCCAACAGGGGCACTATTTCTCCTTACTGGAAAAGGCTAACCCTTTAAAGTGCCACCAAAAAAACAGGGGACGTGTTGAAGTCAACATCATATGTGTGTTTCCTTACAAAACCAAATGAAATTGTATTTGTAACATGTGCCGAATACAAGAGACCTTACAGTGAAAATGTTTACTTACAAGCCCTTAACCAACAATTTGTTTTTTTAGAAAAATAAGTGTTAAGAAAGTATTTACAAAAACAAACGGAAGTAAAAAATAGAAATTAATAAAAAATGTAATAAAAAATAAGAAAATAGAAAAATAACAAATAATTAAATAGTAACAATAAGATAACAGTAGCGAGGCTATATACAGGGGGTACCGGGACAGAGTCAATGTGTGGGGGCATAGGTTAGTCGAGGTAATATGTACATGTAGTTTAAGTGACTATGCATAGATAATAAACTGTGAGTAGCAGCAGTGTAAAAATGGGGGTGGGGTGACAATGCAAATAGTACGGGTAGCCATTTGATTTGGCATTCAGGAGACTTATGGCTTGGGGGTAGAAGCTGTTAAGAAGTCTTTCAAACCTGGACTTGGCGCTCCTGTAACGTTTGCTGTGCTGTAGCAGAGAGAACAGTCTATGGCTAGAGTGACTGGAATCTTTGGAAAATTTTAGGACCTTCCTCTGACACCGCCTGGTATAGAAGTCCTGGATGTCATGAAGTTTGGCACCAGTAATGTACTGGGCCCTACACACAACCCTCTGTAGTGCCTTGCGGTCAGAGGCGAAGCAGTTGCCATACCAGGTGGTGATGCAACCATTCAGGATGTTCTCGATGGCGCAGCTGTAGAACTTTGAGGATCTGAGGACCCATGCCAGAGGGGGAATAGGTGCTGTCGTACCCTCTTCACGACAGTCTTGGTGTGTTTTGACCATGATAGTTTGTTGGTGATGTGGACACCAAGGAACTTGAAGCTCTCAACCTGCTCCACTACAGCCCTATCGCTGAGAATGGGGGCGTGTTCGGTCCGCCTTTTCCTGTAGTACACAATCATCTCCTTTGTCATGACCACGTTGAGGGAGAGGTTGTTATCTTGGCACCACACTGTCAGGTCTCTGATCTCCTCCCTATAGGCTGTCTCATCGTTGTCAGTGATTAGGCCTACCACTGTTGTGTCGTCGGCAAACTTAATGATGGTGTTGGAGTTGTGCTTGGCCACACAGTCATGGGTGAACAGAGTACAGGAGGAGACTAAGCATGCACCCCCTGAGGGCTCCGATGTTGAGGAACAGCATGGCAGATGAGTTGTTACCTACCCTTACCACCTGGGGGTGGCCCATCAGGAAGTCCAGGATCCAGTTACAAAGGGAGGTGTTTAGTCCTAGGGTCCTTAGCTTAGTGATGAGCTTTGAGGGCACTATGGTGTTGAACGCTGAGCTGTTGTCAATGAAAAACATTTTCAACTAGGTGTTCCTTTTGTCCAGGTGGGTGTCAGGATTTGGCCAGGGTTGTTCCGGTTTTTGGTCACTAGATGCCCCCATTGTGCCTTTTGACCTTTTGTTTTCCCTTGATCCCCATTATTATTTGCACCTGTGCCTCGTTTCCCCTGATTGTATTTAAACCCTTTGTTTTCCTCTGTCTTTGCTCTGTGTTTGTATGTTAGCACCCAGCCCTAGTACTCTGAGAACTCTTGTTGATCCCGGTGGACTCTCTTGTGGAATTCTGTTTTTGTTATTGTTTGTTTGTTTTTTGAGTATCTTTTGAGGCTTTTTGTGCTTTACCTTCCACCTTGTGGATTTACCTTTTTTGTCTTGGAGGATTACCTTTGTTCTTGTAGGATTCATTTTGAGGTTGTGGAGTTACATGTTTTCCTGAAGAACTTCATTTTTTACTTCATTAAATACACCGTCTCAAGTACTGCTGTGTCTGCCTCATCTTCTGGCTTCTGCCGACTATTTGTGGCTCAGTTGGTTAAGTGACTGTTTCTCACTCCGGAGACCCGGGTTCGTAACCGGGTCCTGACAGTGGGAAAGGGCAGTGTGGAGTGCAATAGAGAATCCATCATCTGTGGATCTGTTGGGGCGGTATGCAAATTGGAGTGGGTCTAGAGTTTCTGGTATAATGGTGTTGATTTGAGCCATGACAAGCACTTCATGGCTACAAATGTGAGTGCTATGGGTTGGTTGTCATTTAGACAGGTTAAGTTGGGCACAGGGACTATGGTGGTTTGCTTGAAACATGTTGGTATTACAGACTCGGTCACGGACAGGTTGAAAATGTCAGTGAAGAAACTTGCCAGCTGGTCAGTGTATGCTGGGAGTACACGTCCTGGTAATCCGTCTGGCCCTGCGGCCTTGTGAATGTTGACCTGTTAAAAGGTCTTACTCACATCGTATACGGAGAGCGTGATTACACAGTCGTCCAGAACAGCTGATGCTCTCATGCATGCTTCAGTGTCTCGAAGACAGCATAGAAGTCGTTTCCCTTTGTAGTCCGTAATAGTTTGCAAGCCCTGTCAAATCCAACGAGCATGTACAGTAGTACAATTCAATCTGAGTGCTGTATTGACGCTTTGCCTGTTTAGTGGTTCGTTGGAGGGCATAGCGGGATTTCTTATAAGCTTCCGGTAAGAGTCCCGCTCCTACAACATGCAATGAATGTGGTTTAGTGAGGTTTAACCAAACCTTCAACCGAAATGAATCATACAAATCAAATTCCATCAAATACGCACATACACTGAATCATTAGAGGTGCTGATATAGTGTCAATCAGTAGTTGTTGGTCCCTTGTGTCGGCCAGAGGGCTCAGAGAAACACAGCCATAGGCCTACCACTCCTCTATACCCCCCAGGCCCTTGGATTAACTGACTGACTCATGTTTACCATGTCAACCACCAACCCCCAAAAGCATACAGTTGTACTGCATAACATGATCAATAAAAAGGTACATGATATTTGAGAGCTAGGAATATGGTTGACAACAACTTAGTTATGACAACTGGTTATACTATGGCACATAATCAACCAGGAGATTATGTTAGACTGTGACATGAAAAGTTAAGATGCAAAAGTGTTGGGTTTATGATTGGTGTTAGACATGCATGTACAGTACCAATACACAGGTAAATTATTATGCATCTTAATATGTTTTTAATGAGTAGATTATATTGTGATGGATGGGATAGGCCAACACAATCATGTTTACCAGTGAGAAATTAAAGATGAACAATATGTGAAGTAATGATAATAGCATCTGGGAATCATCAAATCGGGCCGCGTGATCATCTGCAAATAATTACCGTCGGCGGATTTATTTAGCTCATGCTCAGTTTTTAATTAAATAACATAGTGAAATTAATTAAGATTACATCCCTTAGCCATGCTGAATCAAATTACTGCATCTCCCTGTGTGCGTGTCGTGGAAGTATAATTATCTTAAAGACGAGGTCATGGGCAGATTGTTAAACGCTCACCCTAAGTCATTTGCATTTGTTGACTCCCTAAAGGCCACTTCATGTCTCGGTGGATGTAATTTGTTTTTTAATCTCCCCCATTGAAAAAAATAAATAATGAATTACTCTGCACACTTTGGCCTTGAGTACCTTTTGCCGTGTTGGCCACAGGTATTGTAGTGTATTTTGCATAATGTGATTTATTTGGTAACTAAATTACAGGGAATTGAACCGCCTGAGGGTTAAAGCTAGTGTGTGCTTGACTGACATCATTGAACGGTACAGGATAAGTATTTTTCTAAAAGGTACATGGAAAACAAAACAAACATGTACATGTATCTACAATACAGCCCATAATACCTCTGAACAAGTCTGATTAGACTCAAACAAGTTTTTCAAAAAATTGGTCTGAGAATAATTTTTGGGAGGAAAGAGGGTATTCAGCTCGAGTCTTGGTGGAGTGGTCTTTCTTTTGAGGATGATTAATGAAGGTTCTTTCCCACAGAAACCAGAAGTGTTCTTCCCCATCAGACAAGTGATGATGATGAAGCCACTGAAGTGCTCTCTGATTACTGGCCCACATCTCATTCCCATTGGCTCAGGGGCTTTGCTGTATACGTGTCTGTGTGTGTTTGTGTGTGTGTGCGAGTGTGAGTGCGTATGTGTGTATTGGGATGCGGCAGTTGCACTAAAGAGGCTGCAGTGGTGGAGGTGTGTGTTGGGAGGTCTATTGGCAGCTCCCTACTCCCAGCCCTGCCTGTCTGTTAGTTCTGCATGTCTGAGCACACTTCATCTCTCATCACTGTGATATCTGCCCAGTGACCCGGCCAGATTCTACTGCATGCCACCAGTTCGGGCTCTCAGGATCTCTGGGTGCTTGTCGGGGTTCTCTCTGTATACTCCAGTTTACCACATCCACCACATGCTTCACAAAACAATTGCAGCTTTTTAGACTTAAGTGCCCTCAATGCAGGTCAGTCTGGAATGTCTCCAAACGCAGCTATGACGCTTGGATGAGATACATAAGTAAACTGTATACACAATTACTGTATGCTTCTGCAATTACAGTATGTTACTCTGAGCTCAGGAGAGTTCTCAATAGCGTTAATCCCACAGGAGGATGCTGAGAGGAGGACAGCTCATAAAAATGTCTGGAACTGAGCAAATGGAATGACATTAAACATCTGTAAACTACGTGTCTGATGTATTTGATACCATTCCACTAATTCTGCTCCTGTCATTACCACTTGCCTGTCCTCCCCAATTAAGGTGCCTCCAACCTGCTGTTGTTGATAAATCTCACAGAATGTATGTTTATCTATTCTACTTAAAGTGCTTTTGGCAAATTATGATTCCTTAATGCTGTAGTGTGTAGGCTCGTTGAACACTGCTAACATTTAGACTCAACTCAACTCAACTCAATCAACAACACAGACGCAGTATTGACTGTTTACATCTTTGGACAAACATATCCTCTTGCCTGGTGTTGATCTGTCTATTTGTGTCAACACATCTACCAAAAAAACTGTATAGAAAAAATTGCGTTAATTGAGAAAATACTTTGAGGTCACTCCTTGCTGCTCTCTTCACATGTCGTTCCACTAACCTTCGCTGATCTTTAAAGGATGGCTTTATTTTTGGCCTCATTGAGTCACCATAAGCATCTGACCTCACACATGCAATCAACTACAGCAGGGGTGTCAAACATGACCCACGAGGGGTCAAATCTGTCCCGAGGTTTGTTTGAGTAAAACAAAACAAAAAACAAACTCAATATACTTTCAAATGACTACAACCAAATGGAAACTGTGTATACATGAAAATTGACCAACATTTATACAGTTTCTTGACTCTTTCCAACTCAATAATAATCACCTAAATGAAAGACAGACCGTCAGGGAGTATCAACATTTTTAAAAACGGTGAATAGAGGACTGTCTTTTGTAAATTTGGTCATCGAGGAAATGTAACAAATGTTCAGTGCGGCCCTCAAAACCTTGTTGAAGACAAAATGCAGCCCTCAAGGACAAAATAAGTTTGACACCCTGAACTACAGTATGCCAGATGACTTTAGTTCTATACAGGAAGAGCTTCCTCTAGATGTCCAGGAATAAGAGCAATCCAAAGAAATAGAATGAGTCAAATCAGGAGTCATAGATTAGAGTGAGGTGAACTAGGAATCATTCTAGAAGGAGCTATCTATCCAGTGGACTGATTGCTCTGGTATATGGATTTGAACAGTATATAGTGCATGGAACATCACAGTCTTGTTCATACAAAATCAAACTGACATGTTGACTTCCTCCCATAGTCTCAGAGACCCAGGACCCTTTGATCTCTACCTCTGCTACTGTAATCCTGGTTGTGTAGTTTGTACTGATCACGTCAGTGGAGGCTCCTCAGGGGAGGACGGGGAAGACCATCCTCCTCAATGAATTTCAGAAAAATTTAAAAAGTGAAACAGAGAAATGTATCCTTTTTAGATAAAACTGTACAAAATATAATCACATGTAACCAAATAATTGATTAAAACACACTGTTATGCAATGAAGATCTACAGTAGCCTCAACAGCACTCTGTAGGGTAGCACCATGGTGTAGCCGGAGAACAACTAGTTTTCGTCCTACTCTGAGTACATTGACTTCAATACAAATCCCAGGAGGCTCGTGGATCTCACCCACCCCTTCCATAGACTTACACAATCATTATGACTTCCGTAGGACGTTCTCCAACCTATCAGAGCTCATGTTGTCCACCCAATCAAAGGACCAGAGAATGAATCCATTACTGAAAGCATAAGCTACAGCTAGCTAGCACTGAAGTGCATCAAATGTGGTGAGTAGTTGACTCAAAGAGAGAGAAAGACAATAGTTAAATAGTTTTGAACAAAGACATTTCTTTACTTACTTAGCTAGCAACTGCGGTTAGCTAGTTTAGCCTACTCAAACAGAGAGGGATGCTATGTTAGCTAGCTGGCTATGGTTATCCAACACGGGAACTCTTCCACATCAAGGTAAGCTTTTGGTTTTATTAAATTACTTCCACCGTGGTCCACCGGTGTAAGTGCCTAACTCCTTGCTGACTGTACACTGTACTGCATGATTGTACCGGGTTCATTAACATGTTAGTTCTAGTGGCTATGTTGACTATGACATTATAATATGATATAGGCTGTGTGTAGCGGTTAGTGGTTATGCTATGAAAGTTTGGCTTGGAAAGATTTTCCCTTCTGTTCACAGACAGCTGATGTGTTGTGCACTGAAGTCCACAAGTGAATGGACAAGGTGAGAAGAGGAGAGCATGTAGATGCGTGTAGCAATTATACAACGATCAAAGGGATCATGCTGTGGCTGCTATGAAAGTGAACTGTGTTTGCGTGTGATCAGGGGTGTATTCATTCTGTTGAAAATATTTTCTTAAATGGAATCAAACAGAACGGAACAGGGATAAACATACCTGAATTTGTTCAGCAGAAACTCTCATTTGCAACTGTTGGACTAATGATTACACCCAAGATCAGCTAGATGCAGGTAAGAACGTGCAAGGCGGAATTGAATGTGTCAATGTCTGTCAGTTCGAATCCTCAAATTTCTAGATTGTAGCAACTTCATGACTGGTATAAAAAATGTGATTATCCTGAAGTAACCTAAACCAATCAATGTTACATTGAGCTTGGTGAATGCAATATTAATGACAGTCATCCAATATGCTCTAATAGAAATAAGGCCATGCTCATAAAAAAAAAAGAATTGTCCTCCCTTAACTTAAACGTCACCGACCGCTACTGGATCACGTATATAACCTGAGCATACGTCACATACTATACGGTAGCCTACATTCATTGACTGTGATACAACTGTGGAAATGGGGACAGTGTATTATGAACAATGTCAGTGGCTTATACTGTATATATACAAGAATGTTCAGTCATGACCACGTCGCAGTTGGAAATGAGAACTTGTTCTCAACTAGCCTACCTGGTTAAATAAAGGTGAGATAAAATACATTTAAAAAAAATGATTTAATGTCATTGTGGTCTGGACATCAAACCCATAAAATAATCTGAAAATTATATTCATCCACACTAATCCTATGGTAAATAGATGACTACTGTATCTATTTCAGAAAATCAATGTGATTGTATATACTGTACACTGAGTGTATAAACATTAGGAACACCGGCTCTTTCCATGACATAGACTGACCAGGTGACTCTAGGTGAAAGCTATGATCCCTTATTGATGTTACCTGTTAAAGCCACTTCAATCAATGTAGATGAGGGGGAGGAGACAGGTTAAAGAAAGTACTCCTAATGTTTTGTACACTCAGTGTATATTGGCATATGCCTCACAAAATTACAGTGCCTGTAGAAATTACATATTTATCATCTTGAACTAATTTTTATGTTTCCACTAGTAAGATTTAGATTGTGATGTTATGACTGGTGTTACACTCAAACTGATATTTCCTATTATCTCCTCAGATCTGTAATCCAAAGGGCTTACTTCTAGAGAAACAAACAGTGGAGTATAAGATTGCTTCAAAAATTGCCATTTCCTGAGGCATTTAACCCTGACAACTGCATGTGAATAATGTAATGCTGAGTTCATGAAACATGACCTCTCACGGACCTCTCTAAAGTCTTAATCCAGAGAAAGAGGGCGGGAGAGAGAGAGAGAGAGAGAGAGAGAGAGAGAGAGAGAGAGAGAGAGAGAGAGAGAGAGAGAGAGAGAGAGAGAGACGGGGGCAGAGATATATACACTAATAACTCACACTAAAGTAGTTGTGTACTGTATTTCATTAGACAACTCTTGACAGACATAAGCTCCATCGGAAAATGGCCAGGAAACTCTAACTGCACGTCTGTCATTGTAATGCATTTAATTGCAAAGAAATTGCATTCTCTAACATTCCCGGAGAACTGATTTCCCATATTCTACAACTAACACAGAGACAGGAACAATCACCCACGAAAACACTCACAGAATATGGCTGCCTAAATATGGTTCCCAATCAGAGACAACGAGAATCACCTGACTCTGATTGAGAACCGCCTCAGGCAGCCATAGACTACGTTGACGCCCCACAAAACCACAAGACAAAAAAACACACCACAATAACCCATGTCACACCCTGGCCTGACCAAATATATAAAGAAAACACAAAATACTAAGACCAAGGCGTGACAGAACCCCCCCCCCTAAGGTGCGGACTCCCGGACGCACCTCAAAACCATAGGGAGGTTCCGGGTGGGCGTCTGTCCATGGTGGCGGCTCCGGCTCGGGACTTGGACCCCACTCCATAAATGTCATAGTTCCTCCCCCTCGCGTCCTGGGATAATCCACCCTCGCCGCCGACCATGGCCTAATAGTCCTCACCCATAACCCCACTGGACTGAGGGGCAGCTCGTGACTGAGGGGCAGCTCGGAACTGAGGGGCAGCTCGGGACTGAGGGGAAGCCCGGGACTGAGGGGAAGCCCGGGACTGAGGGGCAGCCCAGTACTGAGAGGAAGCCCATTATTGAGAGGAAGCACAGTACTGAGAGGAAGCTCAGGCAGGTAGTTGGCTCCGGCAGATCCTGGCTGGCTGGCGGATCTGGAAGAGTCTGGTTGACTGGCAGATTTGGAAGAGTCTGGTTGACTGGCAGATCTGGAAGAGTCTGGTTGACTGGCAGATCTGGAAGAATCTGGTTGACTGGCAGATCTGGAAGATCATGGCTGACTGGCTGATCTAGCTGCTCTGGCTGCTCCATGCAGACTCGCAGCTTTGTGCAGACTGGCAGCTCTGGCTGCTTCATGCAAACTGGCAGCTCTGGCTGCTCTATGCAGACTGGCAACTCTGGCTGCTCCATGCAAACTGGCAGCTCTGGCTGCTCCATGCAGATTGGCAGCTCTGGCTGCTCCATGCAGACTGGCAGCTTTGTGCAGACTGGCATCTCTGGCTGCTCCATGCAGACTGGCAGCTTTGGCTGCTCCATGCAGACTGGCAGCTTTGTGCAGACTGGCAGCTCTGGCTGCTCCATGCAAACTGGCAGCTCTGGCTGCTCCATGCAGACTGGCAGCTCTGGCTGCTCCATGCAGACTGGCAGCTCTGGCTGCTCCATGCAGACTGGCAGCTCTGGCTGCTCCATGCAAACTGGCAGCTCTGGCTGCTCCATGCAGACTGGCAGCTCTGGCTGCTCCATGCAGTCTGACAGCTCAGGCTGCTCCATGCAGACTGGCAGCTCAGGCTGCGCTGAACAGGCAGGAGGCTCCGGCAGCGCTGTAGAGGAGGAAGGCTCTGGAAGCGCTGAACAGGCGGGAGACTCCGGCAGCGCAGGAGAGGAGGAAAGCACTGGCTGCGCTGAACAGGCGGGAGGCTCTGGCAGCGCAGGAGAGGAGAAAGGCTCCGACAGCGCTGAACAGGCGGGAGACTCCGGCAGCGCTGGAGAGGCGAGACGCACTGTAGGCCTGATGCGTGGTGCTGGCACTGGTGAAGCTGGATAGAGAACACGCACAGGAAGCCTGGTGCGGGGAGCTGCCACCGGAGGACTGGTGTGTGGAGGTGGCTCTGGATAGACCGGACCGTGCAGGTGCACTGGAGCTCTTGAGCACCGAGCCTGCCCAACCTTACCTGGCTCGATGCCCACTCTAGCCCGGCCAATACGAAGAGCTGGTATGAACCGCACCAGGCTATGCACCCGCACTGGAAACACTGTGTGCTCCATAGCATAACACGGTGCCTGCCCGGTCTCTCTAGCCCCCCGGTAAGCACAGGGAGTTTGCGCAGGTCTCCTACCTGGCATAGCCATACGCCCTGTAAGCCCCCCCCAATAAATTTTGGGGGCTGACTCTCCGCTTCGTCGTGCTGCATCTTCATACCAGCGCCTCTCCGCTTTTACCGCCTACAGTTCTTCTTTGGGGCGTCGATATTCACCGGGCTGTGCCCAGGGTCCTTTTCCGTCCAATATCTTCTCCCAAGTCCAGAAGTCCTTTGATCGCTGTTCCTCACGATAAACAGGGGGAGTTGGCTCAGGTCTGAACCCTGACTCTGCCACACTCTCCCTGAGCCCCCCCCCAATACATTTTTGGGGCTGACTTTCGGGTTTCTTTCTGCGCCGCCGTGTTTTTCTCTTCGACTCCATTCTCCTATAGCCCTCTTCGCACTGCTCCAGCGAAACCCAGGCGGGCTCCGGCACTCTCTCTGGGTCGACCGCCCACCTGTCTATTTCCTCCCAAGTCGTATACTCTATACTCCTGCTGTCCATCACGTCTTCCCATGTCCGTTCCTCATTTCGCTGCTCCTGCTGTCGCTGCCTGTTACCACGCCGCTCGGTCCGGGTGTGGTGGGTGATTCTGTAACGGCGTTCGTCAGTTGAAAGAGAAGCGGACCAAAATGCAGTGTGGTGGTTACTCATGTTCTTTAATGAAGAATAGACATGAAATAACTATATATATACAAAAACAACAAACGGAATGAAAAACCTATACAGCCTGTCTGGTGAACAACTAACACAGAGACAGGAACAGGCACCCACGAAAACACTCACAGAATATGGCTGCCTAAATATGGTTCCCAATCAGAGACAACGAGAATCACCTGACTCTGATTGAGAACCGCCTCAGGCAGCCATAGACTACGTCGACGCCCCACAAAACCCCAAGACAAAAAACACACCACAATAACCCATGTCACACCCTGGCCTGACCAAATATATAAAGAAAACACAAAATACTAAGACCAAGGCGTGACAGCTGGGGATGTAAATTGAGGTCCGTAAACATCCCCCTTCACTCATCTGTCAAGCCGCAGATCCTGAGAACATTTTTGATATTGTTCCAAAATGTATTCTAGAGGAAATAAGAGATGTTCCAAACAGCAACCTTCAAGTAATGTTGTCAATAGTCTGGTGGCCAGTAACATGTAATAGATGACTATTAGACTGTTAAACTCAAAAGGCTCAGATGTTATATGATGATTGCTGATCCAATGGATTGACCCTATGGTATTAGCTTGTTCAACCAATAGCATTAACAGTAACGTCATATTGGACACAGCAGTCAGTCAGTCAGAGGTTAGGAATGTAAAATAAACTATTTTATTATAACCTTTCCTCCCTCTGGATGACAAGGCCCAATGCTTTACGAATACAATGCGTACATCTCCATTTCCCCTGCCCCCTAAAAATGATTCAATGAATATTTTCCAAAACAATGGTGGTACTTCATGTAGCTATCCACCATAGCAATTTGCATTAGGATGACACTCATGCATTTATTCAACTCCCTGGATGTCCTTAGTGCTTTATTGCATTGGGCTATGGGAAGTTTACTTTGTAATCTCAATAACAATCCACAATAACGATCGTGGGATGCAAGATGCACATCATCAGATGTTCCTGCATATCTCATCTGATCCCTTGTGTTAAATTGTGGCTTTTCCCGGCAGCAATTATCACATCGAGAACGTTACAGTACTCTGTCCCTTGTGAATCTCAATTCATCATTTGCATCCACTTTGTGCATAAATATCTCTTAGATCACTTTGACAATCTTTAAATCGAGAGGGAAACACATTCTGATGCAGCAATATTTCAATCTATTTTAAAGAGTACATAGCTTAACAATCAATGAATGCCTGAGCCAAAGCAAAACAAAACATCCACAGAGAAAGGTTGCACTATTGAGCTCCATATCTGTTTCTCTGTCTCTCATGCTTAGCAGGTGTGATCAGAGCAACGGCAGCAAAGTAGCATTAAAATCAGTTCCCTCGCTAAAACTGCATCAAATCCCCAGGAAAGGCGTCAAGGTATTCATGCCTTTCTTTCCATCCTTTAAAATCCTTGACGTGTGCTGCCTTTCCTAACTCACAGTTAATGGACAGGGTCAGAATAAATGTCACTGCTTTGCCTAGCTTGAAGTAACTTCATTTGAGACAATTTCATATTTTGAGCATGCGTATTGCCTAAACATGTTCTGTGAGTTTTGCCCGGGGGTAAGCTGTGCACATTTGGGCATGTCTGCATAATTTGCTACTCGCATCCACCCTTGAACTGAATAAAGCTAGCTGGCTAGGAAACACAGTCCGTTACCTAACAAATAGACACTATTGTATCTCAAACTATTTTCCAAGTTGTAATAATGTAATATGCCATTTGGAACGTCAGAGTGGAAAGGTAGAACGTGAACTATAATGAAAGTTAAGACCAGACAGAAGCAGCATAGACTATAGGATCTCTACACATGTTTACAGTCCATCTCCCTCACTACTACTGCAGCTGTCTGGCAGTAGGCGAACAGTGAGTACTGTACTGTCCACTTGTCTGAAACATCATTACCATTAATACTTGTTACCCAGACATCTTGGACATTTACTTTTGCTTTGAGGACATAAGGAATGGGAATTATTTTTTGTGTCAGTATTGAGAGGGAACCTCATATTTGCATTCAGACGGTGGAGAGAGCTTGCTAGCTTGCTTGCTAAGAGATTCAAAACTGACCTGCTGAAAAGGCTAACATATCTTGCTATGTCACGTCTACTCCAGCTCCCCCGCTCCTACGCTCAACGCCGACGGTCTACTAACCACCGGACCTAGCAACCCATCATTACACACACCTGGCAACCATTATGAGGCACACCTGAACTTCATCACTCCCTGATTACTTCCCCTTTATCTAGCACTCTGTTGTATCACCCATTAGGTAGTATTGTTTCCTGATTTCATGTTTAGACGCTACTCCTGTTTTTGTATTCACTCCATGTTCGTTCCTATTATATACCCTGACTGCACCTGCTTCCTGACTCCCTGCGTCTCCGTTACATGCTAGATATAAAGTGATATTTTGCATTTGCTATTTAGTTCTAAATATGTATGCGAGTGTTATAGCTACTATGGATTACTTGTTTTCATTGTTGTTTTCAAGTCACATTAGCAGCTAGTGTAGCTAGCTTCTTAGCAAGCTGACAGCACCATGCATTGGTTTGTTTCATTTTAATATAAGATGTTGCTTCGCTATTTAGTTATAACTAGCTATTGCTATGTGTTTCCTTGACATTGTGTTATATTTCTGTTGTGTGTGATCTAAAAGCCACACATCTGATTAGCTAGCCAGCTACTTCACATTGGACGAATTGTAAATCCATTGTGAAATGATATGGAGTTTGTATTGCGAATTATTCGGATGAAATGTGTCCAGATATTGATATTGTAGTGGCACATATTAGTTGTAACTGTGTATGTAGTCATTTTGTCGGATGTTATGAAATATGCCGCCATCAGAAGCTATCGGTTGTGTATCTTGGTTACATTGGTATTTACATTTGGGGGGAATTGTTTGTCAATTTCAGTTAATAGCATATGTCACTCTGGTTGTTGGAGCTATCTATTGCATGGTGAACTTGGTCTTCATCAAGGTTGATTTGTGAGTAAATCCGGCTTTGATAATAGCCCGTGCTTACCAACCTCATCACTGCACATCACTGGTCCACACAATGGACAATCCTAGATTCCCACAGGACTTTTGAACAGTTGTTCATTGAGAAAGCCAAAGTAAGGCTGCATTATTTGACAAACATACTTCACCTTTTATTATTTTCACCACAAGACCTACCATGTTATCCGAATGTGATTACAGGTGTTTGCTTTTGATGCCCTAAATTACTGACCACTCAGAATGGAAGACAAAGGCAAACACCTGTATGTGACTGTGGCTGGTGCAGACCAGGCCAGTGATGGAGCTCTTCCCAGATCACTGGGAAACGGTCCATTATGTCAGGCCCTGACTATGGTCACACCAGCACCTGGGCAAGGTTGAATGTGGGCTGTGAGGTTTGGCTCAGATTACTGATAGCCTGGCTTCACCTTTGCAGCTTGGCACTTGTATGGGATAATGCAGACAGACTCTTTGTTCAATCTGCTCTTGACTGATAAAGAGGAGTGGGTCTACAGCATCTCATATTCACACAGGACATCACGCTCTGTAGGTGCATGTCAATGAATGGTAGTTATGAGGATGTTATTTCTCTATATGGCAAGCCTCCATATAGATATGCACCTACAGAGCATGATGTATTGTGTGAATATGAGATACTGTAGACCCACTCCTCTTTATCAGTCAAGAGCAGATTGAACAAAGAGTCTGTCTGCATTATCCCATACAAGTGCCAAGCTGCAAAGGTGAAACCAGGCTCAGTCTAAAAATGTGTTTGCAGATTGTGTTTCCAATTTGGATTTTGATTGTCACTGTGCATTTGGTGCGTTTCAAAATGGGGCATTAGTAATGCAACAAATGTTCCCCCAATTTTGGTGAAGTGTAATTCTTTTCACTCTATTCGGGACTGACACGTGCAGCCTTGTGGAGACAGACTGATATCCCTCAGCAATCCCAGTAGCAATTTTCTGACTGATACAGTAGGTCATTACTGTACCGGTCCACAGGGTCTATCCTAGAGGAAGGAGCATTATTATGGCTTACAGCAGGTCCTGGAAAATAGCTCCATTGAGATTCAACCCATCGCGCTCTGCCTTTGTTGTGCGCAGAGTCATTTCTTATTCATTTCAGCAGTTTGATCTGCCTGTGTTTTTTTTGTGTCACATTGTGAATGAATAATTAATATATAATACCCCTCTGATTCACTTATCAATTTAAAAACAGAAACAATAGCTTGAATCCGTTGCTGCATGCTGCCAGGAGTTGTCCTCAGAGAATTTGACCGGTACAAGTGTTAGGTAATGAATGAAACTAAGCAGCAATCTCCCCAAAATTATTTCATATGTACAAAGGTGAAGAACATTGTTCATTCTCTGAGTTCTGAAAGGCTATCCAAATAATTATTGTTTGCCAAAAAAACAGTAAGGCCTCATTCTTTTGTTTTTCCCAACCTATTTGTCAATAATTACTAATCCTATGAAGAGACAAATATACTGATTTCATGTATCTTTCCTGACAGAATCCATCTGTATGTAGCATACTGCTAGTGTAACAGGAGTTGGTAAACTGATTAATTTCCACCAATTATTTCATCATTTTTTCCAACATTTTTTCAGGCTCTGTGTGTGATGTCAGCGCTACGCAGGCGAGCTCGTTCAAAGATGTTTCCTTCTGAATGAGGTAGAGTAGGATGTGTTCTCTCCCGCCCTCCCCTTTTTAAATGTATAAAACTCACTAAATGGATTATGGATTATAACCTCTAAAAACGTTGTATTTTGCTCGTAACAATGTTCGTAACAAACCGTGTAAGCAATGTCTATGTGTGGTGTCAGGATTTCATGTTATAAGTTTGTCTTCCTGATGTAATATGACGAAGCTAGCTTGCCAGCTTGCTAGCAGGCTAAGGTTAGCGCCTTGCTAGCGTTCAGTGTTCGGTGACTAGCTACCGTTGGTTCAGTTTCGTTTTCTTCTGACAGGTTTCAAGATTCTGTATGAAATATGTGTGGGTGGGTTTTTGTCTATTATTGAATCAGTTCTGTGTCAGATTCAATAACTATCTGGCTAATTGGCTAATTCATTGAGCCTAGGTTACGAGGTTATTTAATTGAATATCCTTTTTAACATAATATTCTATTCATGGTATTAATTGAGAACACGGTTCATATTTGTATCTGTGATTTCATAAATCTTTAAATTCACATTGTGGGTAATTTAAATTCTATTGGGGGGCTTTGTTATTGTGAAACATTTGGAAATGTTTTATCACATTGAAATTAATTTTATATCACTAATTCCTATTCATTCATTTATTTGGTCTATTCATATTTCGACATTGGTCCCTTATTCTATTAGCTACTGATCTTAAATACTTTATACAATTGTAATGTTATATCCTATTGTTATTTATTAAATGATTCATTGAGAATGTATGGCAGAGCTGTTTCCATCTGAACGAGGGGAGGCACAGCAAATATATAGCCTGTACGACGTCCGCCCTGACTTCTCCTTTCCTTTTCCCTGTGATCCAGATCGGTCAATTAAGCTAACCATCAAAACCGCAGCATGACATCTCTTTTAAGGCGCAAGAACACAATGGAACACACCATCCGATATAGGTGGAGCATACCATCTACACCAGCACTTCTCCAGAACATCTCAATCAGCAAACTATGGTTAGGATAGAACATTAATATCCCCAAGGGGAAAATTGTCTTAGACACACAGCACTGCTGTATACAAAACGACATTACACACTCAACATAATACATACATTGCATGTTACCTTCATCATCATACACTTCTCATATAGCTACATACATAATGCTTTCCACATTCCCTTATTAGGTCAGTGGCATACTAACATATCTCAGCTTTACTTATTGCTGTTTAGGTATTTGATGGACAGGAGAACAAAGGAGTGCTTATACCTGTTCAACTTACACGTAGGGACCATACAGTATAGCGTCTGCCTGAGGGGAGGAGTTGATACTCAGAGTTAAGTACATGGGAGAGATTTGAAATAATTTTCCGCACTTGTCTGGTAACAGTCTGTTAAAAAATTGTCTTCAGGGATGGATGCTGCCTCACACCCATGACTTACATGGCAGTTTGTATCAGGCAGGGCAGTTTGGGATTTCAGTTAGACTGATAAATTACCAAAGCAAGATGTGATGCAAAATCTCATGATACTCTATGACTGCATGGAGAGTATAATTTGATATGGCATAACAATCTGGTTTGGCAATTTATCAAGAACATCCTGTCCTAACCATCGTTTGCTCATTGAGATGTTTTGGAAAAGTGCTGGTAGTATGCTAATTAGAGATGAATTCTGTGAGGAAAGATACACGAAATTAGTAAATGTTTCTCTAAAATTTGATCTCTGGTTATCTTCTTTCTCTCCCTAAAACTTCTTAGGGCTAGGCCCCTTTTTTTCTCAATTTCCACCAGAATGACGTGCCCTAAGTAAACTGCGTGTTGCTCAGGTCCTGAAGCCAGGATATTTATATAATTGGTACTATTAGAAAGAAAACACTTTGAAGTTTGTAGAAATGTTAAAATAATGTAGGAGAATATAGCACAATCCAAAGAAAAACCAACCGGAGATCTTTTTTTTTTGAGAGACCATCCTCTTAGAATGTCAAGTATTTTAAAGTCATTTTGAAAATTAGCTCCCTGGATGCAATTCCTATGGCTTCCACAGGGTGTCGGCAGTCTGTTTTCAAGGTTTCAGGCTTGTAACTTCAAAAACGAAAAATACATTTCAGTTTTAGTACACATCTTGTAAATTCGTGTTTGCGTGCGCCATGAAGACAGGGCGCACCTGCTAAAATCAGTTTCCTATTGAACATACTTCTTTCCATAAGAAATATTATAGTTTGATTACATTTTAGTATCTGAGGGTATCTGAGGAGTAAATAGAAACGTATTTTGACTTTAGGTTGAACGAGTGGATTATTCAAATCGAGGGCGCCAACTAAACAGACTTTGGGATATAAAGAATTTTATCTAACAAATGAAACTACATGTTATTGCTGGGACCCTTTGGATGCCAAATCAGAGGAAGATTATCAAAAAGTAAGTGAATATCTAATCGCTATTTGTGAATTTATGAAACCTTTGCCGGTGGAAAAATATTTTTATTGTGGGGTGCCGTCCTCAAACAATCGCATGGCATGTTTTCGCTGTATTAGCTAGGACAGTGCAGTTCGATTAACAAGAATTTAAGCTTTCAACCCATATATGTACCTAAATGTTTAATATCCATAATATGTATGATTATTTATTTGAATTCCAGTTTCACCAGACGTTGTCCCGTTAGGACGCCTAGGCCTGAAAAACAGCGATTTTATTCTCAGTAGGGCCAATAGGTATGGTAAACATGATGGTTTTTAATTTGATTGGTCACAGGGATGAGAGTTCTATTCAAGCCCCCTAGCTCCTCGGCGCCACCAAACACCACTTCAGTCTCATCCACACAGAGTAATGGAGAACCCAGGCATATTCCCCTGGATGTCTCTGTCACAGACTGTGTCAAACCTCTGGAAAATAACATTTGAGTCTGCCATTCACCATATACAGTAGTTGATCCATTTTCCTACATGTAAATGCTATCTGACAGTGCAATTAGAGTGGTGCTACCTAATTGTCAGTGTGTGACAGATGGTAGCAGTTATATATATTTTGTTATTTAACCTTTATTTAACTAGGCAAGTCAGTTTAAGAACAAATCCTTATTTACAATGACAGCCTACCAGGGAACAGTGGGCTACCTGCCTTACTCAGGGGCAGAATGACAGATTTGTACCTTGCCAGCTCAGGGATTTGATCCAGCAACCTATTGATTATTTTCCCAACACACTAACCACTAGGCTACCTGCCACCCCAAACATAAGGACTCTCCCAATCTCTCATTTGCTACTAGTGGAGATTTGACATATGACTTGACAGTTCTCCTTGACTCAATAAAAATACAACCATACTGTAATGGATTAGAATACATATGATGACATCATTCCAAATACATATACATATCCCCAAAAGTAATGGATTGCAAAGCTGACAGTGACACTGTTTTTCTTATCCAACACATTCGTTTTAGTATCAAAGCTTTTCAAAATCAACTACACAATTAAAGTATGATGGTCACATCCCCCATACTGTCCCTGATGTTAAAATGAGCTAAAACTGGAAGTATTATAGTAAATCCTATTAAGTACTGCATAATGTTAATCCATGAAACCAATAAGCAGATATTAAAAGTTTGAAAATTCACTGGCCAGTAAAAAGATAGACAAATAACAGGATTACTGATGCTGAAATATACCCTGCTTCACTTGATTTATTCACAGAGGAACTACAAACCAGATTAAACCCTAAATGTGCCAGGCAACTGTAGGACAAGTTCAATCTACTGTAACATTTTTTTTTCAAGTATAACACCTTTAACAAGGTTCCCAAAATATATACTCTCAAAGCATTACATTTTATAGGACCTCAAACAATTGTGTTCGTTTCTGCGGTTAAAATACTACCAAGAGAATTCTGGTGGTGGTGACCGCCAGATAAACTCTGTGCTTAAAGGACCAGTGCTGTCAAAAACGTGAATATCCTGTGTTTTATATGTATTTCCACACTATGAGGTTGGAATAATACTGTGAATTTGTGAAAATAATGATTATGCACATTTAGTGTAAGAGCTGTTTGAAAAGATCGCCTGAAATTTCAGCATGTTGTGGTGGGATGGAGTTTTGGCCAAACTGGTGACATCAGAAGGTGGTACATTAGTTAATAGACCAGTAAGAAAGAGAGCCAATAGCAGCTCGTTTTCCGATTTCCCTTGCCAGAAAGCCTAGGCAAAATTCTTGTTTGAGAAATTGCTCTTTGCCCCTGAAGTTATTTATATTTCTTTTCAAACACTTTATTTCAAAACAATTACAGTAAGGTACAACATTTTTTACCCAGAAATAATATGATATTGAGATGATAACGGCTGCATCGGACCTAACGTTTCCTCAAATAGTTTTTTTTAGACCGTAGAAATCCAAATGAACTTTTGGACTTTATATTAATCATATAGACCATTGCTAAAGTGATCGGGTTGCTGTAAGATAACGTGATTGAGTTGATGTGTATGCTCTTGAAATGGTACATCAATTTGGTATATCACACTAGTTTGGAATATTTGCTGCTGTGTCTATCTGTGGCGACTATGCTGTGCATCTCTAGAGGCAGGAGAATGCCCACAGCAAACCCTGAAGTGATAATTCAGTTTTACATACATTTCAGCACATACATTACCAGACTGCAAAGATTGCCATGTCTGTCTTTGGGTCCAACGCACCAAGACAATTACAAAAGTAAGTCATGCATATCAGTCATGCATTGGCTTGAAATTAAACCCAGCCATCGCATTCCTGACACTGTTAACAATATAACCTTGTTTGGGAAATTGGACACAGTGGCAGATACTTATTACTCATCAGTACTAACTCATTATACTGTAGACTAGTGTGATTTTTATTCTCCATTTTCCATTTTCTTCTCTCTGGATATGAAGAAAAAAAAAAAGATCTGAAAAAAACGTACAGATGCAATGATCTTTCTGTCTTTGGGTTAAGCCTCCCCGCAAAAATCTGTATGTTTCTTTCTTAGGACAAGGACAAGAGGACAAATAATTGATTAAATTAGTTAACCTGAAACGAACTTGCTTGTATTGTTTGCATTTATTGAATGCTGATTGCAATCTTGCTGGCCATTGCTCTGCATAGCCTAATTGTTCCCTACTGAGACAAATTATATTGAAGTAAAATAATTGTTACAACTCACTCATTTTCAGTGTGCAATACTAAAGCAGTGCTGCTAATTACCATACATTATTCAGATGGAATCAAAGGTTTCAAAAATCTCTTGTCGTGAGTCACAAGTAATTTTTGTGAGCCCAGAAAGCTGGCTTCCTGCATTTGGCAGTGTAAGCACAGTTGGTTTTCGGCTTTGATATTCTTTGAAAAGAGAAACGAAGGTTTCAATGCGGATTCTCTGATGTTTATACACATAGTCAATTAAAGCCCAAAAGTCTTCAAAAACTATGGTTTGGAACCAAAAATTATTGTTTTATATCCACACATAAAACAAATAAGCTGGTGCCACAAAATGACTAAATACTTTCATTAAAAAAGGTTTTCCATTGAGTATATTTTCATGGCTTGACTCTCCCAAACCAAAATGAACAGAACCAAAGTATTTTCTAACAAGTATCTCTAAGCACATGTGCAGTATACTATAAGTATATTTCTCTCCTACAGTCCTCCATACCTTCTATCAAGTGAGGGTGCTCCCTAGACGTAACTGGGGCACCCGAACTTCACATCATTGAACAGGGAAGACATCCCTTACGCTCGTGGTCCACTCAGAGCAGTCAATAGAAAAATGAGTAGATCCTAGTTAGGATTAATACCTTTCTCCAAGGAAGCACAAAGCAAAAAGATGAACCAAATATGACCCAAAGTATCACATCGTTAGGATGTGGTTGCTTGCAACATCTGTGGAGAGAGCTGTGTCATCCAGATACTTGGGCAGAGGGATAACTGTATAGCATGTTGTAAGATATAATGTTTAATCTAAATGGTCCCCTGATTTGTTTTGCTGGTAGTCCCAGAAGCATCCAGAGGTCCACAGAACAGACTAAAGGTTGGTCTCTCAAGCCCATCACAGTGCGTTTCCTTCCAGCTGGCCTGCTCCCAGTGTTGGAGTCCTTTGGAGGACCTGGTGCAACTGTGCCATATGGTCATATGTGACTTGTTTCAGGAAACTAGGTGTATATCGCTCGTCACTACTTCACAAGATAGGCATTTGAACTAAAACTTTTTTCTTTATCAAAATGCGTTTTTTGGCAGAAATGCCTTCTGGAACATGTGAACTTTCATGTGCCTTGATAACAAACTTGTAGCCACCTGTAAATACAAACACAATTGTTACATGTCAAGCCTAGTTGGCTGAGGAACCTTCCTGCTAGTCATGATTAGCTGAGATAATAGATGGGCTGGACATGCCAAGCGATACGTTTGGATTGGTCTGCCATGTAGCACGCTTCCGTCTAAAATGAGCTGCTCAGTATGTGTAGGTAATCCTTTTTAACAGTTTTTTAAAAAGATATGTAAGGGATCCTCTTCTTCCGAAGAGGAGAGGCGAAAAGGATCGGAGGACCAATATGCGGCGTGGTAAGTGTCCATGGTTCTTTTAATAAGAAATAGTACACATGAACAACTGAATAAAAAAACAATAAACGTGGAATGAGCAAAAGCCAAAACAGTACCGTGTGGTGAAAAACACAGACACGGAAACAAACACACAGTGAAACCCAGGCTACCTAAGTATGATTCTCAATCAGAGACAACTAATGACACCTGCCTCTGAGAACCATACTAGGCCGAAACATAGAAAATCCCCAAATCATAGAAAAACATACATAGACTGCCCACCCCAACTCACGCCCTGACCAGACTAAATAATGACAAAACAAAGCAAATAAAGGTCAGAACGTGACAAGATAGCTCCCCACTTTCTGGAGGACCGAGTTTTGAAATCAATGGAATGCCTGGTGGAAGCAGAGTATGATAACTAAAGTGATGGCGAAAATTCAGGCAGAGGGAGTCGTATAAAACACCTGTCTATGGATTAAATCTTCAAACTAGGGGCAACCATGGCATCCGTGACAGAGAGGGAGAAGTGTTCATCCATGTATACAGGTAAGACAGTCTAGCTAGCTACATTAACATTACATTAAAATTATGAGTTAGGATTATGGTTCATTGTTTAGCTAGCTAGCTAGCTACATGTCTAAACAAAAGACTCCATTACGCAAGTAATCATTTCATTGTACCGTTTACACCTTCTGTATCCTGTGCATGTGACAGATAAACTTTGATATAGTGTGTGTTTGCCAGAGACGGTAATGTGAAGAACAACATGACCTGCATCAAAATCAAATTATGATATGACGTTAGGCCATTATGTTAGACTTTGGGCTTCTGCTCCTCCCAGACCTGCAATCTCCACCATCTTGTTCTTCACTGGTGGTCAGACAACCAGGACCTTCTGCTCCTCCCAGACCTGCTATCTCCACCATCTTATTCTTCCCCTTCACTCTCAGCCACCAGTGCTCTAAAAAACTGGAAAATTCAAAACCACACTGTACATTTTTTCTAAAACAATGACTGGTAAGGTACAGTAATATGACAAACTCAACAATGGGCGGACTAATAGTGATTTATCTACCTTTAGCGGCTTCCATTTAAAACCCCTGTAACTAATTCCCTTGTATGCTGTCCTTGCCTGTGGGTGAGCTTCCACTATCAAAGAGAGATTTCACTTCAGGATGCACAAACAACCCTGGTGGGCGGTGTGCAGTCCACCACCAGTGGATGTTTTCTAACCAATCGGAGTACGATCACCTGATCAGGAGCCGACAGGTAAACCCCTCTCTGCTCTCATCATTGGGCGCTGATGGAGACAGCAATAGAACAGAGCCGATCAGTTATAAACACTGTTGTGTGTTAATTGTGATTCCGTCACACCAAAGTTAATTACAGGCACCGGGCTGAGGCAGGGGGGTCCCCACTCTCCTTTTCTCTTGTTGTGTCACCTTTCATTTCATTTCACCAAACATTTAAATAGGCACCGCACTTGTTGTCTTTTCAGCTCTGGATCACTGTCATCCCTCTGAACTAGCACAACAAACGCACTTCTCCCAGTTCTACCCCAGGCCAGTTGATGTATCACATCATCACAAACTCCATTATTGTGGGTAATTACCAGGATCTTAAGGAGTTTGAGTGAAAGTGAAATTACACAAGCATTACATTTCTCAGGGCACGTGACGAGAGGACAGGGGGGGTCATTAAATTGTCATTCAGATTAAAATGTCCCTAAGTACTCCAACACCAGCAGTTTGGCTCGAGCACTTTTTTTCACTGCTTTTTTATTACAAGTTGTTTGCTGAAGGTCTTTGCGGTCAGGCTGTCAGTCCTCTTTATCAACAGGTTATGAGAAAAACACAGAATGGGAGCAGACATGCTGCTTACAAGTATCTCCTGACTTTCCTGGACTGAACACACCACAATTAACATATCACTCTTAGTAAGCAGGTGTCATTTGCCAATGATTCCATTCATTTCATGAACTTCTGTACAACACCCGACAAAAAGATCATCAAGGACATCAACCACCCGAATCCCGGCCAGTTCACCCTGTTATCATCCAGAAGCGAGGTCAGTACAGGTGCATCAAAGCTGGGACCGAGAGATTGAAAAACAGCTTCTATCTCAAGGCCATCAGACTGTTAAATAGTCATCACTAGCTGGCTTCCACCCGGTTACGCAACCCTGTACCTTAGAGGCTGCTGCCCTATATACATAGACTTGGAATCACTGGCCACTTTAATAATGGAACAGTAGTCACTTTAATAATGTTTAAATAATGTTTACATTGGCTTGACACTGACATTGCTCAATCTAATATTTATATATTTCTTAATTTCATTCTTTTACTTTTAGATTTGTGTGTATTGTTAGATTCTACTGCACTGTTGGAGCTAGGAACCCAAGCATTTCGCTACACCTGCAATAACTTCTGCTAAATGTATGTATGTGACCAATAAAATTTGATTTGATTTGATACCACGGTGGGGTAATTTAGAGACCAGGGAGTTGACTTGGAGTCTAACTAACACTATATAAGCAAATAAAAGAAAGCCCCAAAAAAACGTGTTCAGGGATAGCTTGCATTAAATCGGTGACATACAGTGACTTGCAAAAGTGTTCAGACCCCTTGGATTTCTTCGCATTTTATTGTTGCAAAGTGGTATTAAATGTGATTTTTTTTAAATGTACACAATCTACACAAAATACTCTGTAATGTCAAAGTGGAAGATTATTATTATTTTTTTTTAAAGATGAATATAAATTAAATAACTAAAATAAAGTTGTTGCATACGTACTCATCTCCATGAGTCAATACGTTAGAAACACCTTTGGCATTGATTACATTTGTGCTTGTTCTTGGGTAAGCACACCTGGATTGCGAAATAGATACCTACTATTCTTTTCAAATTTCTTACCATAGATTTTCAAGCAAATTTAAGTCAAACTGTAACTTGGCCACTCAGGAACATTCAACAAAATAAAGTCCCCAGTATTTTCCGATGTCAAGCATATCCATACCATGATGCAGCCACCAACATGCTTGAAAACAAGTAGGCAGATAGTGAGTGATGTGTTGTGTTGGTTTTGCCCCAAATATAAGGCTTTGCATTTAGTCCAAAATGTTCATTCCTATGCTGTGTTTTTTTGGCAGTAATACTTTCATGTATTGCTGCATACTATACAATATTTTATTCTGTATATTTGTATTGTTATTTTCACTCTGTCATTTAGGTCATTATTGTGGTGTCACTACAATGTTGTTGATCCATTCTCAGTTTTCCACCATCAGAGACATTTAACTCTGTAGCTGTTTTAAAATCACCAATGGCTTCATGGTAACATCCCTGAGCAGTTGATGTGTCTGGGTGATTTAATATACTGTATAATTCACATCATAATTATTATCTTGACCATGCTGAAACAAACCGGATGGCAACATTTCTTAATTTTTTTTTTTACAGATTTCTAGGGGCACACTCCAACACTCAGACATAATTTACAAATGAAGCATTTGTGTTTAGTAAGTCCGCCAGATCAGAGACAGTAGGAATGACCATGAATGTTATCTTGATAAGTGCGTGAATTGGACCAGTACTTTTGGGTGCGAGGGAAAATGTATGGAGTACGGAGTAAATCATTTTCTTTAAGAATGTAGTGAAGTAAAAGTAAAATTTGTCAAAAATATAAATAGTAAAGTAAAGATACCCCAAAAAATGACTTAAGTAGTATTTTTACCGAATTACTTCACACCACTACACAAATGTTGGACTCATAAATGTCTCTCAGGACTTTTGAGACCCTGCCTGCCATTCATTATAACATAAAAAAGCTATTTTTTTCTGGCTTTTTTTTTCATTGCATTTTCAACAGAAAAAAACTATGCACTACATACCATTACACACAAGGGAATGGGTCTCAAAAATCTCAACTTTGTCAACGAGTAATCAAATTCCACATTTTACAACTGAATGGAAAGTGGGGAAGACAATGCATTCAATTCACAAATATTGGTTCCATCACCATGAAATATAACCCTCAAAGGGAGGGACATGATTGATGTAGTCCAAGCAGAAGGGGGAGTGATAGGATCTTATCTGATATATGTGTCACACCCTCAGAACAGGTGAGAAATGGCTGCAATTAACACAATGTCATTGGTTGCATTATCATAAATATTACAAGGTGAGAGGTAATTTGCATGATTGATAGGAGTAGTCGTTGACAAAAGGATCCTCCAAATAGTGTTCTCCCATAAGGCTTTGCAGTATACGGCTTTGCAGTTGATGTTCATTCAGTGAGTGAGTACTATTGTGTCTCATATAATAGCTATCAGTATGTATTCAGTTGATAAATCTCAGTTTGGCCCTCCCCAGGCCCAGGCCATTCTGCTAATGTTCTGTGTATGGTCACATGAAGGATGGAAGAGTAATACAGGAGTAGCAAAGACAAATATCTCAGAAACATCATCTTCCCCAGTACATCACAACACTTGGACAGCTTTCCATGACGTGTTCCTCCCAAAATGTATTTTCAAAATGTGTATAAAGATGACTTTACTACCTACCTGTGTTAATTGGTTCATGGTGCTGTGAGGGAGTGGTGCAGTGTGGATTGTGCTAAGGCAAGCAGCTTGTTTTTAAGGGAATTACATTGAGCGATAGATAGAAGGGTTGGCTCCGATTTAAAGTGATGCTTCCTCTTGGGCTCCCGAGTGGCGGAGCCGTCGAAGGCACTGCATCTCAGTGCTAGAGGTGTCACTCCAGACACCCTGGTTTGAATTCAGGCTGTATCACAACTGGCTGTGATTGGGAGCACAATTGACCCAGCATCGTCCAGGTTTGGCTGGTGTCGGCCATCATTGTAAATAAGTATTTGTTCTTCACTGACTTGTCTTGTCAAAAAAAAAATACAATTCCTTCTTTTACTTGAGGTGCTGGGAAGGGAAGACTGCAGTGACTCTCAATGGAAAGATGTTGTTGACCCTTGTCAGACTCTACTTATGAGGTCGCGCCAACGGTAGATGCAAGATCAATGTAAATGTAAATAATGCTGTAGTGGATCACTCCAGTTGTCACCATACACTAACTCAGCCATGTGACTGCTCCTCTGATCTCATACCCATCCACACATCCAAGTCGTTTCTCCCTGTTGTTTCTGATTTTTCTGCATGACACTTGTGCCCTAAGACTAGACCATGCCAAAGATAAAAAATGATTTTTTTAAAGAATCAGGTTCAATTTAAGACATTCTTTCAATGACCTTTTAGTGCTTCTGTAAGAGGATCCTTGCTTTAACCTTTTACTGCAGTGGACTAAATCAGGGTCACACGGAGTGTTTCTTGGAAGTCTTAACCAAACATAATTTGAAACAAAAATATCCACCTCACACATGTGTGAGGTGGGCTTAGAAAAAGAAGACACCTGTACCATGTCAGATATTGAGTTTGAAATGTATTACATTTTGAGTTTGCACCTCAATATTACACTTTATATACAGTACATCACAGAAGACTGAAATATAACAGAAGCGTTTGACATAGAAACACCGGGTTTTCTGCAGGTTTTTGGAAATGATGCTTATTAATTATGGAATGTTTTAATAATATTCCACCCATGTGGCCACTAGAGGGTGATTTGGACATTTGACTGTAGTAAAGGGCTACAGCATAGTGGAATTGAATGAATTTAATCTGCACCTTTTATGTCACTTAGGGGGGTCACTGATATAGTATTTGATGCCTTTATGATGATTCTATATGAAATTGTATGTCCCCAGCAAACAGGGGACGTCTTAAGGACGTCCAGTGGTTCATGATACAACCTGACATTCCAGGTACATCCTAACGGCTCATTTTGTTTGTTTGCAGGGGTATGACCATATGGGCTATCCATGTCCCCTGATTGCGTAAGTATGCAGGGAGCATAACAAATCAATGGAGGCATTTGGCGTGTTTTTTCCTCAATGGAGAGCTGCTCACTGATGTGTGACCTGAGGTTGCAGGCAGATTGGGATATTGGAACAGATGAGCGCCCCCTGCTTTGGTCTAGTCCCTTGTCAATACATTTCTTCTGATGAGGAAAAGCGACCAGCTATATAAAATATGCAGAAGACCTAGCTAAGAGATGAAGAGAGTGAAGGCCTTAGCTTTAGGTTCAAAGTGCTATATGAAGCCCTGGTAAATGCTGCAGACACCTAGAAGAATAATAACATATCTGGGCTTGCATTGCATGTCTTCTGGCCTGTCTAAAGCAAATTCAATTTTTCTGAGAATACAATACGAGCAGTTCGATCAGTATGCACCGCGGCATCCCAGAACGCAATCTGCTGATCTCTGTGCCATTTCTGTATTTCACCATGTGTAAAGTTGACTATCTTTCTGAAGGGACATAATCTTTTGTTTGCTGACTGCAGGTCAGTGGCAGTATTGAGTGGAAAATGTTTGCACGTACAGTAAATCTAGTGGTAATTCTTGAGGTCATTGCTTGGAGATGTTCTTGCTTCCATGTCAGAGCGGATTTTAATACATTTTGTGAAAAATCAATGAATTTTCATTTGCTAACAGGATTTCATAACTGCAAATCACTGTAACTGAGAGAGCGAGAGAGAGAGAGAGAGAGAGAGACAGAATATAGCCACTTTTTCTAATTAAGACGATAGAATCCAGATCAAGTTCAGAATGTCATTTATTAATTTTCTCTTTCCCTTACTTTATTTTCCTCTTACTGAAGTTAATGCATGTGGATTTAATGGACTCCCATTAAATGCATTTCTGTTCAATCTAAAGCAAACAGGTAAAATACAGCAAGGCAATATACGGTCTTGCCAAACAGCCAATCGGTGATGTAGTGAAGGGGAATCCATGTCATTTATACTGAAAGACCTTCATTGGATACACACAGTTTATTCTGGATACAGATGCTAATTGCATTTTAATGTGTCATTAAAAATAAACCCATAAATCAACTGGTAGCAGTGTAATTGGGGTTTAGAGATTTAATGGCCCCTTAGGAGACATAATCCCACTTCCAGAGGAGTGGTGAGCACAGTGCAGTGTGGGATTTCAGGGCAAACAGATAAATGGCCAGCTTTTCAGTGTGACCACAAATATGTCCAATGGTGCTATTCAGCTCTGAGGCCCTGCTTTGAGCAGCCAGCACATGACTGAAACACAGTGGAGGGGATCCAGAATACAGGAGTGATTCTTAGGTTCAAAATTAACTTAAGCACAACCATTGACTTGTGATTGTACTGACAATTCTCAGGATGCTAAATCATTGCTTTCAAGCAGAGGTTACTCTGTACAATGGAGGTGCTTTTTCATGACACATACTTTAAGTTAAAGCCCAAATGCCGTCTTTTAAATGTAACTGTATGTCTATTAAATCACTGTACGTTTTCATTTCATGAAAATATCTCCAAATAAATGTATATGAACTTATTTCCCTGAGCCTCCTTTTACCATTGAAATGCTCAGTCTGATTGCGTGGAGGTGTGTTGATACAAATTGTAATATATTTACATACACAGCCCTGATGGGCAGATAGGACCCTATAGACTCTTGAGCCTACCTGCTTACCAATTAAAAGTAGGATACATATACAAATAAAAGATGACTAGTCATTGTTCAAAATAATCAGATCAGATTGTGATGTCTTTATCTGGGCCAAAAACTCCATCCCACCGGACCAAGCTGAAATTCCAGGAATTTCCTCTCTAACACAAAATCGGGATATCATAATTTTTTACCATTTCAGAGTGTCATTCGACCTCAAAATGAAACATGAAAATCATGGTCTTGACTGCACTGCCCCTTTTAACCATAGAAAAAAACAAGTAATGAGGTGAGATGTCTGTGAACAAAACACTTGTTCATTATATCCGCAAACCCTCCAATAATCAATAAAGAATAGGATTTCTAGAGGTTGGGAGAATAGGGCAGAAAGTAAGTCCAGGAAAGGTGGTCAAGCTTCTTGGTGGATGAGTGTGGGTTGAATTGGGGGGTAGAAAGAGAATTGTTCGAATGTAATTTTCTCTCTTACCCTCTCTCTGTTATGTAAAATCCAAGAGCAAGCTGAAACAAGAGGGAAAAACAGTGAGGGAGAGAAAGAGAAACATATGAGTTATTTTTAATTGTTGTCCCACAGCGATATGTAATTGTCAGATGCTTTATCTGTCAGCTGCACTCCTGCCAATATACAGTAGACAGCTCTAGGCCCTCTGGGAGGTTTCACGGTGGGTTTTTTCTCACCCCACTCCCTCTGGCTGTGGCAGGTGTAGAGTCATTACAACTCTGTTATCTCCACCATGGCAATAAAAGCACATTAACCTGCTAGCTGGAGATCCCTGCTCATTACCCTAGTGAGGCCCAGTAAGGCTCAGTGGACCATGGAACCAGGGGGAGGGGCTGGGGCTCTGTCCAGAAGGGCCCGGCCCAGACCTGCTGCTTTCATCTTTCCACTGGCTCAGAGACACGGAGCATGGTGAGGCAGGGAGACAAGAGGTCACATGAATGAAAGCATCAAACACTTCTGGATTCTGATCACATTCCACTCTAGCCTTCACAGGCCCTGGCCCTGTCTCAGAATGCTTAGAATCCCCCACATGCTCCCCCATAGTAACCATCTCTCAACAAAAGACAGGGATAATAGGTGACCACTGACAACACACTCCACCCAGCACACGGCCCTGGCCCTTCTGCGGTCAGCCATCGTGGCAGGCAATCTCCATTCACACCCGGATAAAGGCCTGCTGGTCGGGCTCGCCTGGTTGGGGCTACCTCGCCACAGGGGCGTGTCCGCCTCCCTCTTTCCACCTCACTAATCCCAGGCTAGCCTACCAGAGAAGACCATTGAGAGCATACCTGGCAGGCCCCTCCATATCCATCTAGCTGGTTCTGAGATAATTAGCCTCTAGATTTCTCTTAACCCCACTGCCTGTGCGTCCCTGAGAACAAGCCCTTTGTGCAGGAGACATTTACTAAGGCCTCAATGGACTCCTGGAGGTGTAGGGTGGTGGGGGCCTGTGTCCCAGCCCCTCAAGGAGATGGAGAAATGTTGACCCTTTGTTTTCCCTGTGGAGCTTTTCTCTCAACCTGGAGGTTTGGAGATGATTAAAAACTCTGTAACATTGTTAAAGGAAACCAGATTCATTCAAATGTTTTGTTTTGTCTCTATCTGTGTACAATAATGTTTGGTTCTGTTCTTTCCTTCCTTCTGTCTCCAACCTAGTCTCAGAGCATTTCGTATTATTCTTAATCCGTACACTCCATTCAGTATGTTTCGTATGGTATGTATTAATTTGTGGATGTCCATCATCCATTTCGTATGATATGTTACGAATTACAATTTGTATGATATGTTATACATTTCCAATATATACTATATATTACAAATTTGCAAAAAGTATGATATGTTACGATTTCCAATTTGTTGTGGCTAATGTTAGGTAGGTGGCTAACACTAATGTTAGCTAGCTGGCTAAAGTTAGCTAGGCTAGGGGTTAGGTTTAGCGGTTGGGGTTAAGGTTAGGATTAGGGGAAGGAAAAACTAAATGGTTAAGGTTAGGATTGGGGTTAGGGGAAGGAAGGGTTTGCTAACATGCTAAGTATTTGCGAAGTAGATCAAATGTAGTAAGTATTTGAAAAGTTGCTAATTAGCTGAAATGATAAAGTTATCTGTGATGTGATTCAAACACGGAACCTTTGGGGTGACGTTTGCGTTATACGCCCACACATCCACCCCGACCAACCACTCCCTTTTTGTTTCTGCCTTAACTTCTTAAGGTATAGGGGGCAGCATTTTCACTTTTGTATAAATGGCTTGCCCAACTTCAACTTCCCGGCTACTCATGCCAAGAATATAAGATATGCATATTATTAGTAGATTTGAATAGAAAATACTCTTAAGTTTCTAAAACGGTTTGAATCATGTCTGTGAGTATCACAGAACTTATGTAGCAGGCAAAACCCCGAGGACTAACCGTTCAGATGTTCTTTTTTTGAGGTCTCTGTCTGTTCAATGAGATCTCTTTTTTTGAGGTCTCTGTCTGTTCAATGAGATCTCTTTTTTTGAGGTCTCTGTCTGTTCAATTATATTTCTTTGGAACTAGTTTTCAGTTCCTACTGCTTCCACTGGATGTCACCAGTCTTCGGAATTTGGTTGAGGTTTTTTCCTTTTGCAATGAAGAAGCATGGCCATCTAGGAACTGCGTCTCAACTCTGTTGAGAGTTGCGCAAAACTTGAAGAGTAGCTTGGTTTGTTGTCTTCCTGTATTGAACACAGATAGACCCGTCTTCAATTTGATCGATTATTAACGTTTAAAAATTCCTAAAGTTGTATTACAAAAGTAGTTTGAAATGTTTTGGCAAAGTTTACAGGCAACTTTTGAAATATTTTGTAGTGACGTTGCGCAATTTGGAATCTGTTTTTTTTTATTTAAATTTAAATTTTGGATATATATGCACGGAATTAATCGAACAAAATGACCAATTGTGATGTTTATGGGACATATTGGAGTGCCAACAAAAGAAGCTCGTCAAAGATAAGGCATGTTTTATATTTTATTTCTACGTTTTGTGTAGCGCCTGCAGGGTTGAAATATGCTACCCTCTTTGTTTACTGTTGTGCTATCATCAGATATGCTTTCGCCGAAAAGCATTTTTCAAATCTGACATGTTGGCTGGATTCACAACGAGTGTAGCTTTAATTTAGTATCTTACATGTGTGATTTAATGAAAGTTTGATTTGTATGTCATTTTATTTGAATTTGCCGCGCTGCATTTTCCCTGGCTTTTGGCCAAGTGGGACGCAAGCGTCCCCTATACCATAAGAAGTTAATTAAGTAACATTCTGTTTTATATAACCATACCAAACGTAACATATTATACTAATTTGTTTCCCAGATTTGCTTTTGTAACGGATGTGAAACGGCTAGCTTAGTTAGCGGTGTGCGCTAAATAGCGTTTCAATCGGTTACGTCACTTGCTCTGAGACCTTGAAGTAGTAGTTCCCCTTGCTCTGCAAGGGCCCCGGCTTTTGTGGAGCGATGGGTAACGATGCTTCGTGGGTGACTGTTGTTGATGTGTGCAGAAGGTCCCTGGTTCGCGCCCGGGTATGGGCGAGGGGACGGTTTAAAATGATACTGTTACACTTTTACTATGTTACTTCTAGTCTATGAGACCAGGCTGCTCTCTCCTGTTACATTTATTGCCTCAGTCAGAACTGTTTTCTCTGGTAGGAGACCAAGATATACAGCTTTCAGTTTTTTGGACATTAACACATTTTTACTTGGTAAACATAGAAGTTCCAAAATAAAAAAAGTCCTCACTAACAACTTTATCGTCTCATCTCCCAGCCTCAGGAACCAGGGAATTGTACACACAGATGGAGGTAATATGCCGCACTCCAAAAAAGTGAGGCATATAGGCTTCACTGTTATGCAACAAAAAGAAGCAAGGATTAGGCCTAGATATGAATTAGTACACAAACATACTTTTATGCAATGTAACAACACAGAGTAAAGCAGAATGTATGCTGATGTGTAGATTGTGGCCATCAAGATCTAAATAGAAGGGGGAACATAACAGACCCTTCACTTCATTCTGCACCTATTCCAGAATCACATTAGGGTTGTAGAGTGCTGCTTTAGTGCTTTTAGCTTTTCAATTAGGCCAAATAATTTGTGTCCACCTCTATGAGATTAGATTTTAATTAGAAACATGTTGTGTAATTAATTATCGGAACTCTTATTTTGTGGACAAAGCTCTTTAACTCCAAACAACTTCTTTTTTTTAAATGGTCAAGGAAGTATGTAAATGTCCCTTCTCTCTGTCCCCTGCATGGCTAATGTGAAGAGCAGGGTGGAGCGGAGCTAGCTCGGGGCTGGGGTGTAGTGGACAGACAGACAGGCTGAGTGATTAGCTCAGTGACGATGAGAGGGGGCTGTCACAGCAGTAGCACTGAAGGCCCATCAGGCGCCTGCATAACCATGCTGTCGGGCTGGCGCTGCGTCTGTCATCTGCCTGACACCTTCACACAGGGTGGTGTGTGTGTGTGTGTGTGTGTGAGATGCTCATTCCTCAGCACACTGATAACTCTTCTTCTGCTGCGGCTCAGCTTAGCAAAGTGGGTCAGGCCTCTGCTGCTACTGCTGCTACTGCTTGCCTCCGTCGCCCCTGGATCCACACATACTGAGAGAGACAAAAGTGCTGCTACAGCGTGACTGTTTACACTGCAGGCCCTGTGTAGATATACCATACGTGTACTTTGCATCAGATGTCTATTTGAGGTCTATATTGAATTCCTGGCTCAAATTAAGATCCTAGATCTGTATAAATGGCTGACTAGAGTGACGGATGTGTTCAGCTAAAACAGACATCAACAAGGCTGGTGGTTTTAGAGTATGGGTAATGCTCTGGTAGGTCATGTATGTATTTTTTTACCATATGCCTGCTGTTCATTAGAGCTGTTAACAACTCTGATCACAAACTAGGTACACAGTACTCCAATTCAACCATAATGTGACATTTCAGTAAACCTATCAGGCCACTCTGAACTTCATGTGAACTTAATGTTAGTACACTGATCAAGAGTGTTCTAGAGTAGAGCTGTGTTCTCTGTGACACATGCTCTGCATTTTCTAATCTACATTTACAGGTGATGTCATGTATTTATAAAATGGAAACAAAGCAGTCATTGATTTACATTATGCATGCTCAGACAAAGTCCTCTGAAACAAGTAGAGACTTCAAACATGACAAAGTGATTGAAACATTATGCCTACAACTGGGTTTAGGGAAAACAAATGACAACGCAGCAGCCCTACGGCTATGGCTCTTATCTTTGAGTAATTCCTTGAACCTTAGATTTTGTCACTTGAACCTTGACCTCTGCACCGCTGCAGCATAGCCAATCAGAAAGGCAGTGGAGAGCTCTATGACCACCCACCCAACAGTACTTATAGTTAGCATAGATTATAAACCTCACAATCAGACCTGTAAGGGACGGCGAGCAGTTTTTTTGTAAGGTATCCTTCATCTGAGCACAAAAAGTATAGTTCTTTACTTAAATGCTCCTATACGATCTTTAAAATGATGCAAGTGCACTTGAGTTGCTTCTTAGAGGGCTTTCCTCAGAACGGGAGCCATTACTGTATGTATGTAGCTATACCAATTCCTGTTTGCTAACAGTTGAGGATCTATTTTAGAATTGGTGCAGAAATCCCAATAGAAAACAGCCCCTCTAGGGGGTTTGGGCTTTTTGTTTCATATTCATGCAATTAAAACATACTCTCCTAATTATCACTCTATTCCACTCCAATCCTTTTGAAGAGAGACTTTTTTCTCTCCTCTTTTGAAGCTGTATCAATAAAAAAAAGTTGAGAAAAGGGGACCAGTTTGGGAAAGGCAAACATTTCTGTTGATACAATTCTACTTTGCACATTTCTTGAGAGACCAAATCCCTATTTTAAGTGTTTATGTAGACACTATTATCATTCATTACCGAGGTACAGTGCCTTGCAAAAGTATTCAGATCTATTGGATTTCTTCACATTTTGTTGTGTTACAAAGTGGGATTAAAATGGATTTAAATGGTATTTTTTTATCTACACAAAATACTCTAATGTCAAAGTGGAATTAACAATTATATGTTTATTTAGATAAATAACCAATTCCTTACAAATATAGTTGATTCAAAGGTATTCAGCCCCTTTGTTTAGGCAAGCCTACATTAGTTCAGGAGTAAAATGTGGCTTAACAAATCACATAATACTTTAAACTCTGTTTGAAATAATAGGGGTTGACATGATTTTTGAATGATTAAGCCTTCCTCTGTCCTCCATACAAATTAAGTGCCCTCAGTCAAGTATTGAATTTCAAGCACAGATTCAACTACAAAGACCAGGGAGTTTTTTGAAAGCCTCATAAAGAAGGCAATAACAAATCAGACATCATATCTCCTTTAATATAAGGAATTGGAAATTATTTACACTTTCATTATTGATACTTAAGTACATTTGACCAATTACATTTACTTTTGATACTTAAGTTTATTTAAAGTCAAATAATTTTAGTTAGTATTATTTTACTGGTTGACTTTTACATGAGTCCTTTTTTGTCAGACAAGTGAAATATGGGTTCGTGCATGTGTAACAACAACACTAATGATGCCCCTGTACATGTCAAAACTACTATTCCACTTCAGCCACTGAACTCCAACCCCACATGATTCTGTTATCTATAGAGATAATTGTTTTAGCACTCAAGGGGGATCTGTTGTTTGTCTTGTTATACAAATTAGTGATTCATTTGTGAGTTTTCTCCCATCCTTATCAGAATCCCCACACCACCATCCAGCTCTATATGTGGGGAAATGGATGCATTTCATTGTATTCAAAAGCATCTCTGTTCTGGCTTAGTTTAGATGTGCTCTTCCCCCATATACCCAAATCTCCCGCTGCAGATGTGTGCTGCAGCTGACAGCTGTGTTAGTCACAGAAATAGAATAAACAATTGCAAATGAAAGCTCAATTTCTTGTTAACAATTACTGTTGAATGGAGACCAGGAGGTTAATCTAGTAATCATTGAATCTGCATAAACGGAATAAGTAATGAATGATGTAAACTAGAGGCCTTCTCCCTGAAAAGTAAGACAGGATGTGATTCCCAAAATGGTTATTCATATAGAAATAAAACCCTTACAAACTGGTTGAGGAAGGCGAGGAAGTAGACAAGAAACATGCCTCCGCAACTGTCATCTCAGATTATAGAACCTTTGAGCACAGACCAAAATAACCAAAATAAAACATCGATATGGAAACATTCCCAGTCCTAGGGAGTAATTCACTTCCTGTAGAAATTCTCCATATAGGTCAGGGTGAATTGCCATTAGTTGATTTAGTTTCTTTTCCAGACAGTTCCCTAGCTGAGACTGTACTGAAGTACCATTTACCCTCATCTAAGTCATATTAGAAATATCAATGGCTCCCCACATCTCTCCCCTTAACCCTGGAGGGCTGATCAAGCTGGAATCAGGGCATGATGAATGTTGGTCTGGGCTTACAATTTCCCATGACCCTTTGCACCACACACCATACTTCATTGGAAAATGTGTCTGATATCTAACCTAGTCTACATTGAATAACACCACACCAAGGTTATTAGGGGATATGTACTCCATACATCAGAGGCTGGAGCTTTAAGCAGATATTCAAACAAATGCAGTACACCATAGAGAGCAGCGTACTGTACTCCATTAGGGCTGGGAATTACCAGGGACCTCACGATATGATATTATCACGATACTTAGGTGCCAATATGATATGTATAGTGATTCTCACGATTCTATAGTGTATGTATTGTGATTCGATGTTCCAAACATATTGCTCACTAGGCTATAACAGCTGACAAGCGATGACTTATGCTACCTACAGAAGCATGGGTTTTTAATGAGTATTTTAGTATTTTTATGAATCAATACATGGAGTCAAATATCGATATAACATCATCCAAAAATAATATTGTGATATGTAACTGTAGCAATTTTTTAATGTATCATAAATTCATTCAACATAAATTATTGATACAAGTCCGACAAGAGTTATCTTGCCAAGGTGCCATTTTAAATATTCTTTGAACTGTTGATTTATCAACTGAGAATCGATCTGTGAGAGGGAAAATACAATGTGTCAGGGGCACAGTAAGTAGTACTTTGTACCTTTTCTAAGGACCAAAACAGAACCATGTGTCTTTCTTTTCCTCTAGTTCAGCACAGTATTTCCCATTAGACCCATGGGGAGAGCACTGGGCCCTCGGTCAATAGAGGCCCCATTAGGTACCCCTGTGGAGGATGGGCTCTGGGCATTGAATGGCCTATCCTGGCTGCTGCTCTTAGCGGTGTTGTTGGTGGTGGTGGTGGGGATGGGGAGCCCCTCCAAGCCCTGCGGCACTCATCCATCAGGCCCTAGTTCCTCTCTCCAGCCATACCACAGCTCCCTCTTCCAGGTACACAGCACGAATGGCAGCCTCTCATCTATTCTAGTGGTTTCCAGTGTTATTATGAGCTGTGAATATTGGCTACTGGGGGAGTGAATTTGTCATCTGTGTTTATGAAAATCAAGCATCCTGCTAGAGGACAGCCAAGCAGCTGTTGGCCACTGTTTCTGCTGAACTACTATGCGTTCACATTGTATCAATTCAGGTGTCAATGAATTGTGGCTCATATCATTTTAGTCTTGTGGAGATTTTCTAGTGTTGTCTTTCACATGCATAGGGTCTCATGTACAGCGCCATACCACTACAAAAGGATAGAGGGGAATTGCTGTTAATGTACATATCAGACAAACAAATCTTCACAGGAATGTATGGTAATTGTTTCGATAGGGACGGGTATCGTGCATGTGTCAGTTCATAAACAGTCTTGAAGCAATATTTATTCTATATCACTATAGTGGTTATGCAAACTCTGTTCTAGCATGTTTACCCAGATACCTCACTACCGCCTGAGCTGTTGGCATCTCCTACAGTATTCATTTCCCATTAATAATGTGGTACATCTCATGTGAGATGGAAAGACAATGGTGTCACAATGCTGGCACACATCTCTCTATTGACAATGGGCTACACTCTGATTTCCCTGCCTCTTCATCCCTCACATTGCTGGCCAATGAGAGGGCGATTTGCAGAGAAGATGCATGATTGACCCTTGACTCTCAGTAGAGTGGCACCCACGCAGTTCACACGACTTGACCTTTGCGTGCCGTGGATGGTGCGGAGCAGGTCTGACTTCACTGATTTCTTTAGCTTTGGTTCCTCCCTCGCATGATTCCCTTGAGGAAGAAACCTTTATTGCATCGTTATTTTCCCAGGTTTGATTTATTTCTTTCCTCCCTGCTTAGAACCCCGCTGAGATTGAATTGGATTTTAATCAATGATCTTTGCACTGGCCCTTCTGCAATGTTATGCAATAGTCATCATCATACTCTCTCATTACACAGCAGTGACTAGTAAAAGGCAAGGAGATAGATATGGAATATGGAATATCTATGATGGCGAGTAAACACCATTGACTTCTCTGAATCCAAGAATTCTGATTCTTCAGGTTTCATAACAAGAGCAGCTCAACCTAAATGGCATTTCAAATCCTTCCTCAGCCCAAATATGTTATCATGAATATATTCCTTAATACTGTGTGCAGGTACATGGATTTGTGAGGCTCGTCTTCACAGTCGGCCATTACGGGGCTAGAGAAAGAGCCTCGGCTAGCTCATGCCAAATGAGCTGTCTCCTTCTCTGCTACTGGCCAGCTAATAGCAGATACGCAGAACTTACTGTGTCTTTAAAGAAACCATCAGATCGGCCAAATCCATCATCCTTCTCCACAGTGGCTTTTGCCAGCCTGTGAAATTGATCATCTGCCCAGGGGATGGCAGTCCGGAGAGGGGGAGACATATTTTACTAGCCCCTAAATACTTAATGCTGCAAGGTGCCATGTGCCAGGCCATAAAAAGGAATCAGCGTGAATCCAATGGCGGCCAGGCTATTCCCAATCAAATAGTCCGGGGTAGACTGGTATGGGAAAAGCATCTGAAAGGGTTTTCATAAAGGAGATAATGTGTCTAACTCGAGTGATGCCAGCGCGTTTCATAAAAAAAGGGCGATATTTTGAAAGGTATTAAAATAAAAAGGCTTATGATTTAGTATTCTTTGGGGTAAGACGAATGTCAGATTTGAATCACAAATGACCATTATCCATTCACAGTATCTGCCTTGAGCAAAACGGGTTTCAATCAGCTTTGTGTGAGTTTGCAGAGTTGATGTCTTTATTTGCATCACACTGGACTGATGATTCTTACCTTTAAGCATGTTTGAATGTCAAGCTAGGAAATAACTCTGCTGTCAATGTCATCATCTTAGGTGAGTGCAGAAACACTGTAATTATTATGCGTAAACCTTTCCCTGCACTTTGCCAATTATTTCTCTGCGTTTACATAAAATATGACACAAGCAAAAAAAGAATAACCTTTCTGTTTGTCTGCTGAAGGAAGGTCTTGTCTGAGGTAGATCAGTTAGGCTGATTGTCTATTCGATTCATACAATCAAATATGCAAATAATGTTCAAATATGCACATAATTATTCAGCTTATATATCTTAAAGCCAAATGTGTTTTTCAAATGTCCTTATATTTGAGTTTGAAGCATTTAATTTGCATAAGATCCTGTTCATTTGTCCATATTTGTCAACCAAAGGATGAATTTCTTACTTGTGAATATGCTTCCAGATGTAGGCCTAATGATCAAACCAGACTGACGATTAAGGCTAAAAGGAGATGTTTGAGTTTCAGTGAAATACCTGACAACAACAGAAGACATGTTTCAAAACTGTTTTCAATTACATACACTTGAAGTCGGAAGTTTACATACACCTTAGCCAAATACATTTAAACTCAGTTTTTCACAATTCCTGACATTTAATCCCTGTAAAAATTCCCTGTTTTAGGTCAGTTAGGATCATCACTTTATTTCAAGAATGTGAAATGTCAGAAAAATGGTAGACAGAATGATTTACTTCAGCTTTTATTTCTGTCATCAAATTCCCAGTGGGTCAGAAGTTTACATATACTCAATTAGTATTTGGTAGCATTGCCTTTAAATTGTTTAACTTGGGTCAAACGTTTTGGGTAGCCTTCCACAAGCTTCGCACAATAAATTGGGTGAATTTTGGCCCATTCCTCCTGACAGAGCTGGTGTAACTGAGTCAGGTTTGTAGGCCTCCTTGCTCGCACACACTTTTTCAATTCTGCCCACACATTTTCTATAGGGTGGAGGGCAGGGCTTTGTGATGGCCACTCCAATACCTTGACTTTGTTGTCCTTAAGCCATTTTGCCACAACTTTGGAAGTATGCTTTGGGTCATTGTTCCTTTGGAAGAACCATTTGCGGCCAAGCTTTAACTTTAACTGATGTTTTGAGATGTTGCTTCAATATATCCACATAATTTTCCTCCCTCATGAAATCATCTATTTTGTGAAGTGCACCAGTCCCTCCTGCAGCAAAGCACCCCCACAACATGATGCTGCCATCCCCGTGCTTCACAGTTGGGATGGTGTTCTTCGGATTGCAAGCATCCCCCCATTTTCCTCCAATCAAAACAATGGTCATTATGGCCAAACAGTTCTATTTATGTTTCATAATTTCTCCAAAAAGTACAATCTTTGTCCCCATGTGCAGTTGCAAACCGTAGTCTGTCTTTTTTATGGTAGTTTTGGAGCAGTGGATTCTTCCTTGCTGAGCGGCCTTTCAGGTTATATGGATGGAAGGCGCATTTTACTGTGGATATAGATATATATGTTTATTTTTTTGTGGAAAAATAAATGCTCAATCAATGCTATATTATCCATCTATCTTTAAATGTAACTAGGCAAGTCAATTGAGAACAAATTCTTACTTACTTTCAGGGCGGCAGGGTAGCCTAGTGGTTAGAGCGTTGGACTATTAACCGGAAGGTTGAACGTTCAAACCCCTGAGCTGACAAGGTATAAATCTGTCGTTCTCCCCCTGAACAGGCAGTTAACCCACTGTTCCTAGGCCATCATTGAAAATAAGAATTTGTTCTTAACTGACTTGTCTAGTTAAATAAAAATGTAAAACATTTCCAAACAATGACAGCCTACCAGGGAACAGTAGGTTCACTACCTTTCAACCTTTTGGTTACTGGCCAAACACTCTAACCACTAGGCTACCTGCCGCCCCATCTGCAGGTTTGCTTAACAGATATCGTCAATTTATAGTGTGTTGGACAGATGTGAGTTGAATCTTCAGTCAAATCCATAATTGCTTTTTGAAAGTCTCGTAACTGTCATAAAACCCCCACAAACAAATACACACCTTTGCATGCTCATCATGTCATATTTTAACATTGCTGCTCACCTTGGGATCAGACATGATAAATAGTCACGTAACCAGTCAACATCCAATTTTTTCATGTGTGGAAATTGCATATCTGTCCTTGGCTTTTCGTGCTGACAAGTCCACTATCTCCAGCAGTCATATTTCAAACCAGGAAGTGAGTTAAGTCAGATGGTTTAGTTAAGCCTTCCCACTGGGCACACACTGGTTGAATCAACGTTGTTTCCACGTCATTTCAATAAAATTAAGTTGAACCAACGTGGAATAGGTGTTGAATTGACTTCTGTCCCCAGTGGGTTACCGTTCATCTGATTTCCATGTACAGCATATTGCCCAGCAGAACACAGTTGGCCATTGGATGATGAGCCCTCATTATTTAAAAGGGTCATGATTTTTTAACCTGCTGAGGCAGACTGGTATTATCTAATCCAGGCGAAGTGTATTCTTATATATTTCAACAATATCACTATTGACCTTGGTATTAGATGTGAATTGTATGAATAATGGCAAACTAGTGCTTCAGATTTTTGCAGAATTGCAAAATATAATGATTTATTTCCCTTAATCCTCTATTGGCACTCTTCCAGTTTTTCTCCCTCTCTGTCTGATGGTTGAGTTAAGTGCAGCATATCTGGGAGATATCAACTTTTCCTATTCAAACATTGAGAAAAGGGTTTTATAGAGAATATAAGTATTGCAACGCCTCAAGAAACTGATTGAAAATAAAACCCAACTTTTACAGGAAAACTTGCAGAGCTTCTTTTCTATACGTGTTCTGTTGGAGTTCACATTTTCAACGTCAATACTATGTCCAATCAGCCTGCAGTCGTGAGAAAAAAGCCCGATAACATACAACCAACCTACCAATGGACCCTAAGCATAAATCTGCCAAACTAGGAACCAAGAGGATGGAAGAACACTCTGTGTTGCTATTAAATCAGTCCAACTCTACTGTGTATATCAAAATACTCAAACATTTCTGCGTTCATGTCAGTTGGCAGGACGATAAGCAGGCTGTAGTGTACTGTAGGGATTAGTGGTGACAGAGGAGTAGCCATAGAGCCTCTCATACTCACCCAACCAAAAATGCAAGGATGGGGGCCAAACTCCCCTAGAAATATACACTATGGATGCATCCCAAATTGCACCCTATTCCCTATATAGTACACAACTTTTGACCAGAGCCCTATGGGCACAGGTCGAAAGTTGTGCACTGTAAAGGGAATAAGGGGCTATTTGGGGTGCAACCCTTAATAATGATTGCAGTCCATCAGCCCGTGAGACGAGATGTTGATACCATTCCAACTTAATAAAATAAATATTAGAATAACAGGAGATATAATCCTTATAAATCGATTAAGATTCCTTTGTATAAAATCCCTCAGGATGGAGCTGAATTAGATGTTTTGTGCAATGTTGGAGGTTTAGTAATGTCTTCTTAATGACAACATCCCAGCTATTGTTCTTCATATAGACTGTACCCTGCCATGTCACTCAGTCTCACACACACACACACACACACACACACACACACACACACACACACACACACACACACACACACACACACACACACACACACACACACACACACACACACACACACACACACACACACACACACACACACACACACACACACACACACACACACACACACACACACACACACACACACACACTCACTATCACAAAAACACAAACAGTCATGTATCACATTTGTTTAGATTGAATCAAAACTACTTTGATTGTATTCTTACTTTAACTTTCAAAGAACACGGATGAATGATTTACAAAATGGTGTGTGTGTTGATGAATATATTAAACTCTTTGAAACTGTTTAAAAGCAAAGGTTGTACCACGGTTACATAATAGTAGCTATTTATGATGGAAAAGAATCCAATGAGAAACAAAAGATTTCTATAGAGATTGTATTATATTTCCAAAAATATATGTACAGTCTATTACAAAGGTTACAAAGCAAAAAAGAAATGTCCTATGTAACAGGAAATTGTCTAAGAAGTAATGATTTTAAAGTTCTGCTGTTTGGGGAAAATACTTTTGACCGATGAATACTCAATACTCTCATCACAGAAAAAAATAAATAATACATTGACAATTCATATAACTGTACATTAAACTAAAAGAGAAAATAAAAACAAAATACAATTCTAGATGGAAAACCTGTCTTTGGTCCTAAATGAGAAAGTATGTACAACTGAAATCTTCTGGGTGACAATAATCATCTGCAAGTGAGATAGAAAAATATAGTGCATTTTCAATGTATTCAGAGCTCACTACAGAGTAATATGTGTAAAAAGACAACTATATAAATAAAAATGTACAGGTTTTACAATTAGAACATATACAAAGTTCCCCTCGGACCTCAGATCTTTCTGACACAATCAACAGTGCTGAACTCTTTGGAATCATCCAACACCTATGCATTGCAAAGGCGTGTCCACAATTTCCAACAGTTTGTCCAAAAGGTTTGAAAATAATAATCATTCTACTTTGTATTTAAAATGTGTTCTCATTCCTGAATCCAATCAACTCACCACACAAACTGCATTCAGCTTTGTTGAAACAGAACAACATCCCCATATATTCACTTGAACATCCTCAACAAGAAAACAGGTAAGAAACAAAGTAAAAGCGGAGAGGAACCATGAGGATGGAAGGTTGTGAAGGCCTGTGAAGGTTACAGATTATTTATATGGCAGATCGATTGTATCCAGGTCTTAATCTCAATTCGGCTCAAATTTGCTGTCTCTACAGGACCCCAGACTCAGAGAGAGAGGGAGGAGGAGGAGTGGGGGCCTCCAGCTCTGGGGTGTGAAGGCCCCTAGGGGCCCGCTGTTAGAGATCAGAGCAGGGGAAAGGAGAGAGAGAGAGAGAGAGAGAGAGAGAGAGAGAGAGAGAGAGAGAGAGAGAGAGAGAGAGAGAGAGAGAGAGAGAGAGAGAGAGAGCCTGCTTGCCTTCCTGTGAACTGGGGAGTTTTGTGCTGACTGAATGACTTTACGCTGGTATTCAATTCAAAGGGCTGGCATGTTCCCAATTGCTGAGCTTTGCTGTATGGATAAAGAATGGGTCTGTCTGTGACATGGGGCCCAGAGCAGGCTGTGCATGGTCTGATTCCCTGGGTACCCCCCCCACAGGTGTGAGTCCCTTTGGACCGAGCACAATGGAAATTAATCTAGGAAAAAATAGACAAAGTCACTAATGGCTTCACAAAAACTAAGCTTGCAGCCATAGTCCATGATAGTGTTTCAAGGTTGGTTTTCTGAAGACCAATTCAATCTACAGGCATATTAAAAGGCGTCTTAAATAAACCATTGGGAAAATCTGAATCTATGATCAGTCCATAAAGACAGCCTTGGATATAATTGCAATTGGAAATACCTATATTTTCTTTACTTTAAATGACAAAGAAATGAGTGAATCGACCATCAGAGTGCTGGAGACATATTCAACGTGATAACATTCATTTTGTTGTAGAAAGAGAAGACTGCGATGGCACCATTAGGTTGGCTCTTTAGCACATCTCTGCAGAGCCCATTCCTTATCTCTGTGCCGTGATTAACATGTGAAGGGCCAGGTAAGTTAAAGAAAAAAGCCTAGAAAACACTTTTATGCATGTTACATCACCCTGTTTGCCTGGAAAGGTTTAAGCAGAGACACATTAATAAACATGTGGCTGGGACGCTATGTGATTTTCAGAGTATGAGCATCATAATAAGGAGTATTAGGATTTTCAATATATTATGATAATATTAGTTAGTGTATTTAGTGTACCTCACACCGAACTGAACGCCTGCAAATGCAGTGTGCTGCAATGGAAAAGATGATGTCATGACTAATATGTATGACTCTCCGCTGGTTGAATGTCATTTCACTCCACTGTAACAGCCATATATTCCAAACATGCTCATACTCTGTGACATTGTTATCAAGTCATTAGCATGCCACGGTATACCATTTCGTAAGTGGCATTACTATTTCATTATTTGATAACTCGGTATTGTACTGTACCAATCTATCGTCCCAGCCCTATAATCCAGGTCATCTTCAACTGGAAAAAGATCAATACATATTCCTTTTTCCTGTTGGTGACAGAACATTTCCAAAGAATTTTCCCAGCACATCTGATATTTGTGTAAAACCCAGCACCTTAAAATCTCAGAGGACCATTTCCACCTGGGCTAATTATTGCTCTGTTCAATATTCTACCCTACACTGACTGCGTTAACCATCACTGTGCATGCACTTGATTTGATCTATTCAAGTTCAGGATGACAGGATACCACAAAGAAAAAAAGGGAACTTGACCATTCCACCCTACAAAAGACTGTCTCAGTGAATCGCAAAAAAACTTGCCATAGAAGTGCCGAAAAAATAATGGGAATACATTTGTTTTAAGGGACAAGTACTTGTAGAACGAACATACACAGCCGTTCATAGATTCACCCTTGACAACTGTTTTCACCAAAATAGGAAAGAAATACCATTTGCTGCAACAACAAAAAATATGCTTGTTTAGGCATTTCAAACCCTTTGCGGTGGATCAAGTCTCTTTAAGTTTCAATACAACCTTTCTACAGTGCTGTCTGTGGAAACGTTCAAATAAATAATTCAACAACAAAACATTTCAGATTGAAAGTATATTGGACAATAACGTAAAATAATTCATGTGGTAAACATAAACATTGCCAATTTGATGCTTGATATTAGATATAAAAGTTGTGATCAATCTGAAATCGAATTGCCTTGTTGGTGTCATACTGTTTCGCAATTCCTACATAGAAATTTGAAATGTTTTCATTATACAACGAGAGCATCTGTCTTCAGAAAAATTCATACAACAAGCCACTCTTACAAGCTTGAAAAAACCAAGTGAATACTACTATCCTTGAAGTCACTGATCTGAGGTGCAGGATGCCATTTCCACTTCAGAAACATCAGGGAGAAAAAACACAACTCACTGCAAACAGTTAAAACAGGCAGTAGTGTCTCAAGACAAACTGGTCGAGATCATCTCCACCAAAATGTTCAGACACCATATTCATCCTCCCTGTCCTTTTGATGGGAACGTTTACCCTGTTGTCAAGTCCCAAAAAAAAGGAAGAAAAAATTGTAACGGGAAAGAAAGATGTTAGATGACTTTACGTACCAGACCATGTCACTGTGCCTTCTGAAACTAACAAAATTAACAAACTAGAATAAAAATAATAATTTTTAAACATTGCAAGGGAAAAAAGTTTTGGGGGGGATTTCTTTTCTTTTTTAAGTGAAATCCATTTTCATGGTGCCCTCCCCCCCAAAATTCATAAGGTTAAAAGATCAAGGTAATATGGATAAAACTCCTTTTCCAAAGCTCCATCTCTATTTGTGGTTGAGTTTCTCAGAGCGGCATCATGTCCAGGGAGTATTCTCTCAATCTCTCCTTGGTACCCATTCTAAAGAGGGGTTAAATCCTTTGCCAAGGAACAAAGGAATGATTTTAATTCCGATAACATCCGGAAAAACAGAGTCAGACACAGGAGACGACGTCACGTCACATGATTTGTTATGATTATCCTGGGAAGTTCTGCCCTTGCGCTGCTCTATATAGCTCTTTGCCCCCCTGTCCACAGGGGGCACTGTAGTCTATCATCACACCTGGATGCCCGTGCCGTGGAGATTTAGCATCTGGGCTCTCATAGTCTGTATGTTGCTCATGATCTTCTTCTGATGTCCCACTAAAGTGATCCCCAAGCTCATCACATCCCTGCAAGACAAGACAAACAATCATAAATCACAGCACTGTACCACAAAGATGTTCAAAACGTCTCATGATTTATAGCACTAGGTATTTCATTAAAGGAGAAATGGAGGATAAAAAAAATACATGTAAAACTCGACAGGCTTGTTCATGAATCAAAATGATGAAATTTAAATTCAGTGAATTTTGAATGAGAAAATAATTCTAAAATAACTCTCCAGAACTGGCTATGGTGGCTTTGGCATCCACAAGTGTTTTAAAGTTCATTACTCGATTGACATCCTGGCCACAGATTCCAGTGAGCTGTAGCCTTCGGCGGTGAAGTTGTCTTTGTATCTCTCCATCTTGATGGCCTCCAGCCACTCCCCCACCGAGCGGAACGTCGTGAAGTCTGGTGTGCTCTGATCTAACAGGGGACTAATCGGTCTGTGGGATGAGCAAGACAAAGAAATGAACATCTTATGCAAAAACATTCCCACAGAAAATACAAATTCAGCTGTAAACAAAACACAAAGACAGCCAAAGACATCCCGGGGTGCAGTAAATTGCAGGTGAAAAATAAATTAACACATTCTTTACACTTCAATATCAAATTCAAAAGTGACTATGCTATCTGATCCTCTTTTTCAGGCAAATATGTGTGCTAAGTAACTATCAAAAACCCTCAACATCAGTTGATGTTCAAACTCAAACCTCCACAATGGCCCCCAGAAATGGAAAAGTTTTTTTTACATTTTCAGGGGGGTTACGTTCTCAATCTCACCCAGAGAGATTGTGTTCAGACTGTAAATATAATTAATTTGACAAATGTCACAGTGGGGTCCAGAGTTCCCACAGCACCTGAAAGTCCCAGGAACTCATTACAGCGATTGATTTAAAAGCCCTGCTATTGACCATAAAGCCATGGAAGCTGCTTTGGCTTATTGATTCTCAGGGATTTATCTTTCATCTGTGAACTCCTATGGATAAATCAACCATTGGATGCTCTGAATTGTCCACTAATGTAGTTCCATAGTAATGAAATATGAAGAAACAATACATACTTCCAGAGTCTTAAACAGATGGCGGATCTTAATTTGATCACTCTTTTGTTGCTGAGAATTCGTGATTGACATAAATTCACTGAAAACGCAGTTATATAAACAATATAGCACTCATCATGTAGCCTACTTTTGGCTGGCTAAAATTGTAGTATACCTTTAAAGCTCCCAATACCCTTTATTTACAACGTTTCCAGCCTAAGCACCAATTAAGCAACATTGTGAACTAAACACAGGATTATTTTGCTGTGGCAATATACAGGTAACTGCCAGAAATGATCTTACTAGGTTTTACACCTTGTCATAGATTCTGTAAGTGTCTGGAACTCTATTGGAGTGGATGTGACACCATTCTTCCATGAGAAATGCCATCATTTGGTGTTTTGTTGATGGTGGTGGAAAAAGCTGTTCCAGAATCTCCCATAAGTGTTCAATTGGGTTGAGATCTGGTGACTGAGACAGACATGGCATGCGGTTTACATCGTTTTCAAGCTCATCAAACCATTCAGTAACCACTCATGCCCTGTGGATGGGGGCATTGTCATCCTATAGCAATGGTAGCCAAAATAATGTCTTGCCCAGCATTTTTATACATGACCCTAAGCATGATGGGATGTTAATTGCTTAATAAACTAAGGAATCACACCTGTGTGGAAGCACATGCTTTCAATATACTTTGTATCTCTCATTTACTCATGTGTTTCTATTATTTTGGCAGTTATCTGTAGGTCAAATTAAAATTCTACATCTGTAGCAAACATGGTCAAATCTAATGAATGAAGCTGAAAATTCAATTGATTTCATTAGAGTTTTGTAGTGCTCAGTCATAGGGTTAATGAGACAAGCTTTCCTTACCTTGTGCATGTTCCCAAAGGGGTTTTTAAGGTATTGGGATTGCGAATCATCTTATCAAGGATGCCAACTATTTGATCAAATTTGGGTCGATCAGCCCTGTCTTTCTGCCAGCAGTCCAGCATTAGCTGGTGCAGGCCTGGAGGGCAGTCCATGGGAGCAGGGAGGCGGTACCCCTCCTCTATTGCCTTTATCACCTGGGAAAACCGAAACACAGGAGAGTCATTACCACCACATAAACACAAGTCACCACTTCCTACAGTTCATTACCATTTCTTCCTCTAATCAAGATAAACAGGAAGTGTCAGTACATAAGTCTTTTGTGGTTCGCTATATACAGACGTGGTACATCGAGGGGAAACAAGCCAAATCGGATGTTCATCGCTCAGTGTCAGCATGTAAAGATGATGGTGAGACACAAGGACACAGAGTAGCAGGACCCAGCTATTGAGAGTAGCAATAGTATGTCCCTGTATGGCACTGAGATTAGTCACTGGAAGAGCTGCTCCTGTCTGTTATAAAGAACCAATAGACATGATTGTAATTCATTTAGCCAACAGTGGAACTTTTTTCCTTTAGATGCATCATTTATACTGTTTGTCTCATCAATAGGGGGGCATCTGCATATTCTTAAAGCTACATCTATTCTCACTGTGTCAATAGTTCAAAACCAAGTCCATTGAAAGTCTATGGCGTGAGAACATTTAACATTAGGGGCAATGGGAAACTTTGATTTGAGACTCAACAGTCTCTTCCTCTATTCTAGGATTTATTTTCTGCAAATATTAATCTGTTATTCCTGCCAGGGCTATTCAAACAAAACTGAACTATGGAAGGAAAAGTGTCGAAACACTGAAACTGTTGAGGAAATGTAAATATTTCTCTTTGTGTATCCCAGAGGAGCTGTTTGCCAACATCTTGACAGAGGAACTAAAATCCCTGACATTGATGCCTGTCAAGTACTAAAATGGCTAATCATGTTTAGTATTTCTACCAGCTGATTGTTCAATCAGCAGGCTTCCCATTAGGAGTTGAGAGTAATATAATCCTTTGTAGTTTTTTTCTGCTGAGGAGAAGAATGTTTGTCCTACTGGATTATATCATCTTTAACTTTGCCAAGGGAGACAACTAACACTGGAGCATCTCCCAGACTAGTATTTGCAAACATTGGTGGATTTTGGGCTCCTGAGTGGCGCAGCAGTCTAAGGCACTGCATCTTAGTGCTAGGTGAGTAAGACATTTAAACGTGTTAACCCTCGCAAGGCTGCAGGCCCAGACGGCATCCCCAGCCGCGCCCTCAGAGCATGCACAGACCAGCTGGCCGGTGTGTTTACGGACATATTCAATCAATCCCTATACCAGTCTGCTGTTCCCACATGCTTCAAGAGGGCCACCATTGTTCCTGTTCCCAAGAAAGCTAAGGTAACTGAGCAAAACGACTACAGCCCCGTAGCACTCACTTCCGTCATCATGAAGTGCTTTGAGAGACTAGTCAAGGACCATATCACCTCCACCCTACCTGACACCCTAGACCCACTCCAATTTGCTTACCGCCCAAATAGGTCCACAGACGATGCAATCTCAACCACACTGCACACTTCCCTAACCCATCTGGACAAGAGGAATACCTATGTGAGAATGCTGTTCATCGACTACAGCTCGGCATTCAACACCATAGTACCCTCCAAGCTCGTCATCAAGCTCGAGACCCTGGGTCTCGACCCCGCCCTGTGCAACTGGGTACTGGACTTCCTGACGGGCCGCCCCCAGGTGGTGAGGGTAGGCAACAACATCTCCTCCCCGCTGATCCTCAACACGGGGGCCCCACAAGGGTGCGTTCTGAGCCCTCTCCTGTACTCCCTGTTCACCCACGACTGCGTGGCCACGCACGCCTCCAACTCAATCATCAAGTTTGCGGACGACACAACAGTGGTAGGCTTGATTACCAACAACGACAAGACGGCCTACAGGGAGGAGGTGAGGGCCCTCGGAGTGTGGTGTCAGGAAAATAACCTCACACTCAACGTCAACAAAACTAAGGAGATGATTGTGGACTTCAGGAAACAGCAGAGGGAACACCCCCCTATCCACATCGATGGAACAGTAGTGGAGAGGGTAGCAAGTTTTAAGTTCCTCGGCATACACATCACAGACAAACTGAATTGGTCCACTCACACAGACAGCATCGTGAAGAAGGCGCAGCAGCGCCTCTTCAACCTCAGGAGGCTGAAGAAATTTGGCGTGTCACCAAAAGCACTCACAAACTTCTACAGATGCACAATCAAGAGCATCTTGGCGGGCTGTATCACCGCCTGGTACGGCAACTGCTCCGCCCTCAGCCGTAAGGCTCTCCAGAGGGTAGTGAGGTCTGCACAACGCATCACCGGGGGCAAACTACCTGCCCTCCAGGACACCTACACCACCCGATGTTACAGGAAGGCCATAAAGATCATCAAGGACATCAACCACCCGAGCCTTCATCCAGAAGGCGAGGTCAGTACAGGTGCATCAAAGCTGGGACCGAGAGACTGAAAAACAGCTTCTATCTCAAGGCCATCAGACTGTTAAACAGCCACCACTAACATTGAGTGGCTGATGCCAACACACTGACATTGACACTGACTCAACTCCAGCCACTTTAATAATGGGAATTGATGGGAAATGATGTAAATATATCACTAGCCACTTTAAACAATACTACCTTATATAATGCTACTTACCCTACATTATTCATCTCATATGCATACGTATATACTGTACTCTATATCATCGACTGCATCCTTATGTAATACATGTATCACTAGCCACTTTAACTATGCCACTTTGTTTACATACTCATCTCATATGTATATACTGTACTCGATACCATCTACTTTATCTTGCCTATGCTGCCCTGTACCATCACTCATTCATATATCCTTATGTACATATTCTTTATCCCCTTACACTGTGTATAAGACAGTAGTTTTGGAATTGTTAGTTAGATTACTTGTTGGTTATTACTGCATTGTCGGAACTAGAAGCACAAGCATTTCGCTACCCTCGCATTAACATCTGCTAACCATGTTTATGTGTGACAAATACAATTTGATTTGATTTATTTGATTTGATTTAGATGCGTCACTAGAGACCCTGGTTTGATCCCAGGCTGTATCACAACCGGCAGTGATCGGGAGTCCCATAGGGCGGCTCACATTTGGCCCAGAATCGTCGGGGATAGGGGAGGGCCGGGCCGGGGTAGGCCGTCATTGTGAAATCATGATTTGTTCTTAGCCTAGTTAAATAAAGGTTCAATAAAAAATGTTAAAATGTTACTACTTATAGATGTAGTATCTTAATTTGATCACTCTCATTCGTTCCTGAGAATGTTCCTGTTCCTGTAAACTTGTAGTGTATTCTAAGTTTAAAATGGCTTCTAAAGTTTATTTCCACCTTAAAATATCAGACTTGTTTTGCCCTAACAAAAAATTTATCAACCCCTACAAAAAATATCCATTAATTCTAATCCACATAATAATTCACATTTTCAGTTGCTACAAAATTAGATTAATAATATAATTAAATTAAGATCCTACATCTGTAAGTATCATCGTTACTGGTGTTTGAATTGGCGGCCAAACTCCTCTAAAGCCACTTTTCCGATCAGCATGATGAACAGCTATGCAATGTTCATCTGTTCCAATTTAGCTGAAACAAAGCAATGACCACAGTTCAAACTAAAGGCTCTACATGACTAAGTAAATAGCTCTGGAATTATTGAACTCAGCTAATGGCAGATTTGGTTTTCATTATCCTAACTCATTATAAAGGTTAAAAGCCGTTTTGAAGTCAGAAAATTATTTGTATGGCTGGGTAGCTACTATTTTTCTTTATATTATCATATATACATTTTATGAATATCAATCTCTGATTAAAACGGAATCAATTAAAAACTAACAATCCACCTCATTTAACTCTGAATAGTAATTGTGGCCCATGTTTAAATCATTTATAAGAATTCTGTTAATTCTGTTAACCCCTGGGCAATATGGTAGCTAGTCCCTGAGCTACATGTGAAACCTGACATGACATTTGGTGTATAATTGACTTTATGTAAGAGAGCAACTCACATCTTGATTGGACATGTCCCAGTAAGGCCGTTCCCCATAGGACATGACCTCCCACATGACAATGCCATAACTCCACACATCACTAGCGGAAGTGAATTTACGGTACTGGATGGCTTCCATTGCTGTCCATCGAACAGGTATCTTTCCACCCTGTTCAGTAAAATGCAGGTCAATGGCTGGAGTAAATATCACATTCATTATATCCTGCATCTTCCCCTAAAACATCAATTCAAATAGAGTTATAACTCTGCACACAGGGTCAGCAAAACTTGAAAACCTTCAAAGCAAAAACTCTACCCCATAGACTGCATGCTTTGCATATTGAATAGCTAGCTAGCACAGGCAAGCATCCATATTTTATACTACATGTTCATGCATTGGCTGTTGGCTGGATTTGAGTATTCAGAGAGAGCGCAAGGTGTCTAGGAAGGGAAAGTAATACGGGGCTGGCTTAATTGACTCACCGTTGTTGTGTAGACAGCCTCGGGATCATCGTCGATCACTCTTGACAGGCCGAAGTCAGATACTTTACATACGAGATTGCTGTTGACAAGGATGTTTCGTGCAGCCAGATCTCGATGGACATATCCCATGTCAGAGAGATATCTCATCCCCGCAGCTATGCCCCGCAGCATTCCCACTAACTGGATCACTGTGAACTGACCATCGTGTTTCTGTACACAACAGAAGACAACCGTCAGCTAATCAAGATCCAGTGAGATCCAGGTCACAAAGCTATTGCAGTGCTTTTATTCATAGAATAAGAAGCTCTTATTGGGAACATATTGTATTATACATGTATAACTGGTAAGGGATTTGCCATTTGAATGCATTGAAAGGTTCTCACCCTGAGGAAAGCATCTAATGAGCCGTTTTCCATATATTCAATCACAATCATCACCGGTTTTCCTGAAAACAAAGGTGACACTTTCCGTTAATTGACTCATAAATATGGCTTGCAAGTGTTTATTAATGACGGCCTGCTAAAAATACATTTCCGCCTCAGTGTTATATTGAGCCGTTTGTTTGTAATTAAGTGTTAACATCTGCCCCTTATATTAGGCTGTCTAAATTAGAAAAAAATAAAACAGGGAGCAAGGCTAATTCAATCAGATACTTCTCAATGCCATTCCTCTTGACTGCAGCACTTTCACATTGTACAGCTAGCAAAATATATTGTAAAATGTTCCTCTCATGTCTTCTTCTTGCAGTTGGTCTGGCAACTTAACCTTTTCACACATTCATGTGATTCACTAAATGTACAAAACATTAGGAAAACCTTCCTAATATGTGATTTGCACTCCCTTTCACCCTCAGAACAGCCTCAATTAGTCGGGGCATGGACACTACAAGGTGTTGTTAGCAATTGATGTTATTCTTCAATAACACAAACTCCAAAGCAAATCAGGTGGAGAAAAATAGGTTTATTTGAGGACAAATCAAGATGTTATGCTGGGAGGTAGATGTTTAGTCTCCCCTGTCCTCAGCTTTTCTCCACCGAACAAAGGAACAGGATGCCATTTATAACCCCCCACCCTAGCCTGGGGTTGACCAATCTGAAAGTCCTTGCAGTACGACTGGGCCAATGGCCAAATAACAAGTATCCTGCTCCCGACTCAATGTACAGAACGTAGCACATGTAGCTCTGAGTTCAGGACAGACATTCCACAGATTCTAAACAGCTGTTGAACTGAAGACCAACTATTTACATCAACAATTCCCTATTGACCATTAGTACTATATTTAGTTTATTACTCTCGTCCTCTCATCCTCTAGGTTGTGTATTTATCTTCAAAATATTCTTATAGTGTCAAAAGCATTCTACAGGGATGCTGGCCAATGTAGACTAATGCTTCCCACAGTTGTGGCAAGTTGGCAGGATGTCCTTTTGGTGGTGGACCATTCTTGATACACACGGGAAACTGTGGAGTGTGAAAACCCAGCAGGCTTGCAGTTCTTGACACAATCCCGTGCGCCTGGCACCTACTACCATAACCTGTTCAAAGTCACTAAAATGTTTTTGTCTTTCTCATTCACCCTCTGATTGGCACACACACAATCCATGTCTCAATTGTCTCAAGGCTTAAAAATCCTTATTTAAACTATCTTCTCCCCTTCATCTATACTGATTGAATTGGATTTAACAGGTGACATCAATAAGGGATCATAGGTTTCACCTGGACAGTCTATGTCATGGAAAGAGCAGGTGTTCCTAATGTTTTATACATTCCGTTTATAATGACTGTAGCAATTTAACACTTGAAATGCAAGCTAAAACCAAGAAATATTGACATTTTATGTGGCCTTAAAGCATGCTCTTTGAGTGCATTTGCTCGAATTCCTTGCTAGAGCTTTAGTCATGTGTGTGCGTGTGTGTATGCGTGTGTGGGTGTGTGCCTGTGTGTGTGTGTGCGTGCGAGTGTGCATGTAAAATAATGCAGTCCTTACCTCTGGTCACCACTCCCTCCAGATGGACAACATTGGGATGGTCAAACTGGCCCATAATGCTGGCCTCACAAAGGAAGTCTCTCCTCTGTTTCTCAGAGTAGCCCACCTTCAAGGTTTTAATGGCCACTGACGTGTCCCGTTTCCCTGGGAGCTTCATCCGTCCACTACACACCTCCCCAAACTCTCCTGTGAGACCGACAGAGACATAACCTGTCATGACCCTTAAGAAAAACTAGCATTTCATGTTTTGACAAAGCGCTTAGTGTGTTTTCAGACAAAACAGCTGCGCTGCAGGACAAAAGAAATTGGAGTAGGACATCTTGTTCTGCTCTGTGGAGTGTAGCAGAGACACATAATAAGACAAGCTGTGGATATATAGATACTATCATTGACTGCTTCTCTAAAACTATTGTGGCAGCAATTTATCAGCTGTGAGCTGCTTTGCTATATTGTCTTGCCTTTTACAAAGTAGCAGGGCCACACATTAATTGCAATGAACTTTTCCCCACTATCAATATTCGGTGAGGATAAACCGTGTCCCCATTCAAGGTGTAAATATGTGGTTGTCATTATGATGTATGAGTATACGTGACTAAACAGAGAGAGCTGGGAGACACCAGCCAGACTCACCTGCTCCAATAACTCGCTCAATCTTAATGCAGGACGCGTCAAGCTCCTTGGCAAATTGATGGACAGCCCTGTTGGGGTCCTCGTAGGTTTCTGGGTCAATGTATGTTTTGGTGCCTGGAAATTTAACTGTAGAAAGGTAAGGGGATTACTGTTACGATTAAATATGCATACAGAGCACCAGGCTGGCCGGGCGCTTGACAGGCACACCATTACCAAGAGCAACCATTCAGAAGGAATTGCTAAACAGCCAGCTGATGGAAAGCATCCATGTCAAAAGGTCTTTCTACAAAAACCCTAAACCAGACATTTATTATTTTATGTTACTCCTTTTTTATTTTCCTCCAATAGAAATGAAAACGTTATTATATTTTCTTCCTAACCTCCTCACAAAGGAGCAACAAGGATTTCAGCAGCCTAGAATGGGATTTGCTGCGAAAGTTGTCTGCTATACTGAGCAGGGTTTTGAGTTAGCTAAGTCTTTCAAGCTCTGCCAGTGAATTTAAAAGTCTGGTAAGGAAATCCCTCATATACTGTAATACGAGTCATAGAAGACAGTTATTTTCTTATGGTCTGTGACTTGATAACCTTCTGGATTTTGCTACCCAGATAATGGTGACTTTAGCTCTATCACAACTAGTACAATATTACGATTATAACACAATGATACTGGAAAGGTTCATACATATTCATGCGCACATAGAGATGTATGATCTTAATTTGATCACTCACAATTTGCTGAGAAACAGAAATGTGTATTCAAATTTTTAAAAGGATTCTAAAGTTTGTAATTTCAACTTTAAAATGTCAGGCTTGACGCCCTAACGAAAAATGTGGATTATAAATCATTCCATTAATTATAATCCACATAATAACATATCATTTCTGTTGCTGAAGGATTATTTTCCTGCTGTAGCAAACTGGCTCAAATTAAGATCCTACATCTGTAGGGTAAAAAAAGCCACTGCCTGAGAAAGAAGCAGTGTAGTTCTTCCCATGTATACAACACCACACTAATAAATTACAGGGTTATAGTACATGACTGTGTTCCACTGACCTAATTTGTTCATATCAAATTATACCTAATTATAACATAACCTGCCAACTTCAATACCACAAGCTATTTAATGAGATGCACATAGCGGAAGAGTGACACACAGCGAAAACACAGTACAGAGTGAAACAAGGAAAACAGACACACCAAACACCATCATTAAATGACTAATCAGCTCCAGGCTCAATAATGACTAACATAAATTTTATAATATCCTCTGCATACATCCTGGAAAGCCATGTTGGCCTATCCAGTAACATAAACACAAACACAGTGTGTTCCAGCGAGGAGCTCCAGCGATGGCAGCTGATATTTCCCTCCAATCCATCCTATAATTGCTTTGTCCATCCAAACTGTCACTGGATCTGATAGGGAGACATCTTACCACGACTTCCGGGCACTAGACAGAGGACAAATTGGGCCTACATGTTGAATTCACGCACTATCTGGCTTCTGTCACCCTGCCAGTCCCTCTATTAGGCCCAACAACACACAGCGGAGAGCTCTTGTTTGCGTTCCCATCTCACAGTGTTTTTAGCTGAAGGACCTGTGCCTTCCTGCAGCTTGATCTGTCAGGTACTTATCAGCCGAGGATTGCGAAACGCCAACACAGCCCTCTTTCTACCACTGTAGCCATGTGACACCTTGAACCTTTGTTTCACAATCAGCAGTTTGCCTACAGCAACAGATCATTTGGGCTTCGCTTGGGAAGATGTCTGTGGCTGCATCTCTAGGGGCATCGTTAGGATGGGGTGGTGTGTGTCCGTGTGTGTGTATTGGTTAAAGGAGCCTAGAAGAGGAACCTTGGGATAGAGTAAATATGTGTGTACATCTCTACATCTCTACTCCGAGTACCACCAGGAGGTCGACAGCATCCTCCTATCCTACCAAAGTGGCTGAAAAGTTGGGCCTTTACATTTTTTATGAAGAAATTTCTCTTTCAGCTCTGCCCTGGATCACTGTCTCTGACAACTCTCATATTCATGTGTTTGCAGTTTGGAGCCTCGTGTCCTCTTCTCAATAGATGTATCTATCAAATACCAACCAGATGCTAGAGTTGAAGTCGGAAGTTTACATGCACTTAGGTTGGAGTCATTAAAACTTGTTTTTCAACCACTCCACAAATTTCTTGCTAACAAACTATAGTTTTGGCAAGTCGGTTAGGACATCTACTTTTTCCAACAATTGTTAACAGACAGATTATTTCACTTATAATTCACTGTATCACAATTCCAGTGGGTCAGAAGTTTACATACACTAAGTTGACTGTGCCTTTAAACAGCTTGTAAAATTATGTCATGGATTTAGAAGCTTGAGTCAATTGGAGGTGTATTTCAAGGCCTACCTTCAAACTCAGTGCCTCTTTGCTTGACATCATAGAAAAATCTAAAGAAATCAGCCAAGACCTCAGAAAAAAACTTTGTAGACCTCCACATGTCTGGTTCTTCCTTGGGAACAATTTCCAAACACCTAAAGGTACCACATTCATCTGTACAAACAATAGTACGCAGGTATAAACACCATGGGACCACAAAGCCGCTATACCACTCAGGAAGGAGACGTGTTCTGTTTCCTAGAGATGAAAGTACTTTGGTGCGAAAAGTGCAAATCAATCCCAGAATAACAGCAAAGGACCTTGTGAAGATGCTGGAGGAAACAGGTACAAAAGTATCTATATCCACAGTAAACGAGTCCTATATCGACATAACCTGAAAGGCCGCTCAGCAAGGAAGAAGCTCCAAAACCGCCATAAAAAAGCCAGACTACGGTTTGCAACTGCACATGGGGACAAAGACCGTACTTTTTGGAGAAATGTCCTCTGGTCTGATGAAACAAAAATAGAAATGTTTGGCCATAATGACCATCGTTATGTTTGGAGGAAAAAGAGGGAGGCTTGCAAGCCGAAGAACACCATCCCAACTGTGAAGCACGGGGGTGGCAGCATCATGTTGTAGGGGTGTTTTGCTGCAGGAGGGACTGGTGCACTTCACAAAATAGATGGCATCATGAGGTGGGAAATTATATGGATATATTAAAGCAACATCTCAAGACATCAGAAAGTTAAAGCTTGGTCACAAATGGGTCTTCCAAATGGACAACCCCAAGAATACTTCCAAAGTTGTGGCAAAATGGCTTAAGGACAACAAAGTCAAAGTATTGGAGTGGCCATCACAAAGCCCTGACCTCAATACCATAGAGAATGTGTGGGCAGAACTGAAAAAGTGTGTGCGAGCAAGGAGGCCTACAAACCTGACTCAGTTACACTAACTCTGTCAGGAGGAATGAGCCAAAATTCACCAAACTTATTGTGGGAAGGCTACCTGAAACGTTTGACTCAAGTTAAACAATTTAAAGGCAATGCTACCAAATACTTATTGAGTGTATGTAAACTTCTGACCCACTGGGAATGTGATGAAAGAAATAAAAGCTGAAATAAATTATTCTCTCTACTATTATCTGGACATTTCACATTCTTAAACTAAAGTGGTGATCCTAACTGACCTAAGACAGGGAATTTTTACGAGGATTAAATGTCAGTAATTGTGAAAAACTGAGTTTAAATGTACTTGGCTAAGTTATATGTACATTTTGTTGAAGTCAGAAGTTTACATACACCTTACTTTTAAACTCAGTTGGGGGCAATGTTGTTGGACCCACTTCCTGTGAGGCGACAGGCAGGAGCATGCTGTAAGTGAGATGTTTCAATGTGTGTGTGAGCTGATGAGGATAGAAGGGACTCACATTGAAAATACAGCTCCTCGTCTCCTTCCTGGTCTGCCTTGCTGTAGCCACAGTGCCTGACAGGGAGAGAGGCGGAGGAACACACAATCAATTGATCGGGCCGAGGCAGAAGACTGTCTGTTTTACTAGAATCTTAATGCAGCGCCACAATGCTGCAGGTACAGATACAGTTGAGAAGCATGGGAACACTGTTTGGCTGCTGATGTTGAACTAAAGTACCCACCTCTGGTATTCCATATACATACTCTGTAAAAGACTGTTTAGTAGTCCTTGTTATATGTGTAACATTGATGTATTGAATGCACCCTCGGGCAGATAATTCGTAGTACATGGTTGTTCTATAGCACTGTACAATATGGTTTGCCAACAAACTGAACTGATAATGGAGTGATGATTAACATGCAGGTTAATGTCAAATGGATATAGAAATAACATGTGTATGGCTCTACCCCCATGTAAGGCATGCTGTGATGAAATGCTATCCACATATAAATGAAGGACCACTGGAGGAGAGCAGGGTGGTGACTGTCACACAGGAGGGTTGATCTGGGAGGAGACGGCTACAGGCATAAGTGTCATAAGTGTATTACTGTTTAACACCAATGATGTAACACACGTGCAGGCACACACACGCACACACTCACACACGCACACACACACACAAAGAGGAGACAAAAGCTTAAATTTTAGAGTACTTTTATCTCTATAATGGATCCATTACAAAAAAATAAACATGCAAAAAACCGAGTCAGTTGTGTGAGAACTGGAAAATGATGCATCACAATCCATTAGCACAGCATGCCATAGACGATGGGTGCCTGTGGTGTGTGGTGGACTGACTCCACGGCTATGGAGGCCTGTGAGTGACAGAAAGGCTAACTGACAAGCAGAGACTCACAGCAGTGGAGAGTCAATGGGGCCCGCGAGAGCGTACCTTCTCCCAATGATGAAGCCAAACACCATGAAGACCAGGATGATGGTCCCCGCCACGGCCACCACTGCGATGATGATGACAGGGTTCTGCTCGCTGGAGACAATGGTGGATGCTTGGAGAGGGACACACATGCAAGCGCGCGCACACACACACACACACACACACACACACACACACACACACACACACACACACACACACACACACACACACACACACACACACACACACACACACACACACACACACACACACACACACACACACACACACACACACACACACACACACACACACACACACACACACACACACACACAGAGACAAAGGGCACACAGTGTGAACATTCAGCACATCAGGCATTGGAATCTGCAGGACATAATAGAACCAATGAGTAGCGAGCAGGGAGACTGATAACCCCCTTCTCACCCTTTACCACAGAGACATGGAAGGCTAGTTCTATTTCTGGGCCCTCTGCATGCACGCCTCCACTGTTTCAGAAAGTGGGCTTAACGGTCCCAGATGGTAATGCTGGTGCCCTTCATTTGAAACAATGACACATTCGGTTTGGATTGTCTCCCGTTCAGAGCCTATTATGCTGTTAGACTGTTTGCATTGACAAACCACCAATTGCTCAAAAGAATGGTGCTAAGGCACTTTAGACTGTCAGTGCACATGGTGTATGACTGGGAGAATTCATGCATTTTAAATCAAGTCACTTCAGTTGCTATATAAACACCAGCGAGAGAGGAGAGTAATGATTTCTGAGCCCTGGCACTTTAGTTGGGACCTACTGCTCCTTGTGGATGATCCTCAACCATATTTCTAAATGGGATAAATGGAGCTATGAGATCAGTGGCATTTTGATGAAGGTCTACACACTAATCATCTCTGCCTGTGCATGTGTTTTGCTGGTACCTGAGGCCTCCTCCTTGGTAGTGATCTCCAGGCGGGGTCCGTAGGTGCCGTAGCCGGCCGTGGTGAAGGCTCGGATTTGAAACACGTAGGCTGTGCTGGGCTTCAGATTGTTCACTGTGGCTGACGTGGATCTAGACTTCACTGTGGAGTAGATACGATCCTTCTGGTCCTATAGAGAGGAACAAACAGGATTTGTGTTATAATCATCCTGTCAATTTGCAACCATAGACAGTAGACACCAGTATGTCTAGATGATGAATGAATTGACTCAATCTGAGACACCAAGATACAGCCAGAATGTGTCTGTAAATGTTTGAATGCCTCAGTTTGTCTGGTGTTTTTATATGATTTCAGAAGATGTATTAATGAACTATTTAACCCTATCTGGGGTTAAATAATTACTCTCTGTGTAGACTCTCTATCTCAAACCAATAGGAAGAAAAAAAGCTATGATGCCAGGCTCAGAATCCATTTAGAATTTACAGACTGCGTGTACTGTGTCTTTTGTTGTTGATCTGTAAATGATTTGCTCTGCAAAAAACCCAAATGGAATGCCAAAGCCTGTTAGGAGTGAAGTCATGCTTGCTTCCAATTTTACAGCTGGGCAGACTATAGCTACAGTACGTGACACAGGAGACTGATTCCTGGCAGCCTGAGAGGCCATGGCCAACAGGGCCTGGAACATCAGGAGTCATGGAATCTAGCCCTTTGATTTGTTGTGTTAAACCCACTCTTCTCAACCTCCTCAACCCCATCGCTACCTTACTCATCTGCTCAGACTTAGGACACGCGTGAGCTGAGGTTATATTATATATGAGGGGGTGAAGGGGGTGAAGGGGGGGAAAGGAGAGAGGGAAGATACAGAAACAGATTGTTAATGATGGCAGAGTAGCATGATAAAGTGTGTGCTGCCTGGTATGTGTGTGTGGGTGGCTGTGAAGAACCAGGGACTGATTAAAATCTTATGAGCGTCTCATTCATTATTGCAATTATGGGACAAAGGATCTCCTCGCAGAATCCTGCCGATCCCACTCGCAACGGCATGCAGATAGAATGTGAAGTGAAGAGTAGGCAAAATGAAACTAAAAAGGAGAGGATAGAGATAGGGAGGGGGTGGGGATGGGGATGGGGGGGGTGGGGTTTGGGAGAGCCAAAGTTGTCTGTGTTCAAAGCTGTAACACAATCACACACAGGTACATACACACGGACAGGCAACACACACGCTCTCTCTCTCTCTTTCGCTCTCTCTCTCGCTCTCTCTCTCGCTCTCAAACACACTCACTTTTTCATAGTACTTAATCTCATATTCAGTGATGACTCCGTTGGGCTGCTCAGGCTCCTGCCAGGAGAGCTGGACGCTTCGCTGCTGCACTCTCTCCCTGATGACCTCACTGACTTGGGAGGGAGCTGTTGGAACAAGACGTGTCAATAAGTGATGGGCAAACCCACTCTGCACACAGTCTTTTTTCCTAAACTTTTTATCCATGCAATTGGTTGCATGTTTAAATGTGTATTTCTTTCTCAAACTCATCAAACGCACGCACACAAACAAATACACACACACACACACTATTCACACGGCTGCTCCTAAATGTTTACACCTCTTAATTACAGTGCATACAGCGTAAAATAGCATTATCCCAGCCAGTGTAAAACTTCAACATGTGGCTTCTGAATACATGTGGTCCTTCATAGCTCAGTTGGTAGAGCATGGCACTTGTAACGCCACGGTAGTGGGTTTGATTCCCAGGACCACCCATATGTAAAATGTATGCATACATGATAGTAAGTCGCTTTGGATAAAAGCATCTACTGAATGTCATATATTATTATACTGAATATTACAATGAAGTAAAATAAATTCCAGTGAGATGGCGGTCGAACCGGCAGCACTTATTCTCCCTAATGACAGAGGCATTCAAAAATCCTTTTAGTGAAATATACCTGTAACCTCGCGACACCTGGTTTGTAGCAGAGTAATTATCCGTTGCACTGAGCATAAACTCTGAACGTCAGTCTCTTTTTCCCCTTCTACAGCACAATTAAAGTGTCTTGTTACTGCAACGGGTGTGAAGAGCTGTGAAGTTAAGCTTGTAATTGTACATTGTAACAGTTCTGAATATTTAAATTCTCCCACATGTTTGAATATCCATTGTTAAGCAAGAAGAAGTAAACAGAGGCAGGTTTTTATGTAGCAAAGATAATAAACTCAAGGTAATGAATTCAAATCTTTGTGCAGATGGGGCGTGCATTGCTCATTGCTGGTGTGAGCTGGAAGATGGACAGATTGGTGTATGACACTCTTCCTTCCACACAGTCATGACTCAAGGCCAGTTAGGTTCTGAATGAAACAATGCTTTTACAAATTATGACACAAGGTTTAACTCCAGAACTTCCACAGACAATGGAAAATACTAATTGAACTTGAAGTTATGAATATACAGTAGAGTATATCCTTTCAGCTTTCAGCTTGCCCTCCCGGACCACCTGAAGGCACCACAGACTCTGGGCTTTCTGTTGATATCTGTGCTCCTTGGTGTCCTTGTTCCTGGTACTGTCAGCTGGGTTCTTAATGTCTAGCTGTCTTCACTTGTTTTCTCTTTATTTATTATTTTATGTACTTTGAGATTATACTGTATAGTGAAAAGCGTTTTATAAATGTAAGAAATAAATAAATAATTATTATCCTATATCCTATGAGAATGTCTATGAAATAAGCAGCAAAGGGATTTTGCATAGGAAGGAGGAGGGGGAGCCCAATTGTGTGGGAAGGAAGGTTGAAGTTGGAGCTCAGAGCGGATAAAGTGCTGATGTCTCTATGTGTCATGCTGTTTAGGGACCCAGTAGAAGAGGGGCTCTCGGAGCTGTTGGGCCCCAACAGGGCCTGACCCCAGATGTGTTTTAAGATGATCTCCCCGCTAATGACTGCTGCTGGATTTAAACCTTGTTAGGGCTCATCTGCATTCCTGACAGTAACGCACACGACACCAGAGACCCTGTCACAAACTCCCTGTTTTGATATGTCTCATATAATCCTACCAATCCAACCAAAGCAAGGTAACAATATATCTTTTTCACAATGGCCTCGCAGTTACTGGGACGATTAAGTTTCCACAACAAAAGGTTAGGCAGCCTAACTTGGGCCATCTTGGATGCTTGTTCTCTGCACCCTGCCCTGTGACTGGTCCTTTTATAAGTACAGACAACCGCCTTTCTCCTGATCGATGGATGTTCTGGTTTGAGTTTAGAACAGCCTCAAGACACCTCTAGCGTGGGTTTGTTTGGAAATTGAATTAAGATTTTGACTGTTGTGAGCCCCCCCTCTCTCTCTCTCTCGGCCTGCCAGTTGGGAAACACTGCCCTATATAGTGCACTACTTTTGGGCACTTAAGGGCCCTGGTCAAAAGTAGTGCACTATGTAGGGAATAGGGTGCAATTTGGGACACATACTTAGGCAGGCCTCATCATCAGATCCTCCGGCCCTGAGCCTTCTGCTAGGACTCTTGTCAGTCACCCAGCAGACCATCCAAACATCACTCCTCCACTTCACCCCTCCCTCCCTCCCTCCATCCCTCCCTCCCTAACTCAACCACAGGTGACACACATCTGCAATGTTTTGTTTTCACTAGGTACCATCATTAGATCAATGCACACCATGTGCAGATCTGTTCCACAGGAGAGAAAAAAGTGAATTCTCCAATGATCATTTAAAAAAGGAAGGGGTAGCAGTGGCCTTGAAGCATCTCAAATGTTTGAGGGGTGAAAATGAGTGAGGGAGTTGGGTTGGTTATTAATACGGACAAGGCATGTTCCTTTAAACTGTTCTATTCCTCCCCTGTGGATTACTCAGGCAGCACCCTGTGACAAGCATTAATGACGTACTAAACATTATAGAGACCAGAACCCAGACAGCCACAAGACTTTTAACAAACCCGAGGGGCTTAGTGTACCAGAACATTTATTAATTGTTATGCCCGTCTCAAAGTGACTGTTTGGGGGAAAGCGTTTGTGCAATCACTCAGTCTGCAATGTTAGAGAATGTATTAGTGACCCCCAACACCTCCCCCTGTAAAGCTAACTCATCCGGAAGCCCACTCTCTCTCATGCGCTGCATTTGAATACCTTTATGAATACATTACGCTGGAAGATTTTAATATCCGCTTCTCTTTCACTCAGCCGGTTGGTTCTGAGTAAGTCTATAGTGGCGGAAGTAGTGGCAGAGAAAATGTCAGTTCATTATAGAAACTCCTTTCTTTCTGCTCCTCTAGAAACTACTCTGCTTTTAATTACCAAACTACTGAAGTCAAGCTCGAGTATCTGACGCCCACATTATTGACTGAGCGTACTCGATGACGTATACTATCTTAAAAGCCATGGTTACTTAACAGCATTTAAATAGAAAATGAGTGGGAGATTGCTGCATCTAACAGGCTCTGCACAGTAGACAGGAAATCTAATAACAACAAGGTGATTTCAACACTTTAAACACCTGCAGATAACATACATTGGGTTAGCCTATGATATAAATATTAGGCCAAGGAAACGGGTGTGATGTCACACAGACAGGAACCACCTCAGACATGTTTTACACACAGTACGTTGTTTTTGGTCTGTCCTCTAGATTTCATTCTGTCATGACCACTAAGTTTGATATTTATGGCCCACTTAAGGATCTCAATTTTAATAGATTGGGAGCCTCTATGAAAACATCAAGATCGGCGACAGTATGGTCCCAGGGTTGACACTAATGAGCTATGACATAATCCCCAATACTTCCCATTTGACATTGTGACTCACGTAGGAGAGAAAAATTCCCTGGTATTAAATGTTGGCGGCACCCAGGAGAGAGAGGGATGTTGAAGCAGTGGACGAAGGGAAGTAGAGATGGTGTGTGTATGTGTGCATGCGCGTGTGTGTGTGTAAGAGGTGGGTGTACTCCCTCATTGTTATAACTAGGTTTCCAGCTATAGCCTAACTGGCTGGGAGACAGTGTAGTCTTGCCTGAGCTGGAAACAGCAGACTGGGTCTACCAGCCTAGTAGTGAAGGTTCTTCAATCACTCTGGGAGCAGACATGGAAAAGAAGACAGAAGGAATTCACCTTTTGTGTTCAGAGCAAGCAGTAGAGGCTCAGTGACTCAGAAAATAAAAACCTCAGACAATGATAGGCCCAGCCTTTGATGAATGTGAGGGGAACTGCCGGGATTGGCTAGTGGGCCTCGATCTGCACTGGTGTGCGTCCTTCATCCGCCCGCTCCACTGCCTGCTGCGACGAGCCACACACGGAAATGTGCTTTCCCAGCCACCACCGCTCACAGCTTTGTCACCTCCGCTTAGAGTTCGGGGAGGGAGATGGTGAGAGCGACCACAGCAGACGTAAATTGTTCAGCCCCGTTAAGTAACGCTTTCATTTTGTAGAAGGATCAAGGCTTCAGCTTTCATGTGGATGACATCGCTGAGTGGAGTCCTTTGTAACAGAGAAATTCCCAAGCTCTGCTCAGCACCTACAGCAGAACCAGGGTTCTCTCCTTTCACTCCCAGCACTTGGCAATCTCCTTCTCTTTTCAAACAAGTCATTAAATATAGATAATAAGCCAAAGCTAGAATGTCTTTATTCATCTGTGAGTTATATTTCATTTGATCATCTCTATATTTACCCTAATTCAAATTCAGTGTGAGTGCTACGTATAAAAGAGTGTCTGTAAAAATACCCTTATATAATTACCCTCATAAAAATACCCTTATAAAATACCCTTGTAAAAATACCCTTATATAATTACCCTTATAAAATACCCTTGTAAAAATACCCTTATATAATTACCCTTATAAAAATACCCTTATAAAATACCCTTGTAAAAATACCCTTATATAATTACCCTTATAAAATACCCTTATATAATTACCCTTATAAAAATGCCCTTATAAAAATACCCTTATAAAAATACTCTTAAATAAATATTCTTATATAATTACCCTTGTAAAAAATACCCTTATAAAAATACCCTTGTAAAAATACTCTTAAATAAATATCCTTATATAATGACCCTTATATAAATACCCTTATAAAATACCCTTATAAAAATACTCTTAAATAAATATCCTTATATAATTACCCTTGTACAAATATTCTTATATAAATACCCTTATAAAAATACCCTTATATAATTACCCTTATAAAAATACCCTTATAAAATTACGCTTATAAAAATACGCTTATAAAAATACCCTTATGTAGTTACCCGTATAAAAATACCCTTATATAAATACCTTTGTAAAATACCCTTGTGAAAATATCCCTATCAAATTACCCTTGATGTGGTGTGCTTCAAAATAGAGTTAGCAAGAGACTAGCTAGCTAGTCAGACCACTACCTGTATAATGACAATGCTGGACTAGGGGCACCTTTGCTGGGCATATGCAGGGAGGTCAAAGGGGCCTCTGCTTCAAAGTAATTAGCAGAAACTGATTTAGAGGAGGTTGGCTCTTTCATATTACATCAGTATACTGTGGTAACAATGGTATACTGTGTCTACATCTTTAAAACATCTAATAAAAGCTTTCTGACCAAAATTTGAATCAATGATGAATAACTTCTCGATTGGCCAATTTTATGTCTGCAAATGAATTCAATTCAATGCGTTTCAGCAGGTTTCCTGTGTGTCACCCACCATAACAAAATAACTATGGTCTTGTGCTGAACTGTGCCGTGAGTGTGAGGGTCAGTGGGGGGGAAATTGCTCCAGACCCCTTTAATATTTATACTCACTGACATGGACAGTGCCGTGTGCATCATTGCCCCTCCATCGTGAGCTGACAGGGAGTCCGATTCGTTCAAAGCTGCCCCTCAATGGTCGTCCCATGCTGTGTGAACTCTGCTCTAATTTCCAAATAGTTGTGTAACAGATGCAGAAATCACTGGTCAGATTTGTTGCATAATCGTTTAGGCAGCAGGGACCCCACTTATTGAAAATACACTCTTCTGCTCAGTGTCAGTGGCCAAATTAGGAAGTAGGGCTAACAGGGCTGGCAGCCTATCATCAGCAGCTCTGAGACACACACTCCGATTCCTCCAAGAGGATAGGAGAGTTGCTGGGGCTGCTTGGTTGTCATGGAGATATTTGTCCTCTACCCTCATGTAGAGCATGAATGGAATCATCTCCTACCTGGAGATGCACTGCCGATCACTCTTATCCCCATCATCAGTTCGCTGCAGCTTGCGACTGGAATGAGCTGCAAAAAACACTCAAACTGGACCATTTTATCTCAATCTCTTCAAAGACTCAATCATGGACACTCTTACTGAAAGTTGTGGCTGCTTTGTGTGATGTATATTGTTGTCTCTATCTTCTTGCCCTTTGTGCTGTTGTCTGTGCCAAATAATGTTGGTACCATGTTTTGTGCTGCTACCATGTTGTGTTGCTACCATTTTGTTGTCATGTGTTGCTGCCTTGCTATGTTATTGTCTACGGTATCTCTTATTGTGTTGTCTCTTTTGTCATGATGTGTGTTTTGTCCTATATTTATATATTTTTTTATATTTTTCATCCCTGCCCCCGTCCCCGCAGGAGGTCTTTCGCCTTTTGGCAGGAGGCCTTTTTGCCCTTCTTAACTGACTTGCCTAGTTAAATAAAGGTCAGATAAAATAACATTTAAATAAATACAAAAACTTATTCAAATGAGAGTGATTTATAAGAGAGAAACAATGTGTCACCAAGAGACTGGCTTACCAAGAAAAAAAAAACTAAAGTGCCTATTCCAGGTTAAAAGGAGGCAGAGATTGATTTCTTATTGCTCACTTTAATCTATTGTACAGAATGCGGACAGGTGACTGATGTTTCGACGTCAAGCTGATGTCTTCCTCAGAGTGACCAGACCATTGCATTTAGCTCCTATTTATACCCTAATGGCCCACTGAGACACAACAATATTAAACAATTATAATGATATGTTTCAAGGTAAAAGGAATATTGTATCATCAACATCAGGATCATGATGATGTAAATAGAAGAATGATATCCTAAATGTCTTCTTGGGTGCCAGTCATATAGTACGCATTAATGGTCTGAGAAAGATAAGTCAATGTTTTGTTTTCAAGGCCGGGGGCCCAAATAATTCTGTCTTCATAAGGACATTTCCCTGGCTATAATAGTCAACTAGGCTAATGAACCACAGCCAATAATAAGGTCCCGTGTGGCTCAGTTGGTTGCGCATGGCACTTGCAATGCCAGGGTTGTGGGTTTCATTCCCACAGGGGACCAGTATGGAAAAAAAAACACAAAAATGTATCCACTCACTACTGTAAGTCGCTCTAGATGAGAGACTCTGCTAAATTACTTAAATGTAAATAAATGTGAATGAAAGTCTGAACCAAGAAAAATAAAGATGCTGTAACATAAGGAGTAAACAAGGGTCCATGTACTATTAGGGAGTAAACAATGGTCCATGTACTAGTGGTCCATGTACTAGTAGTGAGTAAACAATGGTCCATGTACTAGTTAGGGTCCATGTAAACAATGGTCCATGTAATAGTAGGTCCATGTAGTAAAACAATGGTCCATGTACTATTAGGGAGTAAACAATGGTCCATGTACTAATAGGGAGTAAACAATGGTCCATGTACTATTAGGGAGTAAACAATGGTACATGTACTAGTAGGGAGTAAACAAGGGTCCATGTACTATTAGGGAGTAAACAATGGTACATGTACTAGTAGGGAGTAAACAATGGTCCATGTACTAGTAGGGAGTAAACAAGGGTCCATGTACTAGTAGGGAGTAAACAATGGTCCATGTACTATTAGGGAGTAAACAATGGTACATGTACTAGTAGGGAGTAAACAATGGTCCATGTACTAGTAGGGAGTAAACAAGGGTCCATGTACTAGTAGGGAGTAAACAATGGTCCATGTACTAGTAGGGAGTAAACAATGGTCCATGTACTATTAGGGAGTAAACAATGGTCCATGTACTAGTAGGGAGTAAACAATGGTCCATGTACTAGTAGGGAGTAAACAAGGGTCCATGTACTAGTAGGGAGTAAACAATGGTCCATGTACTAGTAGGGAGTAAACAATGGTCCATGTACTATTAGGGAGTAAACAATGGTCCATGTACTAGTAGGGAGTAAACAATGGTCCATGTACTATTAGGGAATAAACAAGGGTCCATGTACTAGTAGGGAGTAAACAATGGTACATGTACTATTAGGGAATAAACAAGGGTCCATGTACTATTAGGGAGTAAACAATGGTACATGTACTATTAGGGAATAAACAAGGGTCCATGTACTATTAGGGAGTAAACAATGGTACATGTACTATTGGGGAGTAAACAAGGGTCCATGTACTATTAGGGAGTAAACAATGGTACATGTACTATTAGGGAGTAAACAATGGTACATGTACTATTAGGGAGTAAACAAGGGTCCATGTACTATTAGGGAGTAAACAATGGTACATGTACTATTAGGGAATAAACAAGGGTCCATGTACTATTAGGGAGTAAACAATGGTCCATGTACTATTAGGCCCAGGACGATACCAGTATCACGATACTCGTTTGCAAGGAAACAAAACACGAAGCGGATTCCTACTTCTTTAGGAAAACAACCGTAATGTTGGAAACAAACATCATTATGTTGTCATCCAGTCACATGAATTTATTTTCCAAGCTATAGCACACAATATTTTACACACAGCAGGTTTTAAAGAACCAAATAATTTTGGCAATGGATAAAATATTGCGATACTGGTATTGTCCCTGCCCTATATACTACAATACAAAACACAACACAAAGACCCTGCATTCACCTCTGAAGTCAAATTTGGCTTTTTATCATGCAATAACAGCGTCATAAAAGGTGTAATTCAGCTCCGTATTTCTGTCAAATCCTCTTCTGCTGTTCACACCAAGGGGAATACAAGAGGCCAATTGAATGCAATACATTTTACTTGCTGCCAAATAAGGCTTTTTGTTGACTTATGTTGGCAATCCAAATTTGAATGACAATTAACAACAATCCTGGAGGTGGGAGGAGAATGTTAACGATGCTAAATACCAACCTGTTTTAGGGGCAGGCGTCGGAAATACATGTAAGGTAAAAAACAGAGTGAGATCTCTGTAGCTTTGTAAATAAATCGAGTTTTTGTTCCAGTCCGTTTTCAATCTGAACTCACTTAGTGTAAATCCCAGTCGGAGTACAGAACAGAACCTCCCTGGAAGATGTACAGGGCCAGACCCATGGAATTCAAGGCAGAAGAAATATGCCACGGCCATGCTCATCCAAATCCCTTAATGTGAGTCGTATTCTAATGATGATATCTAAATCCTGCTCAGCACACTGAATATCACAGGGAATCAGGTGATGAAACAACTGATGAGAAATGAAAGTAGTGGGACAGGTGGTAATGTAGTAATGTACACACCTGGATCTGCTTACCTCAATGACCTTTCTGCTGCAGGCAGCTGCAAGGCCTGTATTTTCAAATCCACCAACAGGCCTAAGCAGAGAAAGCCTATGTGTTTGCATACAGAGTGGCTTTATCGTTTATCTTACTAAAACAAAGGCTCTGGATTGAAAAAGCACAGAGGCAGATTACAGCAGCGGCTCACACGGCAGAATGTTCCTAAGAGTAGGTCTGACTGTGACTGTGGACATTTACAGGATCCACTGCTAACCAGCCACAAGGCCCTCCACCTCCTCGTCGCTTCTATTAAATGTCAAAGCACAGCCCCAGGCCCCCGGCGCATGCATCTAAAGCCTTGATTGGACAACCGAGTCATAAGGGGATTGAAATGAGAGAGAAGTCATAAAATGCAGTGGGCTGGAGGGTGATGGGGCTAGCTTGTGTCGGAATCCCGAGGCACGACTATTATTTCGGGGTCTGGAGCATTATGGCCACTTATCTATGCCTTCCTACAACGGCAGCTCTGCTTGTCTTAGACTGCCTTAACCCCGCATCCTCATTTCCTGATCAGCGGGGAATGAATCTTAAGTTTGGCATCGGCACGGCGAATATACAAATGCCAAATGAAACCACCACAAAACCATTTCGCAGGAATCGGGGGAACATATGATCACCGAGGGTTGGCATCATAAAGATCTATTTATTATAGAAATACCTCTGTCATCACCAAGATGATCATATTAATCAGAGCTCATATGCTCTTTAATCACAGTCTTGGACAGCATCCATAGTAGGGAAATCATATCCAGAGCCCCTCCAGCCAAGTCTGTAATTTTGCATTGAGCAGTCTGGTTGGACGCACTCTGCTGACTGCCAACAGCTCTAAGCCAAGCCGGCAGACCACTCTCTGTCTCTCTCTCTCTGCCTCTCTCTGTCTCTCTTTCTCTCACTGTATAAGAACACTGAGTCAGGTCCATACCTGTGGATTCCAGGCCAAAGGCAGACCATCTCTCCCCAGTGTGGAAAATAACCCTGCCTGCTTGAAACATTTTGGAAAGCTACAGGGGTGCGATATGTTGGAAAATAAAGACATCATCATCACCCCTGGAGCTGCTGTGGCCAGTGTACTGAGTGACTACCTGAGTCTGTCAACAGATAAAGCAGGAGCAGCACAATAATCAAGACTTTCTTTTTTGAACATCACGGATTTGAGGTTGAAGTGTTTTTTCTGGTTTGGCAAGCAGACTGGAAATGATCAGTCAACAAACTTGACATCACAGAGTGAGATAAGTGGGGAGATGGTTCTATTCAACAAACTATTGAATGTTTGTTGTAGCGTAGGCAAAACAAAAAAACTGAAAAAGACGGACAAAAAAAGAGTAGAAAGTAATTTAATTTAACGACATGGCCGACCACAGTAGATTTCACTTCAACTCTGACCCTCTCAGTTTACTGGCAACTCTTTATGTTTCTCAAGCCACAGGTCACAGTCACGCTCTCAGAGGGGAGGTATGCTGCCTCTTAGCTCTCTTATGTCTGCCTGTAAATCACAAATCAGATAAATGCCCACGTCACAACTCCGTCATTCTACCTCCTATTTTGCCACCTCATTCTACCTCTGTCGCAAACCGGGTGATGATGACATAACATAGTAGTGGGAGGAATACTCCAAGTGGGTGTAGGATGGAGCAGAACTCAGTCCGCCCGTGACAGGTGAGCGTGCCTGTCCATGCTTAGTGTGCCGAGCGTTGAGGGACAGAGCTGGCAGGCCCACCAAACTCCAAGCAGCCAGTAATGACATGACGGGGAAGGACCACATACTAGCAGCAGCAGCTGTCATGATGAGTAAACCCTGCCTCGGACACCCAGACAAACTCAGCCCACAGCCCTCAACCCGCCCTCCACTGAGCCATACAGACAGCTAAGACACAGATTGCGCGGAACAGTCTGCTTCGTCACAGTATAGTTTTAGAGGTCAGCTTTTTGTGTGTCATCGCCGGTGAGCTATCACTCATCTGTGTGATGTGAAGCAAGCTTGATGTCTTATGTTCAGTCAAAAACAAAATGACAGGGCATGGCGAAAATCAGACACGTGCACTTACATTGACAGTGTGTGCTCAATTTACACTTCAACGCACACTCCAAACATAGTTCCTTCAGGGAATAAAGTATGTAGATGCGTTGATGATCTTAGATGGGACCGCCCACCCAGCCATATTTATTCATGGTGTATTATATTAGCTAAACAGAAACAATAACTGATTATGAGTCATGTCTGATTACCATATAAAGAGAAATCCAACAACGCTGTGTCTATGGGGCTTTCTCATATCACACTGCAAAACATTACAACTCCTGGCTTTGGAGACAATTTCAGAGTTGGTTTGCCACATTTCCCCAGCTTGCAACAATCTGTTTTGATCACAACTGTAACCATGATTTATTATAAAGTGTCAGGTAAAACCTGTTTTGGCGTGCTAGAACTCATTGAAGTCTTACGTTGTTTCCACCCCTAGGTTGGGAATGAATTGAACAGAATGAGAAAGAGCTGATTGTTCCCACCACTGTCTTCTCTCTCCTTACATGGAAACACTCGCTTATTTCAACCTAAACTGTGCTGAGTGATGTGCTACCTTCTAAAACAAGGGTCTCTCTCAGGTTGCTTAGCTGAACCCTGAACTGCTGAGAGAGGCTCTCTCTCTCTCTCTCTCTACCCTACAAAGACCAGTGAGACTGTCCTTTGTCCCTCCACCGCCCTACTCCCCTCGCCCCCGCCAGCTTCCAGAGCATGTGATTGGCCATAATCACTGGGCACAAATCGGCTTCAGTTTGCCGTGAGAAGCGCAACACCACTATAATACCCAGAAGATAGCCAGGTCAGCTCCATTTCCCTAGAAAGCACCCCCCTAAGCCTTTTCAACACTGTTCTGGGTGGGATGACAATAACAATAAAGCGAGGGGTTTGGAGGCAGCCGCCCCCAACCTTTCAGCTGGTGGATATTGGCTAAGCTATACTATATACAGTAGTATGACCCTTGACCCAGGAAATAGAACCACAGGAGGTTATATCTGCTGAGGTAGGAAGATATGATCTGTTTGTTGTTGTTTTGTATCAAAGATGATCTATTATATTGACAAGATAACCAAGTGACCGCTCGCTCTAACAATGGAAATACAAGTCCGCTATGATTGAAAGTAGGCGAGATGAGGTGGGACCATCCTAGCCAATGAGAGGGCAGATACAAGTGTGAACAACAGGCACAACTAAGTTGTTTTTCTTAAAGTTGCCAGAATGCCATGTGCATCCACTTATATCAGTATATTTGTAACAGCCTAAACATTACGAAACTTCTATTAGATCAAATAAGCCTCAGGTAATTCAACACTCTCTCTTAGAGTTCCATACAAAAACAGGCTTATCTCATGCGGACAGATTTTGGGCGGAGTAAATCCTTGCGCTCCGTCTTTTCCTCTCTGTTTGTATTCAGTACCTGAACTGCTTTTGGTTAGACTCATTCCCCCAGACCGCAGCTCTCAGGAAAACAATGGATCTCTCAACACAACAGCTGAAATGATTCTGCTGCTACACAAGTCTGATAAATAGTAATGGGGTATTATAAATGTAGTATTTTTTTGGTATTCAGATCAATATTTTGCTCATACAAGGGAGAGCAGGTGTGAGTGTGTGAATATGAATACGTTCTCACATTTTGACATAAGGATCATGATGAGTTACACTGGCATCATTATCTAAGGTAATTATCCCTCAGAACACTGTACAGTTCCATGAACTCTTCAGAGTTTGTCTTATAAGAGCATTATTTGGTTACTAACTCTTCTAACAGACTTTAATGACTCTTTCTTCTTTCCTCAATGTAGGAAAAAGATGACTGCAATTAATCTCTGATATAAAGCAAGCATTAGAGCTGTCAAATTATTATTTTTAATTATTGAGTTATTCGCAGAATTTTCTGTGATTAATCGCAATTAATCGCATTGTCAGAATTTGCTCAAAGTGAGGTGTAATTTAAGGATTTATTTATTTTATTTATTACATGAATATTAATGTCTTAATTTTGTCTAAAGTAATGGTTAGCAAAATCAGGTAAATTTAAAATGCACACTTTCTTTAACCTCAATGTCAATTTGTTTCTACATCACATTGTAGATTTTAGCTGTATATATTATGCATTTTGGAAGTTTCCATGTACTTTCAGACAATGCAAATAATCACACAAAAACAAAATGGTGCACTAAAACGACACAAAGCTAACTGATTAACTGATGAACTGATTAACTCCAACAGCCCTAAAAACAATTGATCAACTACATAATAATCTATGGCCCTTTGAAACAATACAAGTAAGTCACAGACTAATAGGATAAATATTGAATGGTAAATGTTATAAAAGCTACTAATCAAGATCTTACTCAAAGTTGAGAAACATTCTTGTAGAGGTCTTGATGTGCCCACAGAAGAGCAGGACTAACGGTATTCATGAAATATAGCATGATGTAGGTAGCATACCGTGTTTCATTAAGTAATCATTGAGGGTACTTTTTGTAATAGCTCCATTAGCTGGATAATGTTTTCTCATTTGGGAATCAAAGCGAGACGTTTTCATTGCGTTGTGGTGAAGTTATTGCAAGTTGCTTAAAATGACAAACCCAGGGAATGGCCCAATAAAACTCAGCTACGCTTGGCAGATGAATCAGTTTCTCTGGATTTATGAAAGGAGGAACACGGCCAGTGGAATGTATTGAAATGTGAAAATAGAAAGGCCGGCAGCAAGGCCTTTGAAGTCGTCAGCCTGATTAAAGTTTGGAGCTTTGCCAGATACAAAAACCCCAATCTTGACTTACTTCAAATTTTCTCTCGGAATTGTCATTTTATTTTCTCAAAGAGAACGCCAGTACAGTAAGATCACAAGATTCTGTGGACCTGTTCGTCTTTAGAAGAGGGAGAAGACAGGACTTCTCTTAATCTATTACAAATGAAAATGTGTTCTGGTCAAATCAAATTCTCAGTCCTCCACATGGAACTAATCAGTAGTCAATGCTTTACATCACTTTTAATTGTGTTGTCTCCTAAAATGCTTGGCCTAACGCAGCTGCCATTTATCAAGCAGCACAATTAAAAAGCTGCCGCAGCCTTTTCTTTGTTTATCAGTCTGAATTGCCTTAATCCTTCACTATTAAACTAAAGAACAGTTAGTCCAGCCATTCATATCCATATCCCATGCACTCTCCATTTTGGCCATGCAGCCTCGATGTGGATTTAGTTTAGGCGGCAGCAGGGAGTGAAGGGTAAGGGGGTCGGGCTGTTTGTGATGTGATATTCTACACTGAGAGGAACAACCGGGAGGACCACCAGCAATGCAGAGAGCACACAGACAGTGTTTACACAGATAGAACATTCTCCTAACAATGAACCCAATGGGATAACAAAATAACCTGAAGTTGGACTAAGACGGTTAAATGCTGTGCATATAGGGGAGTTAGTGACTGAGGAGCTCTGTATTGAGAGATCAAGTAAACCTTGTTGATGAAGATCAACCAGGTGTCACTTCTCTCAGCCTTTGTGTATTGAGGCCAGGATTTGCCATTACAGTAATTGGTGATTTCTGGGCATTGTTAGACAGTAAGGAACAGGCTTAGGGCTAGTGGGAGGGCTGGACTATCGTTTGCTTTCAGTTTGTTGAGCTTGTCCCAAACCCTGTTCCCAATTACCCGCACTGCACACTGACAGACAGAAGATTGTCCCTCTCTTTGTTTCACACTGTCTGTTTTCTTTAGCAAATCCACAAATCACCAGCTAATTGGAGGATGTTGCCGTATTATTATGTAAATACCAGGAATGTTCACACAATTTAAAATGAACTACCTTTCAATTATCTGGAGGTAACAAACTAACAAAACCGTATGGACAGTCTGGGGGTTCAGCCTGCTCCCACCTGCAGCAGCAAGCCCAATGAAGCTACCATGCATGGAGTATGTCTCACAGTATCAGCCAGTAACCTCTAATCTAGAGTATCCACAGCATGAAACAATATGGTCTTGCCAAAGTGTATTAGTCTAGCTGCTATGTGACAGTATTGCTGGCTATGGCTACTCAGTGGCGTGACAACGAGAGCATTTGAGGAGAATTTAATTAACTCCTTTAATTATTGCAGTCTCTGGGGATATCGGCTCTTTCAAGTTTTTTACAACGTTTTTCTTCCGAGAATACTTTCAGAAAACAATCCCAAGATCTCTTCAAATAAAAATACATGTATGTTGATAATTCCACTATGAAATATGGTGGTTTCACCAAAGCTTCGAGCACATCCACACTATCACAACAAACAACAAACACAACGAATAGCAAAAAGGCTGAATCTGATCATGCAAGGATAATGTATCCCCAACACAGACTATTGTCTAGTCTACTACCAGACGAAATATCCTTTGAGACACCAAGATAGTAATTAAGCCGTTTCTCCAGCAGTATTAAGTAAAACCATGTTTTTGTCATCCAAGTATAAAATTATAAAATTGCACTGATGCACAAGGTTAAACAGGCAATTAAATTCCCAACTACATGACTCTCTAGTTAGAAAAGGACACCAAAGGAACACTTAAAAAAAAGTCCTTCTCTAGAACTTCTTACAGAACTGTCCAAGGATTTTGTTACAGACTAACTCAGATGACCACAGAGATGACTCCACCCTCACCACTGGGCATGGATACTGAGGAAAGGAGGAAGGGAGGGAGGTAGGTTTGAAAGCCCAAGGAAGGCCACTTCTCAGTCAGACCCAGCTTCCCTCCTGCCCCTCGCTAAATTCTTCCAGCCCAGATGTTTGTCCCATCTGCTTCACAACCAGTAACCAACACTCAGTGGTCTCCATGGATGATATAATCTTTTTACTGTTGTTTTTATACCAAATCATCAAAAGCAGCGTAGCAGATGGCTGTCAAATATTCCCTGTGCTTTGCTAAAAGACAATGTATTGCTGGTACTGAGCTGCTGTACATTGGGAAGGTGAAGAGCTCAGCTAGCACAGCTGAGGAGGCAAGCAGGTGGCTAGTGATCAGGCTATAAGGCGACAGCTTTGGGGGTCAAGAGGTCAAGAGGTCACCCACAATTACCAGCAGTCCTTTTCAGAGGTAGCAACTGCAGTTTTGGAGGATTTCTGGATTTTGATATTGTTTTTTGCGTTCAGTGCCGAAGTGGTCGTCTGACTCAAACTCATTATGATTTCCAAATGTGATGATCTGAACAAAGGGGAGGGGGTGAAGCAGGGGGTTGAAGACATAATTAGTTCCCCTCACTGCAGGAGACAGACAGTGTGCTGATGAGACAATGAAAGAGTGAAAAAAACAGACCTGTCAATCTGCCTCCTTTCTTTTTATCTCACAAAACAACAGTGAGTAATGCTCACAGACCCGGAAAAAAATCTTGGTCTCTCGCTGCTACCAAAATACATTCTTGTGTGATACAACATACAAGTCCTGCCAAAGCCCATCCCATAAGACAATCTGTGATTTTTCCCAAGCTGAATTCAAAAGAAGAAAATAAACTCTGAAAAGTAGGTAGTTGTTTTCTTGTTGCAGACGTTGCAGCTCATTTTCTTCAACTCTTCTCTCTGTATAAAAGTCATGGTGACAAGCTGAAATAGACTGCAAATGGATATCAAATGTCTAACCTCAGGCTGACAGAACCGTATTCCAGTGTGTGGCAGTCTAGTAGATAGAGTTTTCCCTGTCAACCTGGGTTAAACTGTCTGGATCGTAAGTAAATTATCCCACTAGCCTGCACCCAGAGCAGTGCTGGGAAAATTCCCTCTGTGAAAGAAACAAGCCACGAAGGTCTTGAAATTGGTGGTTGGCTTCGTGGAAGTGTGTGTTTTTTTCTCTCTGGTCGATGGGGATTTGGTCACTATCAGGCACCTATGACATGCATCACTATTTAGGTTTTATTTCCAAACTCCTTTAAGTTCTTCGACAGGAAATGAAACACTTGAATGCCTACGCTGCAAACTGCTGGAGCCCTTTCCAACCAGGGGATCTAGCATGGACGAGCATGTGTTCCATATAAACACAGTGTCTGGGAGTCACAGGTGCATGCTGAGCTGGTATGTGTGTGTCTCAGAGAAAGAGAGAGTATATGAGTGTTTACTGGGGCCTCACAGTCACCCCCATGGGCAGCAAAGGGGCGTACGGACTCTGCATACCAACACAAAGGCCAGCCTCACTCAGTCTGCTCTACTTAAAGCCACTACAAACTTTACACAAACAAAGCGATGGAGCAGTGTTTTCTAAGTACTCTATGTACTTCTATGTAAATTTTTATGGCATAAAAATGTTGTAACAGACCGAATAGGACGCTCCTTCGCTCTGTTTGGGTAGGGTGTGTAGGGCCCTTTGCTGGTCAACTGGATTGAGCAGTGAGTTGCAAGTTCTCCAAAGGATCTCCCTGGTTCATTGTAAACAAAATTTGTGTTTCAAGCAAAAGGTGAATATCTTAAAGGGATTGTTCGGGATTTTGGCAATGAGGCCTTTTATCTACTTCCACAGTCAGATGAATTAGTGGATACCATTTTTATGTCTCTGTGTACAGTTTGAAGGGCATTTTCTTTCTAGCATTTGCGCAATTGCCAACTACCCTTAGCCCAATGACTAGAATTCGATGAGAATAGCTACTAGAGTGCCTTCAGAAATCATTCACACTGACTTTTTCCACAATTTGTTGTGTTACAGCTTGAATTTAAAATGGATTACATTTAGATTGTTTGTCACTGGCCTACACACAATACCTCATGATGTCAAAGTGGAATAAATTAATACAAAATGAAAAGCTGAAATGTCTTCAGTCAATAAGTACTCAACCCCTTTGTTCTGGCAAGCCTAAATAAGTCCAGGAGTAAAAATGTGCAATAATAATAGTGTTTACCTTGATTTTTGTTTGACTATCTCATCTCTGTATCCCAGACATACAATTATCTGTAAGGTCCCTCAGTCGAGCAGTGAATTTCAAACACAGATTCAACCACAAAGACCAGGGAGGCTTTTCAATGCCTAGCAACTAACTATTGGTCGATTTTTAAAAAAGCAGGCATTGAAAATCCCTTTGAGCATTGTGAAGTTATTAGACTTTGGAGAGTTTATCAATACACCCAATCACTACAAAGATGCAGGCGTCCTTCCTAACTCAGCTGCCGGAGAGGAAGGAAAGAATGGCGCCGGAGGGGATGGCTGACGTTTTACAAGCTCCCAACTAACTATGCTATTTTGTTTGTTTTTTGTTCGATGTTGTGTTGAATCCTACGCTCGTCGGATGTGGCAGGGCATTGAAAACTATTATAGACAATAAAGGGAAACACAGCCGCAAGCTGCCAGTGTGAAAAACTGAGTTTAAAAGTAATTGGCTAAGGTGTATGTAAACTTCCGACTTCAGCAAAGTTTACATACACCTTAGCCAAATACATTTAAACTCAGTTTTTTCACAATTCCTTTTTAATCCTTGTAAAAATTCCCTGTCTTAGGTCAGTTAGGATCACCACTCTATTTTAAGAATGTGAAATGCCAGAATAATTGTAGTGTCATGTTTTGTCATTTATTATCTTGCCTTGTCCCTGTGCTTCCCATTCTATTCGTTTCCCTCTGCTGGTCTTATTAGGTTCTTTCCCTCTTTCTATCCCTCTCTCTCCCCCTCCCTCTCTCACTCTCTCGCTCTCTCTTCTCTCTATCGTTCCGTTCCTGCTCCCAGCTGTTCCTATTCCCCTAATCAATCATTTAGTCTTCCCACACCTGTTCCCGATCCTTTCCCCTGATTAGAGTCCCTATTTCTTCCTTTGTGTTCCGTTCCTGTCCTGTCGGTTCCTTGTCTAGAATTCACCGTGCTGTGTTTGTGTATCGCCCTGTCGTGTCGTGTTTTCCTCAGATGCTGCGTGGTGAGCAGGTGTCTGAGTCTGTCTGGTTCAAGTGCCTTCCCGAGGCAACCTGCTGTTCACCTGCTGTTCAAGATCGAGTCTCCAGTTTGTCCTCGTCATTTCGAGTGAAAGTTGTGTTTTTTGTTTGTATTTACTTTACTGGATTAAAGACTCTGTTTTCGCCAAGTCGCTTTTGGGTCCTCTTTCACCTGCATGACAGAAGGAACCGACCAAGGAATGGACCCAGCGACTTCAGACGCTCGTTACACTGCCGTCGAGATCCAAGGAGCCATGCTCGGCAGACACGAGCAGGAATTGTCTGCTGCTCGCCATGCCGTGGAGAACCTGGCCGCTCAGGTTTCCGACCTCTCTGGACAGTTCCAGAGTCTACGTCTCGTGCCACCTGTTACTTCCTGGCCTGCCGAGCCTCCAGAACCTAGGGTTAATAACCCACCTTGCTACTCCGGGCAGCCCACTGAGTGCCGCTCCTTTCTCACGCAGTGTGAGATTGTGTTCTCTCTCCAACCCAACACATACTCTAGAGAGAGAGCTCGGGTTGCTTACGTCATTTCACTCCTTACTGGCCGGGCTCGAGAATGGGGCACAGCTATCTGGGAGGCAAGGGCTGATTGCTCTAACAAGTTCCAGAACTTTAAAGAGGAGATGATTCGGGTTTTTGACCGTTCAGTTTTTGGTAGGGAGGCTTCTAGGGCCCTGGCTTCCTTATGCCAAGGTGAACGGTCCATAACGGATTATTCTATTGAGTTTCGCACTCTTGCTGCCTCTAGTGAGTGGAACGAGCCGGCGCTGCTCGCTCGTTTTCTGGAGGGACTCCACGCAGTGGTTAAGGATGAGATTCTCTCCCGGGAGGTTCCTTCAGATGTGGACTCTTTGATTGCTCTCGCCATCCGCATAGAACGACGGGTAGATCTTCGTCACCGGGCTCGTGGAAGAGAGCTCGCATCAACGGTGTTTCCCTGCTCCGCATCGCAACCATCTCCCTCCTCTGGCTCAGAGTCTGAGCCCATGCAGCTGGGAGGGATTCGCATCTCGACTAAGGAGAGGGAACGGAGGATCACCAACCGCCTGTGCCTCTATTGCGGAGTTGCTGGACATTTTGTTAATTCATGTCCAGTAAAAGCCAGAGCTCATCTGTAAGCGGAGGGCTACAGGTGAGCGCAACTACTCAAGTCTCTCCATCAAGATCCTGTACTACTTTGTCGGTCCATCTACGCTGGACCGGTTCGGGTGCTACATGTAGTGCCTTGATAGACTCTGGGGCTGAGGGTTGTTTCATGGACGAAGCATGGGTTCGGAAACATGACATTCCTTTCAGAGAGTTAGAGAAGCCTACGCCCATGTTCGCCTTAGATGGTAGTCATCTTCCCAGTATCAGATTTGAGACACTACCTTTAACCCTCACAGTATCTGGTAACCACAGTGAGACTATTTCTTTTTTGATTTTTCGTTCACCGTTTACACCTGTTGTTTTGGGTCATCCCTGGCTAGTATGTCATAATCCTTCTATTAATTGGTCTAGTAATTCTATCCTATCCTGGAACGTTTCTTGTCATGTGAAGTGTTTAATGTCTGCCATCCCTCCCGTTTCTTCTGTCCCTACTTCTCAGGAGGAACCTGGCGATTTGACAGGAGTGCCGGAGGAATATCATGATCTGCGCACGGTCTTCAGTCGGTCCCGAGCCAACTCCCTTCCTCCTCACCGGTCGTATGATTGTAGTATTGATCTCCTTCCGGGGACCACTCCTCCTCGGGGTAGACTATACTCTCTGTCGGCTCCCGAACGTAAGGCTCTCGAGGATTATTTGTCTGTGTCTCTTGACGCCGGTACCATAGTGCCTTCTTCCTCTCCGGCCGGGGCGGGGTTCTTTTTGTTAAGAAGAAGGACGGTACTCTGCGCCCCTGCGTGGATTATCGAGGGCTGAATGACATAACGGTTAAGAATCGTTATCTGCTTCCCCTTATGTCATCAGCCTTCGAGATTCTGCAGGGAGCCAGGTGCTTTACTAAGTTGGACCTTCGTAACGCTTACCATCTCGTGCGCATCAGAGAGGGGGACGAGTGGAAAACGGCGTTTAACACTCCGTTAGGGCATTTTGAGTACCGGGTTCTGCCGTTTGGTCTCGCCAATGCGCCAGCTGTTTTTCAGGCATTAGTTAATGATGTTCTGAGAGACATGCTGAACATCTTTGTTTTTGTCTATCTTGACGATATCCTGATTTTTTCACCGTCACTCGAGATTCATGTTCAGCACGTTCGACGTGTTCTACAGCGCCTTTTAGAGAATTGTCTCTACGTAAAGTCTGAGAAGTGCTCTTTTCATGTCTCCTCCGTTACTTTTCTCGGTTCCGTTATTTCCGCTGAAGGCATTCAGATGGATTCCGCTAAGGTCCAAGCTGTCAGTGATTGGCCCGTTCCAAGGTCACGTGTCGAGTTGCAGCGCTTTTTAGGTTTCGCTAATTTCTATCGGCGTTTCATTCGTAATTTCGGTCAAGTTGCTGCCCCTCTCACAGCTCTTACTTCTGTCAAGACGTGTTTTAAGTGGTCCGGTTCCGCCCAGGGAGCTTTTGATCTTCTAAAAGAACGTTTTACGTCCGCTCCTATCCTCGTTACTCCTGACGTCACTAGACAATTCATTGTCGAGGTTGACGCTTCAGAGGTAGGCGTGGGAGCCATTCTATCCCAGCGCTTCCAGTCTGACGATAAGGTTCATCCTTGCGCTTATTTTTCTCATCGCCTGTCGCCATCTGAGCGCAACTATGATGTGGGTAACCGTGAACTGCTCGCCATCCGCTTAGCCCTAGGCGAATGGCGACAGTGGTTGGAGGGGGCGACCGTTCCTTTTGTCGTTTGGACAGACCATAAGAACCTTGAGTACATCCGTTCTGCCAAACGACTTAATGCCCGTCAAGCTCGTTGGGCGTTGTTTTTCGCTCGTTTCGAGTTTGTGATTTCTTACCGTCCGGGTAGCAAGAACACCAAGCCTGATGCCTTATCCCGTCTGTTTAGTTCTTCTGTGGCTTCTACTGATCCCGAGGGATTCTTCCTTATGGGCGTGTTGTCGGGTTAACAGTCTGGGGAATTGAAAGACAGGTTAAGCAAGCACTCACGCACACTGCGTCGCCGCGCTTGTCCTAGTAACCTCCTTTTCGTTCCTGTTTCCACTCGTCTGGCTGTTCTTCAGTGGGCTCACTCTGCCAAGTTAGCTGGTCATCCCGGTGTTCGAGGCACTCTTGCGTCTATTCGCCAGCGCTTTTGGTGGCCGACTCAGGAGCGTGACACGCGCCGTTTCGTGGCTGCTTGTTCGGACTGCGCGCAGACTAAGTCGGGTAACTCTCCTCCTGCCGGTCGTCTCAGACCGCTCCCCATTCCTTCTCGACCATGGTCTCACATCGCCCTAGACTTCATTACCGGTCTGCCTTTGTCTGCGGGGAAGACTGTGATTCTTACGGTTGTCGATAGGTTCTCTAAGGCGGCACATTTCATTCCCCTCGCTAAACTTCCTTCCGCTAAGGAGACGGCACAAATCATTATCGAGAATGTATTCAGAATTCATGGCCTCCCGTTAGACGCCGTTTCAGACAGAGGCCCGCAATTCACGTCACAGTTTTGGAGGGAGTTCTGTCGTTTGATTGGTGCGTCCGTCAGTCTCTCTTCCGGGTTTCATCCCCAGTCTAACGGTCAAGCAGAGAGGGCCAATCAGACGATTGGTCGCATACTACGCAGCCTTTCTTTCAGAAACCCTGCGTCTTGGGCAGAACAGCTCCCCTGGGCAGAATAAGCTCACAATTCGCTTCCTTCGTCTGCTACCGGGTTATCTCCGTTTCAGAGTAGTCTGGGTTACCAGCCTCCTCTGTTCTCATCCCAGCTTGCCGAGTCCAGCGTTCCCTCCGCTCAAGCGTTTGTCCAACGTTGTGAGCGCACCTGGAGGAGGGTGAGGTCTGCACTTTGCCGTTACAGGGCACAGACTGTGAGAGCCGCCAATAAACGCAGGATTAAGAGTCCAAGGTATTGTTGCGGCCAGAGAGTGTGGCTTTCCACTCGCAACCTTCCTCTTACGACAGCTTCTCGTAAGTTGACTCCGCGGTTCATTGGTCCGTTCCGTGTCTCCCAGGTCGTCAATCCTGTCGCTGTGCGACTGCTTCTTCCGCGACATCTTCGTCGCGTCCATCCTGTCTTCCATGTCTCCTGTGTTAAGCCCTTTCTTCGCACCCCCGTTCGTCTTCCCTCCCCCTCCCGTCCTTGTCGAGAGCGCACCTATTTACAAGGTACATAAGATCATGGACATGCGTTCTCGGGGACGGGGTCACCAATACTTAGTGGATTGGGAGGGTTACGGTCCTGAGGAGAGGAGTTGGGTTCCGTCTCGGGACGTGCTGGACCGTTCACTCATTGATGATTTCCTCCGTTGCCGCCAGGATTCCTCCTCGAGTGCGCCAGGAGGCGCTCGGTGAGTGGGGGGTACTGTCATGTTTTGTCATTTATTATCTTGTCTTGTCCCTGTGCTTCCCATTCTATTCGTTTCCCTCTGCTGGTCTTATTAGGTTCTTTCCCTCTTTCTATCCCTCTCTCTCCCCCTCCCTCTCTCACTCTCTCGCTCTCTCTTCTCTCTATCGTTCCGTTCCTGCTCCCAGCTGTTCCTATTCCCCTAATCAATCATTTAGTCTTCCCACACCTGTTCCCGATCCTTTCCCCTGATTAGAGTCCCTATTTCTTCCTTTGTGTTCCGTTCCTGTCCTGTCGGTTCCTTGTCTAGAATTCACCGTGCTGTGTTTGTGTATCGCCCTGTCGTGTCGTGTTTTCCTCAGATGCTGCGTGGTGAGCAGGTGTCTGAGTCTGTCTGGTTCAAGTGCCTTCCCGAGGCAACCTGCTGTTCACCTGCTGTTCAAGATCGAGTCTCCAGTTTGTCCTCGTCATTTCGAGTGAAAGTTGTGTTTTTTGTTTGTATTTACTTTACTGGATTAAAGACTCTGTTTTCGCCAAGTCGCTTTTGGGTCCTCTTTCACCTGCATGACATGTAGAGAGAATGATTTATTTCAACTTGTATTTATTTCATCACATTCCCAGTGGGTCAGAAGTGTACACACTCAATTAGTATTTGGTAGCAGTGCCTTTAAATTGTTTAACTTGGGTTAAACGTTTTGGGTAGCCTTCCACAACCTTCCCACAATAAGTTGGGTGAATTTTGGCCCATTCCTCCTGACAGAGCTGGTGTAACTGAGTCAGGTTTGTAGGCCTCCTTGCTCACACACGCTTTTTCAGTTCTGCCCACAAATTTCATATATAATTGAGGTCAGGGCTTTGTGATGGCCACTCCAATACCTGGACTTTGTTGCCCTTAAGCCATTTTGCCACAACTTTGGAAATATGCTTTGGGTCATTGTCCATTTAGTGCAACAAGGCACTAAAGTAATACAGCAAAAAATGTGGCAAACAATGAAGTTGTGTCTTTAATACAAATCCAATACAACACATTACTGAGCACCACTCTCCATATTTCCAAACATAGTGGTGGCTGCATCATGTTATGGGTATGCTTGTAATCTTTAAGGACTGGGGAATGGAATGGACAAGCAACATCCTAGAGGAAAAACTTGTTCAGTCTGCTTTCCACCAGATACTGGGAGATGAATTCACACTTGAGAACAACGCTGGAGTTGCTTAGGTACAGTTTTGACTTAAATCTATGGCACGACCTGAAAATTGTTGTCGAGCTATGATCAACAACAAATTTGACAGAACTTGAAGAACTTTGAAAATAAAAATGGGCAATTGGTGCACAAAACCAGGTGTGGAAAGCTCTCAAAGACGTACCCTGCTGTCACCGCTGCCAAAGTATTGACTCATGGGTGTGAATACTTATGTAAATGAGGAATTTCTGTATTTAATTTTCAATACATTTGGAAACATTTCAAAAATATGTTTTCACTTTGTCATTATGGGGTACTGCATAGATGGTAGAGGATAAAAACAAGGGGTATGAATACTTTCTGAGGACATTGTACCTCTAACTTACTTCATACTGGACGCAGAGACATACAAATGGTATTTACAAGTTCATCTGAACTCTATCCCTTTAATACAGTTGTTACAACATAATTTCATTCAGCCAAACATTTATAAATGTATCCATTTATCACCATGAATATGTACATTAACAGTCAAAAGTTTGGACACACCTACTCATTAAAGGGTTTTTCTTTATTTTTTTACTAATAATGAAGGCATCAAAACTATGAAATAACACATATGAAATCTTGTTGTAACCAAAAAAGTGTTAAACAAATCAAAATATATTTTATATTTGAGATTCTTCAAAGTAGCCACCCTTCGTCTTGGGTCTCCCGAGTGGCGCAGCGGTCTAAGGCACTGCATCTCAGTGCTTGAGGCGTCCCTAAAGATACCCTGGTTCAAATCAAGGCTGTATCACATCTGGCTGTGATATGGAGTCCCATAGGGCGGTGCACAATTGTCCCAACGTTGTCCAGGTTTGGCCGGTGTAGGCCATCATTGTAAATAAGAATTTGTTCTTAACTGACCTGCCTCGTTAAATAAAGACAGCTTTGCATTCTCTCAATTAGCTTAAAATAATAATATATGCCATTTAGCAGACGCTTTTATCCAAAGCGACTTACAGTCATGTGTGCATACATTCTACATATGGGTGGTCCCGGGGATCGAACCCACTACCCTGGCGTTACAAGCGCCATGCTCTACCAACTGAGCTACAGAAGGAGCTTCACCGGGAATGCTTATCCAACAGTCTTGAAGGAATTTCCCACATATTCTGAGCACTTGTTGGCTGCTTTTCCTTCACTCTGTGGTCCAACTCATCCCAAATCATCTGAATTGGGTTGAGGTCGGGTGATTGTGGAGGCCAGGTCATCTGATGCAGCACTCCATCACTCTCCTTCTTGGTCAAATAGCCATTAAACAGCCTGGAGGTATGTTAGGTCATTGGCGAGATGGAATGACATATCACTGCAGAATGATGTGGTAGCCATGCTGGTTAAGTGTGCCTTGAATTCTAAATAAATCACATACAGTGTCACCAGCAAAGCACCCCCACACCATCACACATCCTTCTCCATGCTTCACGGTGGGAACCACACACGTGGAGATCATCCGTTCACCTACTCTGCGCCTCACAAAGACACGGCAGTTGGAACCAATAAACTAAAATTTGGACTCAACAGACCTAAGGACATATTTCCACAGGTCTAATGCCCATTGCTCGTGTTGCTTGGCCCAAGCAAGTCTCTTCTTCTCATTGATGTCCTTTAGTCGTGGTTTCTTTGTAGCAATTCGACAACGAAGGCCTGATTCACGCAGTCTCCTCTGAACAATTGATGTTAGGATGTGTCTGTTACTTGAACTCTGTGAAGCATTTATTTGTTCTGCAATTTCTGTGGCTGGTAACTCTGATAAACTTATCCTCTGCAGCAGAGGTAACTCTGGGTCTTCCTTTCCTGTGGCGGTCTTCAATGAGAGCCAGTTTAATCATAGCGCTTGATGGTTTTAGCGCCTGCTCATGAAGAAACTTTCAAAGTTCTTGAATTTTTCCTGATTGACATATCTTCATGTCTTAAAGTAATGATAGACTGTCATTTCATTTCTCTTTGCTTATTTAAGCTGTTCTTGCCATAATATGGACTTGGTCTTTTACCAAATAGGGCTATCTTCTGTATACCACCCCTACCTTGTCACAACACAACTGATTGGTTGAAACATATTAAGGAAAGAAATTCCACAAATTAACTTATAACAAGGCACACCTGTTAATTGAAATGCATTCCAGGTGACTACCTCATGAAGCTGGTTAAGAAAATTCCAAGAGTGCAAAGCTGTTATCAGGGTAAAGGGTGGCTACTTTGAAGAATCTCAAATCTCAAATATATTTAGATTTTTTTTAACACTGTTTTGGTTACTACATGATTCTATATGTGTTATTTCATAGTTTTGATGTCGTCACTATTATTCTACAACATAGAAAATAGTAAAAATTTTAAAAAAACCATGGGAGGCAATTACACACATGGCGTTACAGACAAGAGTTACATACTAATGCTGAACACATTCTTGAACAACTCAGAGGTACACAATAAGTGCCACCTTATTGAAAGCAAGGGTTATTGCATTGCCAAATCCATTCCTCTATATAACAATGCAAGCATTGTCTCTGAACCTGTGTTGAGTCATTTTTATCAGTGCTAACAATATTTTCATAATTTTTCATTAGCGTTGCATTGTTCCCGGGTCATGCTATTAGTTATCCCAGCCCTCGTCTGGTATGTCCGCCCAACCAACAACTACTTCAATTAGGACCTGTCAGTCAAAGAAACTCATTAATAAGAGTCCATCCAATTTTGAATGAACTATATTAGTGTTCCATTTTTGTCCTACTCTTTGTAAGGACATTTATTTCACTGAGCTCATAATCTGTACTAAATGGACTTGTCCTGTATGCCAGTATGTCATATATGCCAATGGTCTTAAAGGATTGAGATGTGAGGTAAAACTAATGATTGATTCCTGGTCCTTGACATAAACAGTGAAGATTGGAAGATGATCAGGGAATGATGCAGTAAAAAGTTCAGTTGCAATGTTGCTACGGTGAACAATAGGCAGCCTGGGAAAAACTTTGCCTCCAACTTTGTTTGCAGTTTCACAGGCGTCTAAATAATTAACTGGTCTCCATCCTGACTTCTGCAAGGAGACACCAGCTAGAAGATGAAACTGAATAGGAATGGGCACCGGAGCCTTTTAACTTTGACAAGATTCCCAGTTGGGGGAAAAACATAATCATGAAAAAGTTGCAGTTCCTGGCAAATAACACCATTTTCTACAAATGTTCACGCATAACCGCAAACACAACACTCTCAGACACACACAAACACAAAAGCCTAGACTGAGAGATTGATAGATATTGCTTTCATCAACATTATCACAGTTTAGAATGACTAAGGAAAACAAAGTTATTATTATTTTTAAATGCTATTTAGTGGACGATAACAACGCACTGGGCACAGACGTCAATTCAATGTCTATTCCACATTGGTTCAACGTAATTGAATTGAAATGACGTAGAAACAACGTTGATTCAACCAGTGTGTGCCCACTGGGAAATGTCTTTCACAGCTCTTCCACACAGTCGGTCTGCAACGGTGTCTGTAAAAGTGTCCTTTCCAAGGCAGAGAAAGAGAAACAGGACTGTCATTCTGACAGGGTGCACGGAGAGCTTAAACTCTGTGTGTTCCCATAGAAAAGCCCCTCTGCCACTGGGCTGTCCACTGCCGGTGACCAAGTCAAGGGGAAAGACGGAACACTGTGGGGCTACTGTGAGCTAAAGCTCAGTCATGCACGGCAGATTCAGAGGGATTTAGGTGGCTCGTCTGCCAGCAATAAAAGACTGAAACAGGATACTTGGGGAGATTAATTACCTAGATAGGCCACGATAATGCCATTTAAATGGGAAAGTAATTAAAGTGCACCTTCCATGAAAATTATTCATTGCTGACGGATTGGGTGACAGACAAATCAGGAGGCATTTACAGAAAGCAACAGGTTAAGTGCCAGAGAGCTTGTGCTTCGGGGAGACCACCGCTGTCTTATTGCAGCTGTTGAATCGGACTGCTTTGCCCGGCTCTCATCAAATTACTGCATGTGGAGGGGCAGAGCAAAAAGAGAGAGAAAAGAATGGGCTCCCAGGTAACGTAAAACCACAGACAAACGCTAGAAAGGAGTATCCGCTTAAGTAGAAAATGACACCGGCTCGGGTGGTGGAAGTCAGTGGGGAATCCTCCGAATCAATCAATCCATTCTGTTTAAGGCCACCATGACAGATTAGGAATCAATCAATGGGCCTTGTTGTTCCCAAAAGTGTTACTCTCACCAATGCATTCAGCAATATCCATTTTGTGGTGATGAAGTGTGGATAAAGTGACCGTATAGATTACCGCTGGAGAACCTGAGAGTATCGGCTTGCATGGTTGCCCTAGAAGTCCAAATACTTCACACTCCCAACATTTATCTAACTAATTTCACTGTGATAAGGGAGATTGATTATCCAATCATTACACTAATACTTTTATGTTGCTGTACACCTTCATTCAAATGACTGACATCAGACAGTCAAGTAGTCCTGACAATACTAGCAGGCCAACAACTTTGTTGAAAGGGAGATATTTGTTTCTCACGCAAAGCCAGAGCAGAGAGGCTTTTCAGATCAAAGTGAAATGCTTAACTTACATTCATGCGTGTTAGAATGCATATTTCCCTGGGTGAATTGGTAGCAAAGGGAATAGCGTGTTCTTCCCTTTGAATGTTTAAATAGGTTTGTTCATGAGGGCACTCCAATCTCCTTTATAGTACAAATGAAGTTAATCAAACAATAGTCCTGAAGGAGATTCTCTCAAAATAAACAAATAAGCAATTGTTTTATCTGAATCCATTCACCTATAACAATTTATTAAAGAAAGGCTTCCTATATTTTCTATACACTTCACCTCAACAGTTCCACCATGAAAGATAATGTCATAAAGAATAAAAGACAACCCGAATCTTCATCTAGGTGTAAATAATACATGTTGCTTAGTTACAGTATATCCCAGTCCCACTGTGACTCATGCATGCTAGAGGGCTCTGAACACAAACAGCATTGCTCAGCGATAGTAGAAGTTTCTTTCTGATCGCTGCTCCTGGCTAATATGAGCAGTCAGCATTCAAATCATTTCCCACAGCTTTTCCCTTTCTCTCTTTATGATATTGTTTATGCCTCTTGCTGCTCGTACCTCAACAGCATCATCATCTGTGGCTGAGTGTCCCGCCACCACAACACTCCTATAGCCATTCCACTTAACCAATTCCAATCTTATTTCTACCTTGTTCTCCAGTGAATTTTCTGTCTGAGATGTGCACACACACTCTGTTGAATAAATATGAATGGTTATTTCATGACAGGTTCCCACTCACTGGCTCTTGCCAGAACAGAAGGCCTTGTTTACAAGTGTGGCAGCATGAAAGCAGCCGGAGCACGGAGGACCTTCGATGATGGCTCTGTAGAGTTGTCCAGCAACAATAGAGCCCTGATTGAAATGCACTCTCTGTCTAGCTAGCCTAGCCTTCCACGAAAAGAAAAACTCCACATCATCAAGATGTGATGACAAATTTCTATTCATTCACCTGTGGAGAAGGTGGTGAGAACTCGAGGGGGGGGGGGGGGGGGGGTCGGATAGAAATCAAGATGATAAACTTGCACTGCGTCTCCAACAGTAGCTATTTAAACACTGAGATGAGAGGTAATTAGGTTTTACTTGGAACAATAAGCACTCAGCACCTTGTACAGTTCCTCAGCTCCGCGGCTGCAGCCTGCCTCATCACAGCCTCACTCCACACACTTCCTTTGGTATAATTAGGGGAGGTGTGAATTCCTCATCAGATGGATCACCATCTGCATTTGAGCAGCACTGCGGAGCATTCCTTCCCCCAGTCAGTCCCTCTACTCCTCTCCTCCAGCTCCCTCTCCTCTCCTCTGCACAGGCTGATTATCATGCAGGAGAAGAGAGAGGCACCACCCGCTAGAGGGTTTCTCCTCTCCCTCCCCTCTTTAAGACCTTTTCTGAACCACAACTCGCTTTCTCTCTCTCTCGCTTTCTCTCTCTCGCTTTCTCTCTCTCTCTCTCTCTCTCTCTCTCTCTCTCTCTCTCTCTCTCTCTCTCTCTCTCTCTCTCTCTCTCTCTCTCTCTCTCTCTCTCTCTCTCTCTCTCTCTCTCTCTCTCTCTCTCTCTCTCTCTCTCTCTCTCTCTCTCTCTCTCTCTCTCTCTCTCTCTCTCTCTCTCCCCCCCATCCCCTTCCCCAGGAAAGGTTAATCAATTCTGGATGATGAGCCGTAAAGGGTTTAATAATGCAGTCATTCTTTAACGATGTGGCCATGCATGCTTGCTCGGAAAGGGGCCATTGTTTTAGGAAGCGCCGACGTTCCAATTACAAAGCGCTGGAGCGTTCCCTAACGGCTCCGGGAAGAGCAGCCGGACACAGTGAGGGGCCAGTGCTAAGAACTGAGTAGGACGGGGTTAATGTCTGTCCTTCTACGTGCACAACAACACTCAGATTCTTCCTGGTCTCTCACATGAAGATCTCACTAACAATATGTGTTTGCCCATCATCAAACTGAAGCCAAACAATCTCTTACATCCATAATGTTGAAATCAGTCATCATGTATCTAGGCTATAGGTTAATAAAACATATATCAACACATCTCATTACAATAAATAGTGGAGTGCATCTTAAACTAGGTTTTTTTCAAATAGTAGCCTACATAGCTTCAAATAGTAGCCTACATAGCTTCAAATAGTAGCCTACATAGCTTCAAATAGTAGCCTACATAGCTTCAAATAGTAGCCTACATAGCTTCAAATAGTAGCCTACATAGCTTCAAATTCCTTCCTCATCAAAATGTGTCCCTTTATTTCCTTACATTTATGACGGCTAAATATTCCTCAGGGTGAGCAGAGTAATTGTCTGTTGTCAACATGTAATTATAAGAGGCTTTGAAAGAGCCATGTGTTAATTGTTTTCCCTGTGTTTTCCTGCAGGTCTCCCTCCTTGCAGTGTCCATGTGTCCTTGGCAAGGCAACCACCAGCACCATCCAGCGTGTGTCTCTGTCATCAACTGTGTCACAGAACATACATCATTCCCTACAGTTTATCCCAAATGTATTCTGCTGCCTGGCAGCAATTACCATCCTATTCCACCCATGTCTCTCTCTGTAACCTTCTGGCAATTTAAGAATGTAGGTTGTCGCCATATTCGTTTCTCTACTTTGTTCATTTGATCTTTTCATTTCTCAATACATGCCAAATGTGGTACAATTTTATATAGTGCAATCAAATGTTGCAGAATGTAACAGATACTGCATGAAGCTTAATCTTACTAGGACACCATAGCACCATAGGACATGGCTGGATGTGCAGGACTAACCCAATTCTTTCAGCAAAGAATTCAAAGACTTGTAGCTCTTCTCCATTCATGTATAAGGTTGGGTAGGGGTGATACTAAACCCCAAAAGAAAACATCCCTTTCCTAATTTCAGTTAGCCAGTAATCTGAAAGGTGCCACAAAGTAAAACTTAAAGGTATACCACAATAGCCTATTGAGTGCCCCACATGAGTCCCAGAATGCTCATACAAATGTTGGATCTTCATTTGATCACCCTGTTGCAGGAGAACTTTTAAACATTTAAAACTGGTAGTGTAGGCAAGGTTTGAAAATGCTTCTGAAGTTTGTAATTTCCACTTTTAAATGTCGGACTTCAGAAAAATGTATCGGCCCCTACAAAAATGTCCATTAATTACAATGCACATAATAATTCACATTTCCTGTTGGTGAAGGGTTATTTTCCTGCTGTAGAAAAATGACTCAAATGAAAGATCCAACATCTGTAGATACTGGTAAGCAACATGGTTATGATGATAATATTCCCCATACCCTCTTTATATGCCACAATGGCTATGCGATCCTCTTTTTTGAAATGATTCAACCATACAATCTACTTGCCGTGAAGCCGCTCAACATTTACATTACATTCATTCATCTAACAGACTCCCATCCAGAGCGATCCACAGGAGCAATCAGCGTCAACACCCTGCTCAAGGCCACGTCGACAGTTCTCCCACACGGTCAAAAACAGGGACCTGTGCAGTCCTCTTTCAATAACACTGGTTAGTAGGTCCGTTTTACGCCGACTGGATTTCCTGGATGTTGGAGCATAATGGACACATCTTGTTTGGTGGATCCATAGAAATAATGAACAAATAAAAAGATCTAGTGCCGCCTTGAGTTGGAGTGTGTCACCCCAAAAAATACAGCATTTGAATTATGGTAGGTTCCCAGGGGCGTTTAGCGACACGCACTGTTCCCTATGGTAAAACTGGCAGCAAGCCTTGCTACATTAATAATGTTTGCCACCATAGCTCTGACGCACACTTTAAATGAATCTGGGGAATATGCAAACTGTAAATGTTGTGGATAATATCAGCCTATGATCATTAAAGCCAAAGTAGAATGCTTAAGGTACTTAAGGTGCATGTTCTCAATTGAACTTCACTAATGACTTCAGTGCAAAATACCCATATAATTCTGTCAGAAGGTGCTGAGACTAAAGAGCAAACTTTTAACATTATATTGTATCCTAAAATGGCCATATTTGACTCACTTATCCTGAACATCTAAAAGACCAAAAAAATGCTGCATATGAACATTAATTACATTTCTTTGTAACGCAATCATGAAAGCAATTCCAGCTCACACCAGCCCTCATCAGCCCACACCAGCCCACAGTAGCCCTCACCAGCCAACAGCAGCCCTCATCAGCCCACACCAGCACTCATCAGCCCACACCCGCCCTCATCAGCCCATACCAGCCCTCATCAGCCCACACCAGCCCTCATCAGCCCACACCAGCCCTCATCAGCCCTCATCAGCCCACACCAGCCCTCACCAGCCCTCATCAGCCCACACCAGCCCACAGTAGCCCTCATCAGCCCACAGCAGCCCTCATCAGCCCACAGCAGCCCACAGCAGTCCTCATCAGCCCACAGCAGCCCTCATCAGCCCACAGCAGCCCACAGCAGCCCTCACCAGCCCACACCAGCCCACAGCAGCCCTCACCAGCCCACATCAGCCCTCACCAGCCCACAGCAGCCCTCATCAGCCCACACCAGCCCACAGCAGTCCTCACCAGCCCACAGCAGCCCTCACCAGCCCACACCAGCCCATAGCAGCCCTCATCAGCCCACACCAGCCCACAGCAGCCCTCACCAGCCCTCACCAGCCCACAGCAGCCCTCACCAGCCCACACCAGCCCTCATCAGCCCATACCAGCCCACAGCAGCCCTCACCAGCCCTCATCAGCCCACACCAGCCCACAGCAGCCCTCATCAGCCCACAGCAGCCCTCATCAGCCCACAGCAGCCCACAGCAGTCCTCATAAGCCCACAGCAGCCCACAGCAGCCCACAGCAGCCCTCATCAGCCCACACCAGCCCACAGCAGCCCTCATCAGCCCACACCAGCCCACAGCAGCCCTCACCAGCCCTCACCAGCCCACAGCAGCCCTCACCAGCCCACACCAGCCCTCATCAGCCCACACCAGCCCACAGCAGCCCTCACCAGCCCACAGCAGCCCTCACCAGCCCTCATCAGCCCACACCAGCCCTCACTAGCCCACAGCATCCCTCACCAGCCCACAGCAGCCCTCACCAGCCCTTACCAGCCCTCACCAGCCCACACCAGCCCTCACCAGCCCTCACCAGCCCACACCAGCCCACAGCAGAGGAATATTAAAGTTCCCCAGCACTTCTACTTTCTCTCAGTGTTCTAGGCAATTAAACTGAACTGAATACTGTAACTATATGAGCCTACCTGCTTGACTGGTGGCGACGCTGACTGCGGCAAAAAGCCTCTGGGTGCGGCTGAGGTCAGAGACCCCGTTGACAGCCTCCACCTCAAAGGTGTAGTTGGCGTGGGCCAGTAGGTCCACCACATTTACGTAGGTGTCCACTAATTCCGCCTGCTGGGGGGAGTATCCCACGTTCCCCCCGCACGGCACGCACTCCTCGGGCTCCCAGCTGCAGCGCCGGCACATAATCCTGTAGGTGACGTCGTTGCGACCGCCCATGTCGGCCGGCGGGCTCCACTCCAGGCTGACGGTGGTCTGGTTGATGTTGTAAACCAGGTTCTGTGGTGCCGAGGGAGGTCCTGTCAGGGCAGGAGGGAAGACAATGAGAGGAGGGAGAGGAGGAAAGGCGGGAGACGAGGGAGAGTTAAAAAACAGAGTGCCAGGGAAGGAAAGTGACAGCCAACCATATGTGTGCACTGACTGGATCTGTGGTTCACCGTTCTGTTCTGTTCCCTCAGACTGAATGCCACGGGACATGCCAGCTCTAAGCCTGACACACAATTATGGCAGAACTCAGATCTAAAAAGAAAAACTAGTGCAGGTCGTCAGAGGCAGTTAAATACAAGTAAGGTCAATGTAGAGGAGGTGCTGAAATGGAAATAACCCATGGAGACCATTATAATGCAAAATGACTGCATTTACTACCACTCTGATATGATGCTGTGCATGCTAAATATGAATGTTAATCGTTAGCCACTGGTCGTGTGCCCAACGTAATTTGTTTTCTCCCATTTAAGGGGTGTTTTCATTGTTAATCAACAACAATTATGAATTATTAATGTCTGAAGTATTCAACATTGTAATGTCAAGTGTGCAACAGTATTTACTTTTGAGTGTGATTATCCTTTTATAGAGATTTGACCTATTGAAAGGTGTGAATGGCTCATGCCAGGACAAGGTAGACCCTTTTTGGATGCCCACTCTCTTCATTCGATGGTCATGCATCCACAATTCACAAATCAGTGTTTACATTAAAAACATGGAATGGGCCTATATGAAAAATGTAAGATTTGTAGGAATATCCCATTTTGACATGATTAAGATGTCATTACATTTTATAATTATTCATCCTGAAATGAGGATCAAAGGTAGGCATAAAGGGGCATTATTAGCTCTCCCTCAGTCCTCCCCAAAATAGAATTATCCCATGGTGAGACAAAGGGTTTCCTTTCCAATGAATTGCAGAGACACTAAACATATACATTTGAGTAAAATAGGCAGACAGACAAGTCTGACTCACCCCAGAATTTCAAGTGAAATTAAATCTCACAACAGCCTATAGAATAACAATCAGTTCCAGAAAGTCTCCAAACTGCACTACACAAGCCATTGCCCTCTGAACCGGGGGTGTAATGGCAAAGAATGACATTCCTCTCATAAAAACAATGATTTACAAATTGCTGCTTTTATCATTCAAATTCCAGCCCTTGTTTTTATGACCCAGATGTTTACATACTGTACACTTGAAATTGAGTGCTCGTTTTATAGCCCCCTTAAGACACCATACAGATGTAGGATCTTAATCATACACAGTTTGCTACAACAGGAAAGTAGTCCTGCAGCAACAGGAAATGTGTATTATAATTACTGGACATCTTGTTGTAGGGCTTGACACATTTTCCATTAGGGCAAATAAAGTCTGACGATTGAAAGTGGAAATGAGAAACTTTAGAAGCATTTTTCAACTTTGAATACCTACACCTGTAGATTATGATTTGTAATCTTTGTTCATGAGTAGTTTTAAAAAACATCTAAAATTCTAAACGACTCCATTTTCATCAGAATGGTTCCTCTAGTGAACCCTCGCAAGGAGCTTCTCAACCCATTTAATGAGACAGACGTATTTACAAACAGGTAATAGGTATGCTTAGAGTGAAAACTACAATCGTCTGTGTCAAAAATACTGCACATTTTGTTATTTTACTCATTCCTCCCAGAGGGAGAAGATGGGGAGACTCGGGGCTCTGGAGATGAAAGAGACACCTGTGGCAGGTGAAGAGGAGTGGCGGCGTGACTCTAGCGAGCACCAAGGCACAACTTCAGCACTGTCGCCGACACTCAACCTGCGTCCTTAAGAATCTTCAGGTACAAAGAGCGAGTCACACAAACAAGCACACGTGCACGCATGCACGCACGCAGGCGCGCACACTCACACACACACACACACACACACACACACACACACACACACACACACACACACACACACACACACACACACACACACACACACACACACACACACACACACACACACACACACACACACACACACACACACACACACACACGTCTCTGGGGTCTGTTGGTACTGCATTACAATGACCACGGTTACCAACAGATAATAGCTAGTTTTACTCAGCCACCCTCATTGGGTCTCAAGTGACAAAGACCAGTGATTTCAGAGATAACAGCTGGAGGAGGATATTGAAATAGAATTTGAGTGGCCTGTGTTTTGGTCTTGGTCTTGTTTTTGCAGACATGCAATACGGTGCAAGCTTCCCCTCTTTGTCCTTGGCTAGACATAGTTCTTCCTGTTCACTGGGTTGGCTTGGTTCCCTGCTTCGACACAGTCCTCTCCAAGCCACTGTAGGGTGAGGTGACACTGTCCTCCCCCCGCCTCACCTGCAGCTCGGAGGCGCAACACATCCCGAGCGTCCACCGTCTGTCTGCTGATCCTGGTAGCTCAAGGGCTTGCTGCTCTCGCCTCTCTGTCTCTTTATGTTTCCCTCTCTCACCCCCCTTCCAGGTGAAGTTTAATTTCCCTCTCTCACCCCCTCCTCCCAGTGAAGTTTAATTTCCACCTCTCACCCCCTCCTACCAGTGGAGTTTAATTTCCCTCTCTCACCCCCTCCTCCCGGTGAAGTTTAATTTCCCTCTCTCACCCCCTCCTCCAGGTGAAGTTTCCTTTCCCTCTCTCACACCCTCCTTCAGGTGAAGTTTCATTTCCCTCTCTCACCCCCTCCTACCGGTGAAGTTTCATTTCCCTCTCTCACCCCCTCCTCCCGGTGAAGTTTCATTTCCCTCTCTCACTCCCTCCTCCCGGTGAAGTTTCATTTCCCTCTCTCACCCCTCCTCCCAGTGAAGTTTCCTTTCCTTCTCTCACCCCCTCCTCCCAGTGAAGTTTCCTTTCCCTCTCTCACCCCCTCCTCCCAGTGAAGTTTCCTTTCCCTCTCTCACCCCCTCCTTTAGGTGAAGTTTCCTTTCCCTCTCTCACCCCCTCCTTCAGGTGAAGTTTCATTTCCCTCTCTCACGCCCTCCTCCCAGTGAAGTTTCCTTTCCCTCTCTCACCCCCTCCTCCCAGTGAAGTTTCCTTTCCCTCTCTCACCCCTCCTTTAGGTGAAGTTTCCTTTCCCTCTCTCACCCCCCTCCCCCGGTGAAGTTTAATTTCCCTCTCTCACCCCCTCCTCCCAGTGAAGTTTAATTTCCCTCTCTCACCCCCTCCTCCCAGTGAAGTTTCCTTTCCCTCTCTCACCCCCTCCTCCCGGTGAAATTTCATTTCCCTCTCTCACCCCCTCCTCCCAGTGAAGTTTCCTTTCCCTCTCTCACCCCCTGCTCCCAGTGAAGTTTCCTTTCCCTCTCTCACCCCCTCCTTTAGGTGAAGTTTCCTTTCCCTCTCTCACCCCTCCTCCCGGTGAAGTTTAATTTCCCTCTCTCACCCCTCCTCCCAGTGAAGTTTCCTTTCCCTCTCTCAAGCCCTCCTCCCAGTGAAGTTTCCTTTCCCTCTCTCACCCCCACCTCCCAGTGAAGTTTCATTTCCCTCTCTCACCCCCTCCTCCCAGTGAAGTTTCCTTTCCCTCTCTTACCCCCTCCTCCCAGTGAAGTTTCATTTCCCTCTCTCACCCCTCCTCCCGGTGAAGTTTAATTTCCCTCTCTCACTCCCTCCTCCCGGTGAAGTTTCATTTCCCTCTCTCACCCCTCCTCCCAGTGAAGTTTCCTTTCCTTCTCTCACCCCCTCCTCCCAGTGAAGTTTCCTTTCCCTCTCTCACCCCCTCCTCCCAGTGAAGTTTCCTTCCCCTCTCTCACCCCCTCCTTTAGGTGAAGTTTCCTTTCCCTCTCTCACCCCCTCCTTCAGGTGAAGTTTCATTTCCCTCTCTCACGCCCTCCTCCCAGTGAAGTTTCCTTTCCCTCTCTCACCCCCTCCTCCCAGTGAAGTTTCCTTTCCCTCTCTCACCCCTCCTTTAGGTGAAGTTTCCTTTCCCTCTCTCACCCCTCCTCCCGGTGAAGTTTAATTTCCCTCTCTCACCCCCTCCTCCCAGTGAAGTTTAATTTCCCTCTCTCACCCCCTCCTCCCAGTGAAGTTTCCTTTCCTCTCTCACCCCCTCCTCCCGGTGAAATTTCATTTCCCTCTCTCACCCCCTCCTCTCCCAGTGAAGTTTCCTTTCCCTCTCTCACCCCCTCCTCCCAGTGAAGTTTCCTTTCCCTCTCTCACCCCTCCTTTAGGTGAAGTTTCCTTTCCCTCTCTCACCCCTCCTCCCGGTGAAGTTTAATTTCCCTCTCTCACCCCTCCTCCCAGTGAAGTTTCCTTTCCCTCTCTCAAGCCCTCCTCCCAGTGAAGTTTCCTTTCCCTCTCTCACCCCCACCTCCCAGTGAAGTTTCATTTCCCTCTCTCACCCCCTCCTCCCAGTGAAGTTTCCTTTCCCTCTCTTACCCCCTCCTCCCAGTGAAGTTTCCTTTCCCTCTCTCACCCCCTCCTTCAGGTGAAGTTTCCTTTCCCTCTCTCACCCCCTCCCCCCTGTGAAGTTTCATTTCCCTCTCTCACACCCTCCTCCCAGTGAAGTTTCCTTTCCCTCTCTCACCCCCTCCTCCCAGTGAAGTTTCCTTTCCCTCTCTCACCCCCTCCTTTAGGTGAAGTTACCTTTCCCTCTCTCACCCCTCCTCCCGATGAAGTTTAATTTCCCTCTCTCACCCCTCCTCCCAGTGAAGTTTAATTTTCCTCTCTCACCCCTCCTCCCAGTGAAGTTTCCTTTCCCTCTCTCACCCCCTCCTCCCGGTGAAGTTTAATTTCCCTCTCTCACCCCCTCCTCCTGGTGAAGTTTCCTTTCCCTCTCTCACCCCTCCTCCCGGTGAAGTTTCATTTCCCTCTCTCACCCCCTCCTCCCAGTAAAGTTTCCTTTCCCTCTCTCACCCCCTCCTCCCGGTGAAGTTTAATTTCCCTCTCTCACCCCCTCCTCCTGGTGAAGTTTCCTTTCCCTCTCTCACCCCCTCCTCCTGGTGAAGTTTCATTTCACGGATTGGCCTTCCATAGCCCTCACAATCTGAGATGTCTCAGTCACATGCTAGCTTCTTCCTTCCAAAACGGCATTGTGTTGTGTGCTCATATGTGTGTGTCAGCACGCACGTACGTGTGTGTGTGCATGTGAGTGTGTGCATGTGTGTCCTGCCACCTCCTTCTCATAGCGTAATGCAGCTATTTCTCCAGAGACAGGGTGAACCTGTGATATTGCTGATGAATAACCGCCTCTGACAGCACGTTCTCACTCCCCCAAAGTGTCAACAGAATCTAATGGACGTTTCTCAACTGAATTATATTGCATAAATCAAGATGGCTGACTATTTTGGTTAATAGCAGTTAGTTGATAATTAGGACATCTTCCTGAGCCTGTCGCTTGTCTGTTTAGAGTTGAGTTAGTCAGAGGGCTTAGGAGAAAAGAATCCTGTGCTTATCTGGTGTGAGAGAAAGCTGCGCTGGGAGAGAGAAGTGCTCCAGGCTGTCTCAGCCCTCCACTGCCCTACAGATGTACAATCTTAATTTGATCACCCTGTTGCGGGAAATGTAAAACTTTGGAGTTTAAAAAGACTTCTGAAGGTTGTAATTTTCATTTAGAAATGTCAGACTTGATTTGACCTTAAATAAAATGTATCAACCCCTACAAAAATTATAATCCACATAATACTTAACATTTCCTGTTGCTGCAAAATGATTTCCCTGCTTTAGCAAACTGTCTCAAATTAAAATCATACATCTGTATTAGCTCACTAATTGGAGGGATGGAAGGAGAAAGGGAAGGCTGGTATTCAAATCAGCCAAGCAGTAATCCGTAATCTACAAACACGTGTCATGACCTTTGACCTGGGTGATTAAAACTTGGCTGAGTGAAGCCATGCAGAAGAGAGGGAGGCTGTGATAGGAGGAGAGGAGTGGGGCTCTTACATTTCACTGGCACCCGAACACCCCCTAGCAACTACAGGCAGGAATCAGAATGGACTGTTTCTTTCTCTCTGTTTCTCTCTGTTTCTCTCACTCCCTTTCCCTCTCCTTCTGTGAGATGTCAACTTGTTGAGGTGGCAAATTTGAGTGGGACGGGGGGCGAGAGGAGCTGGGGGGAAGGAAGGGGGAGATGGGGAAGAGGGGCTGGAGGGGGGAAGGGGGAGATGGGGGAGAGGGGCTGGAGGGGAGGACGGGGTGAGATTGCTGATCACAACTGCCCTTTTCAGATGCTACTACCACCAGCACTACTCACAGCTGTCACATGATTGATGCCCCCTCCCCAACCAGTCAACAGCTTCAAGTCTTTGCCCCAGCTTCTGCTTGGAAAAATGTTTGCAGCATTCCTGCAGTGTCACCCGCATACAGTTCTCATTATCTCTTGGCTTTGCATAAAAATGGAGTCAGCAAATATTGTAAAAAGATTATCATACAATGTTTTTTTCCCTTCTCTCCCAACATGCAATATTTGCAACAATTATAAAGCAAAATATATTGTTTGACTAGTGTCCTAATTTTTGTTCTGCGTGGCTTTTTGCCTCTTGCAGTGAATTACCTCCCGTGATGTTGCATCTTTATATTCCCCTTCGTCCAATCTTCATCTTAGATGTCTAATCCATCTGCTGCAGAGATCTATCTGTTTGTGCAGAGCCTAACATAAGGGAGGTTTACAAGCGCCCATTTCAAAATATGTCAATCAAGCTGTTTGCTCAAGCAATGTAAATTCGCTTTCGTTTACTATTGTATCCCAGACCATACAAGACCCCACAAAGAAAATGTCCACGAACATTGATGTGGTCACAATAACTTCATCCAGCAAAAATGTACATATGCAGGCATAACAGCATTGTTAATCTTCTCTATTGGTTGAATGGGAAGAATTCAACTTTACTTATTATTGGTAATTTTGAATACAATGAATATTTTTCTATGTTGTATAAACCTAGACATAGTGAATCTGTGAAATATAGAGCTCAATCTCCTGTTTCTTCCAAAGTGATTCTTCACAGCAGAACAGGCAGAGGGCATCGACAAATAACAAACCAGATGTGTTCTTCTCTTGGTCAATGTAAGAGGGATTTGCGGAGCAGTAAAGTGAGTCTTTTCATAAAAGCCACAGGACGGCCCTGGTGGAGAGTGGTTACCGTGGAAATGTGGGCTTTTTTTCTACCAGTTTTTGATTGGAGAAGGTAAGGGGTGGGAAGGGATAGGTACCAGGCAACAATTAGGTCAAATTGCATTCAGTGTGTCCTGTCCTTGTTTCAAGTCAATGACTGTATTAAGACTGGCCAGAACAAACACGGGAAGAGCTCAACAGAGAGAGAGAGACCATCCTGAATCCTGCCTGTAGTTGCTAGGGAATGGTTGGGGGGGCAGTGAAATGAGAGAGAGAGAGAGAGAGAGAGAGAGAGAGAGAGAGAGAGAGAGAGAGAGAGAGAGAGAGAGAGAGAGAGAGAGAGAGACGCTGGAATAACTCACTAATGATAAATCAGCCTGTCAGACTTACAGAAGAAGTCCACTTTTCCACCTCACCTTATTAGCCCAGTCTTGTACCACACTGCCCACGCTACTGTTCCTTTAAATGAAGACTAATTTCATTGTCCCCCTATCTCTCCCCGTTCTCTCTCTCTCTCTCTCTCTCTCTCTCTCTCTCTCTCTCTCTCTCTCTCTCTCTCTCTCTCTCTCTCGCTCCCTCTTCCTCTCCCTCTACATCTACATCTACCTCTCTTTCTCTATCTGTCCCCCTATCTCTCCCCGTTCTCTCTCTCTCTCTCTCTCTCTCTCTCTCTCTCTCTCTCTCTCTCTCTCTCTCTCTCTCTCTCTCTCTCTCTCTCTCTCTGTCTCTCTCTCTCTCTCTTTCTCTCTCTCTCTCTCCCAGTTCTCTCTCTCTCTCTCTCTCTCTCTCTCTCTCTCTCTCTCTCTCTCTCTCTCTCTCTCTCTCTCTCTCTCTCTGCGTAATTATCGTATTTCGCCGTCCTAACGTAGTCTTCACTAGCCAGCTAGCTAACGTCCACTGATTAGCTGCACTGGAGAAACTATTACACTCAACTGAACGACTTGATTAGTGTAGTGTTAGCTAGCTACATAGCTGTCTTTGCTGTCTTCGTATCATCGTATCCAAGATTGTTGTTGTTTAGGTTTAGAGTGTGTAGTCTTAGAGTGATTATCTTAATTTACCGAGGTTAGCTAGCCAGCTATTTGTCGTCCTTAACGTAGGTGACTCTGCTAGCTAGCCAACGCTAGCCAACGTCTTCTGTATAGAACTCAACATCCCGGTCGCATTCACAGGTAGTATCACATTTTCACTTCATTTCATTACAGTACAACGGTTTGATATGTTTGATCGTAGCTAGCTACATAGCTAGCTACATAGCCGTCTTTGTATCAAAGATAATTGTGTAGTCTAGAGCGATTTTCTAGGTTCGCTAGCCAGCTATTGTCGTTCTTTTAACGCAACGTAACGTAAACAACACTGCTAGCTAGCCAGCTAGCCCCCGAATAGCAACACTGCAGAAACTATTACACTCAACGGAACGACTTGATTAGTGTAGTGTCAACAACGCACCCACTGCCAGCTGGCCTACTTCAGCAGTACTGTATCATTTTAATCATTTTAGTCAATAAGATTCTTGCTACATAGCTTAACTTTCTGAACATTCGAGACGTGTAGTCCACTTGTCATTCCAATCTCCTTTGCATTAGCGTAGCCTCTTCTGTAGCCTGTCAACTATGTGTCTGTTTATCCCTGTTCTCTCCTCTCTGCACAGACCATACAAACGCTCCACACCGCGTGGCCGCGGCCACCCTACTCTGGTGGTCCCAGCGCGCACGACCCACGTGGAGTTCCAGGTCTCCGGTAGCCTCTGGAACTGCCAATCTGCGGTCAACAAGGCAGAGTTCATCTCAGCCTATGCCTCCCTCCAGTCCCTCGACTTCTTGGCACTGACGGAAACATGGATCACCACAGACAACACTGCTACTCCTACTGCTCTCTCTTCGTCCGCCCACGTGTTCTCGCACACCCCGAGAGCGTCTGGTCAGCGGGGTGGTGGCACCGGGATCCTCATCTCTCCCAAGTGGTCATTCTCTCTTTCTCCCCTTACCCATCTGTCTATCGCCTCCTTTGAATTCCATGCTGTCACAGTTACTAGCCCTTTCAAGCTTAACATCCTTATCATTTATCGCCCTCCAGGTTCCCTCGGAGAGTTCATCAATGAGCTTGATGCCTTGATAAGCTCCTTTCCTGAGGACGGCTCACCTCTCACAGTTCTGGGCGACTTTAACCTCCCCACGTCTACCTTTGACTCTTTCCTCTCTGCCTCCTTCTTTCCACTCCTCTCCTCTTTTGACCTCACCCTATCACCTTCCCCCCCCTACTCACAAGGCAGGCAATACGCTCGACCTCATCTTTACTAAATGCTGTTCTTCCACTAACCTCATTGCAACTCCCCCTCCAAGTCTCCGACCACTGCCTTGCATCCTTTTCACTCTCGCTCTCATCCAACACCTCCCACACTGCCCCTACTCGGATGGTATCGCGCCGTCCCAACCTTCGCTCTCTCTCCCCCGCTACTCTCTCCTCTTCCATCCTATCATCTCTTCCCTCCGCTCAAACCTTCTCCCACCTATCTCCTGATTCTGCCTCCTCAACCCTCCTCTCCTCCCTCTCTGCATCCCTTGACTCTCTATGTCCCCTATCCTCCAGGCCGGCTCGGTCCTCCCCTCCCGCTCCGTGGCTCGATGTCTCATTGCGAGCTCACAGAACAGGGCTCCGGGCAGCCGAGCGGAAATGGAGGAAAACTCGCCTCCCTGCGGACCTGGCATCCTTTCACTCCCTCCTCTCTACATTTTCCTCCTCTGTCTCTGCTGCTAAAGCCACTTTCTACCACGCTAAATTCCAAGCATCTGCCTCTAACCCTAGGAAGCTCTTTGCCACCTTCTCCTCCCTCCTGAATCCTCCTCCCCCTCCCCCCTCCTCCCTCTCTGCAGATGATTTCGTCAACCATTTTGAAAAGAAGGTCGACGACATCCGATCCTCGTTTGCTAAGTCAAACGACACCGCTGGTTCTGCTCACACTGCCCTACCCTGTGCTCTGACCTCTTTCTCCCCTCTCTCTCCAGATGAAATCTCGCGTCTTGTGACGGCCGGCCGCCCAACAACCTGCCCGCTTGACCCTATCCCCTCCTCTCTTCTCCAGACCATTTCCGGAGACCTTCTCCCTTACCTCACCTCGCTCATCAACTCATCCCTGACCGCTGGCTACGTCCCTTCCGTCTTCAAGAGAGCGAGAGTTGCACCCCCTTCTGAAAAAACCTACACTCGATCCCTCCGATGTCAACAATTACAGACCAGTATCCCTTCTTTCTTTTCTCTCCAAAACTCTTGAACGTGCCGTCCTTGGCCAGCTCTCCCGCTATCTCTCTCTGAATGACCTTCTTGATCCAAATCAGTCAGGTTTCAAGACTAGTCATTCAACTGAGACTGCTCTCCTCTGTATCACGGAGGCGCTCCGCACTGCTAAAGCTAACTCTCTCTCCTCTGCTCTCATCCTTCTAGATCTATCGGCTGCCTTCGATACTGTGAACCATCAGATCCTCCTCTCCACCCTCTCCGAGTTGGGCATCTCCGGCGCGGCCCACGCTTGGATTGCGTCCTACCTGACAGGTCGCTCCTACCAGGTGGCGTGGCGAGAATCTGTCTCCTCACCACGCGCTCTCACCACTGGTGTCCCCCAGGGCTCTGTTCTTGGCCCTCTCCTATTCTCGCTATACACCAAGTCACTTGGCTCTGTCATAACCTCACATGGTCTCTCTTATCATTGCTATGCAGACGACACACAATTAATCTTCTCCTTTCCCCCTTCTGATGACCAGGTGGCGAATCGCATCTCTGCATGTCTGGCAGACATATCAGTGTGGATGACGGATCACCACCTCAAGCTGAACCTCGGCAAGACGGAGCTGCTCTTCCTCCCGGGGAAGGACTGCCCGTTCCATGATCTCGCCATCACGGTTGACAACTCCATTGTGTCCTCCTCCCAGAGCGCCAAGAACCTTGGCGTGATCCTGGACAACACCCTGTTGTTCTCAACCAACATCAAGGCGGTGGCCCGTTCCAGTAGGTTCATGCTCTACAACATCCGCAGAGTACGACCCTGCCTCACACAGGAAGCGGCGCAGGTCCTAATCCAGGCACTTGTCATCTCCCGTCTGGATTACTGCAACTCGCTGTTGGCTGGGCTCCCTGCCTGTGCCATTAAACCCCTTCAACTCATCCAGAACGCCGCAGCCCGTCTGGTGTTCAACCTTCCCAAGTTCTCTCACGTCACCCCGCTCCTCCGTTCTCTCCACTGGCTTCCAGTTGAAGCTCGCATCCGCTACAAGACCATGGTGCTTGCCTACGGAGCTGTGAGGGGAACGGCACCTCAGTACCTCCAGGCTCTGATCAGGCCCTACACCCAAACAAGGGCACTGCGTTCATCCACCTCTGGCCTGCTCGCCTCCCTACCACTGAGGAAGTACAGCTCCCGCTCAGCCCAGTAAAAACTGTTCGCTGCCCTGGCCCCCCAATGGTGGAACAAACTCCCTCACGACGCCAGGACAGCGGAGTCAATCACCACCTTCCGGAGACACCTGAAACCCCACCTCTTTAAGGAATACCTAGGATAGGATAAGTAATCCCTCTCACCCCCCCCCCCCTTAAGTTTTAGATGCACTATTGTAAAGTGACTGTTCCACTGGATGTCATAAGGTGAATGCACCAATTTGTAAGTCGCTCTGGATAAGAGCGTCTGCTAAATGACTTAAATGTAAATGTAAATGTCTCTCTCTCTCTCTCTCTCTCTCTCTCTCTCCTCTCTCTCTCTCTCTCTCTCTCTCTCTCTCTCTCTCTCTCTCTCTCTCTCTCTCTCTCTCTCTCTCTCCGTTCTCTCTCTCTCTCTCTCTCTCTCTCGCTCCCTCTTCCTCTCCCTCTTCCTCTCCCTCTCCCTCCACATCTACATCTACCTCTCTTTCTCTATCTGTCCCCCTCTTCTCCCTCTCTCTCAATCTCTGTGTAGACTGTCATTGGTTTGAGGGGGGAGGGGTGTAAAAATACCCCCTTGGCTCTCCTGAATCAACCTGTTTGGGAGCAACAGGAGTGGATTTGGGAGCAAATGAGCCCCGCCCTGTAAAATGAATCCCCTGGCCTGTGTAAACAAGTCATCAATGCTTGTCACATAATTGCCACATTGGCCAGGACAAATGGAGACACAGGGTGCTGCCAGGGCTACTGCTGCTGACTGTAATTGCAATCTTTTAGATGGGAAATGGCAAATTAGCTACCAGCTAGGGGGGGGGGCAGACACCCAGGCCCATTAACATCATTCTAAAGACATATTGGGAAGCTTAAGCAGGGCTCTGGTATGGACTCTGGAGTGGGTTTTCACCAGACTTCTCCAGATTAAACATTCTCAGGGTGGTCAGTAGGGATCTGGAAGGGGTGCGAGATTGTTTGTACGTGTGCTAGGATGTGTTAATGGGGGCATAAATGCAGACTCTACTCCAGGTCCTTCCTTCATTTACTTAGCAACACTCCAGTACTTACTTGTGCAGGCCACAGAGGGTGGGTCTGAGTGCGCCCGGTAGTAGCCGTCCTCACAGTCGCAGCGCCACAAGCCCTCCCGGTCATTGTAGCTGTGTGCTGGGCAGCGCGAACACTGCAGGTCCTGGGACGAGGACTTGTAGAACCCACGGCCACATGCTATGACCAGGAGAAGAGGAGAAGGGAGAGAGCGAGAGAGAGAGAGAGAGACAGAGAGAGAGAGAGAAAATACTTTAGTTCACACTTGAATTCCCATAAAAGAGAAAGGGCATGATGGAACAGAGCATTACACTTGTGCTCACATCACAGAACAGCTGGTGTTTGGATCAACCTGCCCCTCTGGCATCATCAACAAGTTTAACAAACTCTACTTAAAAACACATCACAAATATCACCATGGCAAAGCCTGCACTGCATGGGGAAAAATCACTGCTTATTAACCAGAGGAAAAATCTGGCTATATTTGGTGCATTTTTTATCCTTTAGTCTTTAAGTTACTCAGTGTCCAAATCAATAAGGACTTAAATATGGTCCAATCACACACCCTTCAGGAGGTTAAAAAGGTTTGGCATGGGTCCTCAAAAAGTTATTCAGCTGCACCATTGAGAGCATCTTGACAGGCGGCATAACTGCTTGGTATGGCAACAGCACCGCCCTCGATCACATGGTGCTACAGAGGGTTGTGCGGACAGCCCAGTACATCACTGGGGCCGAGCTCCCTGCCATCCAGGACATCTATATCAGGTGGTGTGAAAAGAAGGGCCGGAAAATCGCCAAAGACTCCAACCACCCAAGCTCTTCCCACTGCTTCCGCACGGCAAGTGGTACCGGTGCATCAGGTCTGACACCAACATCTTCTATACCCAAGCCATAAGACTAAATAGATAACAGAATGGCTACACTGACTATCTGAATTGACCCTAGTATTTTATTTTTATTTTTGTCTCCATGCACACTCACAGGACCCTACACACTTACGCACACTGACACTCCAACACACACATAACATACACACACATTTATAGACTCTACACACACACACACACACACACACACACACACACACACACACACACACACACACACACACACACACACACACACACACACACACACACACACACACACACACACACACACACACACACACACACACACACACACACACACACTTCCGGCGCCGACAGAGATGGCCGCCTCGCTTCGCGTTCCTAGGAAACTATGCAGTTTTTTGTTTTTTTTACGTGTTATTTCTTACATTAGTACCCCAGGTCATCTTAGGTTTCATTACATACAGTCGAGAAGAACTACTGAATATAAGATCAGCGTCAACTCACCAAGAATATGTTTTTCGCGACGCGGATCCTGTGTTCTGCCTTACAAACAGGACAACGGAATGGATCGCATGCAGCGACTCAAAAAAACGACTCCGAAAAAGAGGGAAACGAGGCGGTCTTCTGGTCAGACTCCGGAGACGGGCACACCGTGCACTACTCCCTAGCATTCTTCTTGCCAATGTCCAGTCTCTAGACAACCAGGTTGATGAAATCCGAGCAAGGGTAACATTCCAGAGGGACATCAGAGACTGTAACGTTCTGTGCGTCACGGAAACATGGCTCACTGGAGAGACACTATCCGAGGTGGTGCAGCCAACAGGTTTCTCCACGCATCGCGCAGACAGAAACAAACACCTTTCTGGTAAGAAGAGGGGTGGGGGCGTATGCCTTATGGCTAACGAGACATGGTGTGATGAAAGAAACATACAGGAACTCAAATCCTTCTGTTCACCTGATTTAGAATTCCTCACAATGAAATGTAGACCGCATTATCTACCAAGAGAATTCTCTTCGATTATAATCACAGTCGTATATATCCCCCCCAAGCAGACACATCGATGGCTCTGAACGAACTTTATTTAACTCTTTGCAAACTGGAAACCATTTATCCGGAGGCTGCATTCATTGTAGCTGGGGATTTTAACAAGGCTAATCTGAAAACAAGACTCCCTAAATTTTATCAGCATATCAATTGCGCAACCAGGGGTGGAAAAACCTTGGATCATTGTTATTCTAACTTCCGCGACGCATATAAGGCCCTGCCCCGCCCCCCTTTCGGAAAAGCTGACCACGATTCCATTTTGTTGATCCCTGCCTACAGACAGAAACTAAAACAAGAGGCTCCCACGCTGAGGTCTGTCCAACGCTGGTCCGACCAAGCTGACTCCAAACTCCAAGACTGCTTCCATCACGTGGACTGGGATATGTTTCGTATTGCGTCAGATAACAACATTGACGAATACGCTGATTCGGTGTGCGAGTTCATTAGAACGTGCGTTGAAGATGTCGTTCCCATAGCAACGATTAAAACATTCCCTAACCAGAAACCGTGGATTGATGGCAGCATTCGCGTGAAACTGAAAGCGCGAACCACTGCTTTTAATCAGGGCAAGGTGTCTGGTAACAAGACCGAATACAAACAGTCCAGCTATTCCCTCCGCAAGGCTATCAAACAAGCTAAGCGTCAGTACAGAGACAAAGTAGAATCTCAATTCAACGGCTCAGACACAAGAGGCATGTGGCAGGGTCTATAGTCAATCACGGACTACAAGAAGAAATCCAGCCCAGACACGGACCAGGATGTCTTGCTCCCAGGCAGACTAAATAGCTTTTTTGCCCGCTTTGAGGACAATACAGTGCCACTGACACGGCCTGCAGCGAAAACATGCGGTCACTCCTTCACTGCAGCCATGGTGAGTAAGACATTTAAACGTGTTAACCCTCGCAAGGCTGCAGGCCCAGATGGCATCCCCAGACGCGCCCTCAGATCATGCGCAGACCAGCTGGCCGGTGTGTTTACGGACATATTCAATCAATCCCTATACCAGTCTGCTGTTCCCACATGATTCAAGAGGGCCACCATTGTTCCTGTTCCCAAGAAAGCTAAGGTAACTGAGCTAAACGACTACCGCCCCGTAGCACTCACTTCCGTCATCATGAAGTGCTTTGAGAGACTAGTCAAGGACCATATCACCTCCACCCTACCTGACACCCTAGACCCACTCCAATTTGCTTACCGCCCAAATAGGTCCACAGACGATGCTATCTCAACCACACTGCACACTGCCCTAACCCATCTGGACAAGAGGAATACCTATGTGAGAATGCTGTTCATCGACTACAGCTCGGCATTCAACACCATAGTACCCTCCAAGCTTGTCATCAAGCTTGAGACCCTGACTTCCTGATGGGCCGGCCCCAGGTGGTGAGGGTAGGCAACAACATCTCCTCCACCGCTGATCCTCAACACTGGGGCCCCACAAGGGTGCGTTCTGAGCCCTCTCCTGTACTCCCTGTTCACCCACGACTGCGTGGCCACGCACGCCTCCAACTCAATCATCAAGTTTGCGGACGACACAACAGTGGTACTCTTGATTACCAACAACGACGAGACGGCCTACAGGGAGGAGGTGAGGGCCCTCTGAGTGTGGTGTCAGGAAAATAACCTCACACTCAACGTCAACAAAACATTTACATTTACATTTAAGTCATTTAGCAGACGCTCTTATCCAGAGCGACTTACAAATTGGTGCATTCACCTTATGACATCCAGTGGAACAGCCACTTTACAATAGTGCATCTAAATATTTTAAGGGGGGAGGGGGTGAGAAGGATTACTTTATCCTATCCTAAGTATTCCTTAAAGAGGTGGGGTTTCAGGTGTCTCCGGAAGGTGGTGATTGACTCCGCTGTCCTGGCGTCGTGAGGAAGTTTGTTCCACCATTGGGGAGCCAGAGCAGCGAACAGTTTTGACTGGGCTGAGCGGGAACTGTACTTCCTCAGTGGTAGGGAGACGAGCAGGCCAGAGGTGGATGAACGCAGTGCCCTTATTTGGGTGTAGGGCCTGATCAGAGCCTGGAGGTACTGAGGTGCCGTTCCCCTCACAGCTCCGTAGGCAAGCACCATGGTCTTGTAGCGGATGCGAGCTTCAACTGGAAGCCAGTGGAGAGAGCGGAGGAGCGGGGTGACGTGAGAGAACTTGGGAAGGTTGAACACTAGACGGGCTGCGGCGTTCTGGATGAGTTGTAGGGGTTTAATGGCACAGGCAGGGAGCCCAGCCAACAGCGAGTTGCAGTAATCCAGACGGGAGATGACAAGTGCCTGGATTAGGACCTGCGCCGCTTCCTGTGTGAGGCAAGGTCGTACTCTGCGGATGTTGTAGAGCATGAACCTACAGGAACGGGCCACCGCCTTGATGTTAGTTGAGAACGACAGGGTGTTGTCCAGGATCACGCCAAGGTTCTTAGCACTCTGGGAGGAGGACACAATGGAGTTGTCAACCGTGATGGCGAGATCATGGAACGGGCAGTCCTTCCCCGGGAGGAAGAGCAGCTCCGTCTTGCCGAAGTTCAGCTTGAGATGGTGATCCGTCATCCACACTGATATGTCTGCTAGACATGCAGAGATGCGATTCGCCACCTGGTCATCAGAAGGGGAAAGGAGAAGATTAATTGTGTGTCGTCTGCATAGCAATGATAGGAGAGACCATGTGAGGTTATGACAGAGCCAAGTGACTTGGTGTATAGCGAGAATAGGAGAGGGCCTAGAACAGAGCCCTGGGGGACACCAGTGGTGAGAGCGTGGTGAGGAGACAGATTCTCGCCACGCCACCTGGTAGGAGCGACCTGTCAGGTAGGACGCAATCCAAGCGTGGGCCGCGCCAGAGATGCCCAACTCGGAGAGGGTGGAGAGGAGGATCTGATGGTTCACAGTATCGAAGGCAGCCGATAGGTCTAGAAGGATGAGAGCAGAGGAGAGAGAGTTAGCTTTAGCGGTGCGGAGCGCCTCCGTGATACAGAGAAGAGCAGTCTCAGTTGAATGACTAGTCTTGAAACCTGACTGATTTGGATCAAGAAGGTCATTCTGAGAGAGATAGCGGGAGAGCTGACCAAGGACGGCACGTTCAAGAGTTTTGGAGAGAAAAGAAAGAAGGGATACTGGTCTGTAGTTGTTAACATCGGAGGGATCGAGTGTAGGTTTTTTCAGAAGGGGTGCAACTCTCGCTCTCTTGAAGACGGAAGGGACGTAGCCAGCGGTCAGGGATAAGTTGATGAGCGAGGTGAGGTAAGGGAGAAGGTCTCCGGAAATGGTCTGGAGAAGAGAGGAGGGGATAGGGTCGAGCGGGCAGGTTGTTGGGCGGCCGGCCGTCACAAGACGCGAGATTTCATCTGGAGAGAGAGGGGAGAAAGAGGTCAGAGCACAGGGAAGGGCAGTGTGAGCAGAACCAGCGGTGTCGTTTGACTTAGCAAACGAGGATCGGATGTCGTCGACCTTCTTTTCAAAATGGTTGACGAAGTCATCTGCAGAGAGGGAGGAGGGGGGGGGGTAGGGGGAGGAGGATTCAGGAGAGAGGAGAAGGTGGCAAAGAGCTTCCTAGGGTTAGAGGCAGATGCTTGAAATTTAGAGTGGTAGAAAGTGGTTTTAGCAGCAGAGACAGACAAACTAAGGAGATGATTGTGGACTTCAGGAAACAGCAGAGGGAACACCCCCCCCTATCCACATCGATGGAACAGTAGTGGAGAGGGTAGCAAAGTTTTAAGTTCCTCGGCATACACATCACAGACAAACTGAATTGGTCCACTCACACAGACAACATCAGCGCCTCTTCAATCTCAGGAGGCTGAAGAAATTTGGCTTGTCACCAAAAGCACTCACAAACTTCTACAGATGCACAATCAAGAGCATCCTGGCGGGCTGTATCACCGCCTGGTACGGCAACTGCTCCGCCCTCAACCGTAAGGCTCTCCAGAGGGTAGTGAGGTCTGCACAACGCATCACCGGGGGCAAACTACCTGCCCTCCAGGACACCTACACCACCCGATGTTACAGGAAGGCCATAAAGATCATCAAGGACATCAACCACCCGAGCCACTGCCTGTTCACCCCGCTATCATCCAGAAGGCGAGGTCAGTACAGGTACATCAAAGCTGGGACCGAGAGACTGAAAAACAGCTTCTATCTCAAGGCCATCAGACTGTTAAACAGCCACCACTAACATTGAGTGGCTGCTGCCAACACACTGACACTGACTCAACTCCAGCCACTTTAATAATGGGAATTGATGGGAAATGATGTAAATATATCACTAGCCACTTTAAACAATGCTACCTTATATAATGTTACTTACCCTACATTATTCATCTCATATGCATACGTATATACTGTACTCTATATCATCGACTGCATCCTTATGTAATACATGTATCACTAGCCACTTTAACTATGCGGTGGTCCTGTGTAGCTCAGTTGGTAGAGCATGGCGCTTGTAACGCCAGGGTAGTGGGTTCGATCCCCGGGACCACCCATACGTAGAGTGTATGCACACATGACTGTAAGTCGCTTTGGATAAAAGCGTCTGCTAAATGGCATATATTATGCCACTTTGTTTACATACTCATCTCATATGTATATACTGTACTCGATACCATCTACTGTATCTTGCCTATGCTGCTCTGTACCATCACTCATTCATACATCCTTATGTACATATTCTTTATCCCCTTACACTGTGTATAAGACAGTAGTTTTGGAATTGTTAGTTAGATTACTTGTTGGTTATTACTGCATTGTCGGAACTAGAAGCACAAGCATTTCGTTACACTCGCGTTAACATCTGCTAACCATGTGTATGTGACAAATAAAATTTGATTCGATTTGATTAGACACACACACACACACACAAACACAATAATAATAATTGACTCTGCTGCTACTCAGTGTATCATTTTGGGGCAGCAGGTTAGAGCGTTGGACCAGTAACCGGAAGGTTGAAAGTTCAAACCCCTGAGCTGACAAGGTACAAATCTGTTGTTCTGCCCCTGAACAGGCAGTTAACCCACTGTTCCTAGGCTGTCATTGAAAATAAGAATTTGTTCTTAACTGACTTGCCTGGTTAAATAAAATATATATATCCTGATGCCTAGTCACCTTACACCTACACATATCTACCTCCATCACTCTAGTATTCCTGCACATTGTAAATATAGTATTGGAACTGACCCTGTATAAAGCTTCTTACTTTATTGTGTTCTTCTTATTTTCACTTCTTGTGTATTTTTGTTCTACCTTGTTATTTTTAGTATTACATTGTTATTGATTACTGCATTGTTGGGTTTAGAGCTTGCAAAAAAAGCATTGTACAGTGCTTGTTCACCTGAAAAACTTGAAACTTGAAATAAATAAGTGTTTTTGCTAATCAAAGCCCAGTCTGAGAGAGAATGTTGTCCTACAGTGCTCCGTGGGGTGCTCCCATAGAACACAGACAAGGTTGTAGAAATCCTAAATGGATTATTTGAATGTTTCACCTTCAAAAGAAAGAGGTGAGATGAATAGGCTTGTCCACCAGGGATAGGAGACAGTGAATAATTCACTATCGTTCACATGGTTGTTTGTGTGGGTCCATTGACATGTCTCAATGACAATTCATTAATTCAGCCGCTGATTCAATCTATCCACGTGAGCATCTTGAATTATCACAGATCATTGTTTTATGCAATGGGCCACAAACTAAATCGTGAGGGGACAAAAAAGGGCATACTTCCAGACAAAATCCAGCAATAATAACCATTTTTTTAGCAAAGAAACAATTCCAATATAATGAATAAAATTATTCATATAGAGGGCTTTGTGAATCACATTATCCAAATTCACTTTTAAGCATTACAGGCTGACTACACCGCTCGCGTCACATGCGCGAGCACTTCAAAATAAATGTAGACATACATGTTATTCAATTATTGCACCCACACCGCTCCCGTGCGCCAACGAGCGCCTGCGTTGCCAAGGGCTAAAATAGAAATCAGTTCTATTTCTGATGCAGATCTCGCTGCAAGTCCTGCCTCTCAAATCTCCTCATTGGTTTATAGAAGCGGCTACCTATTGGTTATACCCACGTGGGTGACTGAAAGACGAACGAGGTCAGTGCCGGAAATGAACATAATTTATGAAAGTTGACAATCGCAATATAAAGTCAAGAGAAGAAAAAGCCTGAAAGGAGGAGAGATGGCTAGAAACGATTCGGTTGACCGTTTAATGTGTGGATTAATTGGTGGAGTAGAGGACCTTGTGCATTTCAGGTAAAATAACTGTTCAATGTTTATATCCCATGACAAATTAGCTAGCAACAGCAAGATAGCTAAATAGGACAAATTAGCTAGCTAGCCTACTAAATTGACATAAATGTGTAATGCTTTTCGACCTGTCCCCAAATGAATATAATTGGTTCAGAGTTTGTTTTGATATTTTAACCTGCATGTCGTGATCGCGTTTGGTGGGGGGGGACAAAATACATTTTTTGCACAATGGCGCACGCGCGCAGGCGGTTTCGGTTCCATGTTAGTGAATAGGGAAATTCTAGGTTTTGCTTTTTTTGTCTCAACACTATAAGTCTGCTAATCCACGGTGACCTACTGTTGGTGTAAGATCCTTTGCTAAGCCTTCTGGCCACATGATGTTTGTTCCAATCTGCAAGGAGTCTATACGCTTGTAAATAGCTCTGCATACAAACTAGCAAGTTATAGAAAAACATTTTAAAAATGATATTTTTTCATGACCTGCTGGGGAAATTTTCATGGCGATGTTTCCCATTTCAGATCTCCGTTGCACTCTTTTTTCAAGCGTTCATAATCTTTGGCCATACTTCTGTGATAGATCTAAAATAGAGAGGATAAGGGAATCCAGGTTTCCTCATTCTAACACCGTCTCAGCGCGTGGAGGAGAGCGAAGGACGGGGTATCCCCATTTCAGCAACATAAAAGCCCTGTCACTCTCTATTTATCTCACCAGCCTCATGAAACAAGACATTATTCGGAGAAAGGGTGGGAAAATACACGATTTTAGCTCTAACATTATTTTAGCTGCGATAGCTAGTAATTGAAAACAGGGTTTTAAGGCTGTGAGAGAAGTGCCTTTGGTTAGAGTTGTGTGCTGCCTGCCGAAACATATTAATCACACATATTCTAATTTACCAATCTACCATAACATTAGACTTTAAGTGCAAACAATGTACCTGCGCAAAGACAGACACATAATGCGCTATACCATACTCTGATAAGACTATGTAAATATTCACATGTTGGCCCGTGTCTGTGATCACATAGAGCAGTCCATTTGAGGCAAGTTAAAGATTGGCCAATGGTGCTGTTTGAAAGGCTGCTTTCTCCTCTCTTCTATCACCACGCATGGCTGTTTAAACACTCTGATAAGCCAGTGTGTCTGTTTACCTTTAGGTTTGAGTAGTGGTGCTCCGCTAAGTGGCCAGCAGTGTGGAGGGGAGGCCCAGCTGAGCCCAGGGCTGCCTGGCTACCATGTTCCCAGGCTGAGCCTCCACGTCACTAGCTAGCAGGCCCAGATTAGTGCTATCTCAGCCACTAGAACCACAGGGCTTTCAAAAGTAAATAGTACTCCAAGTTAAAGTTTCCATGAAAAAACACTTAATTTTCCTTGTTTTGTCATCAGGGCCCCTGTGTTTATCAACGTGTCTGACCGGCTTTGGCATCCGGAAATGTTTACAGAAGCAACAAGGCGGCAAATTAGGGCCTCAAATCCAACAGCTGTGTGACATGGGTAACCATTTTCTGGGCTCGCCCTGGCTCTCCCTCTCCAGCACTCTCTCACAGTGCACTGAGTGACATGCACAAACACAGCCGTCCCAGAGCCTGCATTCCAGTCCCAGCAGCACAGACGCTTTTGGCCAGATCCTGTTCCTGGCATCATCAGCTGAAAACACACTCTTTAACGGAGATGTTGAAGCATTAGATAAAAGAGGGTGATAGTTTTACCCCCTCATTTTTCCCTTGCAGCAACACATTTCTTTTGGTGGAGGGGAGGGGGGGGGGGGGGGGGGGGGGGTAACACGTCACTGTATAATTACCCTGGGTTTAATCTCTAGTGCTTGTCTGTAATATCAGGACAAACCCGGCCTGCCTCTAATACAGTATTTGAGAACTTCACTGACAGAAGTGTCACACTGACACAGAAACACATTAGAGCACCGTACACGTCCATCTCCTGACTCCATTGCGTTTTACATTGACGCCGAATCCGACAGACAAACTCATACGTGGGGGAAAAAAGTACAGAGACTACTTGAAAATGTCTGGTTTTGTGACACCCGCCCTACACTACCACTCAGATAAAGGCTAGGTTAATAGGCTGTGCTTGTTGACACAGTCGGTGGGTTAAAAACATGGAGAAGGAGCTGGGACAGACAACACCGGCCTTATTTACACCACACTGGGAAATGAGCCGGTCTTTAGAGAACAGGGCTGAGGTTGAAAATACAAGTCTGACATTCCACCAGGCTCCTTAGCGAGGGGCAACAGACAGCATCTGTAATTTACCTTACAGTGGTCAAACGCTTTCATTCAGCGATGGGGGGGGGGGGGGACTGTCTGCAGTCAGCATTTTATACACTGTACTGATAGAACAGGAAAGGCCTCACTCTGGGGCTAGGAGCACAGTTAGGGAGGAAATGCCCTGACTGACTCCCTATACTGAGGACGTCTCAATCACTCTCCACATTGCGGGGCCACGAGAGGATGAAACAACAAGCCGTTATCTCCAACAGACACACACTAAGAAATTAAATTCTCTCATTTTTCAAGATACTGCTTTGTCTGTTTCCTCCGAGCTCGGCTTCTTAACATTCTTCAATTCCATCCAGACGCTCTCTATGTTTGGCAATTGAATGGCAATCTGGGTAAAGGACACAGAGGCAGAAAAAGGAAAGAGGATAGATGAGATTCGCATCCTGTGCTGACATTTTGTGACAGGCTGACATATCGCTTCCTGTGGCCTTACCAGATGATAATTATTCCTAATGTCTCGGCGTGACGCAATGGCACTTGAGTTTTTCCTTCGGTTAATCTTCCACTTAGATTGACAGATCGCATTTCATAAAGGTCCCATTGCCTTCTAGGTAGTTTTACCATTCCAGAAACGCAACGATTTTACCTCACTTTTAGAGTCGGTGAAATAGGGAAACAACACTCTCCACTTCCCTAATAACCCTCACATCTAAACAGGCTAGTTCTCCCTATCAACTACTGAGATAAGAGGGGACTTCAGGCTCTAAACAGGCTGGTTCTCCATATAATATACTGAGGACAGAGGGGACATCAGGGTCTAAACAGGCTAGTTCTGCCTATCAACTACTGAGGACAGAGGGGACGTCAGGGTGAGTATGGTGGTGGTGGTGATGGTTGTAGTGGTGGTGGTCATGGTCATGGTGGTGGTTGTGGTGGTGGTAGTGGTGATGGTGGTTTTCGTGGTGGTGGTGGTGAGTGTGGTGGTGGTGAGTGTGATGGTGGTGAGTGTGGTGGTTGTGATGGTGAGTGTGGTGATGGTGATGGTGATGGTGGTGTGTGTTAATGGTGGTGCTCCAGCTCTCCTGACCCTCAGTGAGATGGACTGGTGTGGGCTAGTCTGAGGGCCCTGACAAGGCCGGGCCTCCCCCTGGCCACCCTCTCATCCAGCCTGATTATGTGTTAAACCAGCCTGCGTGTCTGTCAGGATGGATGGAGAAAGAATGTGAGAGTCGGCAGGCCGGTGAGCGGAGGCCGCAGAGACCCGGAGTGAGAGAGCAGCTTAGAAAGATAGCACCCCATTAGAGTGATAAAGGAGGCCTAGGGAGAGAGCTGCAGTCGACAGGACCAACAGCCAGGCAGACCGGGCTCTGCTCACTGATGAATGCCAGGTGAAGCAGGTCAAACACGATAAAGGAAACAGGTTATTTTCTCATTTCAAAACGCCATTGCCTTTCCTTAAACAGTCTCTGTCGCCACCGCCGCTACGATAGGGAAATGTCTTTATAAATATCAACTATAAACACCGGCCCCACAAAATATGGGAAGCTTGTCTAGGCTGGTTTTTATGAATCCATTTCCTCCGAGAGTCTTTTCCTTCTTCCTTGTTTTGCTTGTTCTGACCTCAGTGCTCCGTTGTCTGGCTACACAGCATAAACACATTTATCTCCTATTCACCCTGCGAGGTGTTGTTTTATCAACTCCATTATACTGCTAACTCAATGTTCATATTACCGGGGACATTCTTTGCTAGTAATTTAAAAACACCCTGCTTCTCAACGTTCACAGAGCCATGAAATTCTATTCCAGAATCATTGCTTTAGGTCCATGACTGGGTTTTATTCTGAGGGCATAATATATAATTATGGACGTGACACTGTGTTGTTGGAGAGGGATGTCAATAGCCCTGGAGAAGCTGGGTTCTTCTGCATACTGTGTGGCTCTGATTAGATGGGTGTTTTTGCCATGGCAAGTAGTGTGTTAGGACATCCATCAAGCTCTGTTTACTGACATGTTGTGTACTCTACACAGTTGTTTTTTTTACGCTAATTCCCTTTGGTTTTTCTTCAACAACCTCTCTTGTTTCCCATGGAGTAAATCTTGCGAGTAATTTCACAGCATCCGCCTAGCAACAGGTGTTTTTAGACTTCTCCACCTCTGTGAGAAAAAAAATCTTGAGGTAGCGTACTGCACTTTTCTACTAAATCTCCCTCTTTTTTATCCATAAAGAAAGAAAAGAAAGAGAAACTAAGCTGAACAGTTGGGCTTTTGCCCCGAGACATGTTAATCTCCCACCTTTGAAAGGCGAGGCGCCTACCCAGCTCCTGGAAACAGTGGCACAACACACAAAGGAGAGGAGGGAGAGAGAACTGAGACCCTGCTGGAACCCTCTTCACAGGGGACGGGGATAGAGTTTCAATGTCTAACCCCTTCCAAACAAGCTACTTTCAAACACCTCCACCTCCTGTGGGCTTTTGAATGGAGGGGTGGAGATAGAAGGAGAGAGGAAACAAGGCTACAGTGAGCAAAAAAACTAAACAAACTTTCAGATGAAGAATTTTAGCTAGAAAGACCAGATTAAATGGCTGGAAAACCTAAAGATGATCATATTGTCACAAATTCTTCCCAAATAGGCCCATACCACACATAGCTTGAATGGCTGTGCCTGGCTATGCGTGCACTCAGCACACCTAGACAACCCCTCCATTCATCGGTGCTACCTTTGCTTAAGGGGAGATAAGTAGCTTTACTATGAGAAACAAAGAGAAGATTAGCATTCCCTTACACTGTGTTGGATGGCACACTGCTTTGGCCTCCAAACAGCCAAACTCCTGAGGAAGTGTCTGGTTGGACGTACCGAGCTAAGATCAAAGCTAGTTAGCCTACTGATCAAACTTTTAAAAGTAAAAAAAATATATTCTGGCTACCTAAATATTATTTAAATCTTAAAGTATTTTCGTTTTATAATTAGAAATATACACATAATTAGGAATGAAATATAACAGAAAAATTGAACTGATTTAACTTATATTAGGTAAAACAGCAGGATAATGTATCAGCTGTGCAATTACTGCTGAATACATTATATTTCTGACATTCCCATTTTGTTGGCTCCACTTAGTCATCCCCAACACCAAAGGAAGAATCTTTAGCCTCAATTTTTGATCACACTTTTAAAAGTAAAAAAATAATCTATTCTGGCTACCTAAATATTATTTAAATCTTAAAGTATTTTCATTTTATAATTAGTAATATACACATAATTAGGAATGAAATATAACAGAAAAATTGAACTGATTTAACTTATATTAGGTAAAACAGCAGGATAATGTATCAGCTGTGCAATTACTGCTGAATACATTATATTTCTGACATTCCCATTTTGTTGGCTCCACTTAGTCATCCCCAACACCAAAGGAAGAATCTTTAGCCTCAATTTTTTGTGTCAAACCTAAAATCAAGGCATCTATATTAAAAACTAAGGCTTAGAAGAGAACAGATTGTATCGGGTGTGATGATAATTATGCCAATACATCCAATTCAATAATCAGTATGTACAGCTGTTTTGGTAAATGTCACATTGATAACAAAGGTCACATTGATAAAAAAAAGGTCACATGATAAGTGTGAAAAAAAACAATATTCACAACCAGTTCACAAACTTTTCAAATCTGTTCCTAGTGCATTACAGCCTGAGCTACCACATGTTGTCAGACATTGAAATAAGCAACAATAAACCCCAGCACCTGTTTCCTCACTTAGCTATCACACTTATTTACTGCATGGGTCTGCAGGTGGAAAATGAAGGACGTTTTCACGTTAAATCATTACAGAATTTATAGCGTTAGTTCCGCATGAGCAGAAACTGAACCTTGTGTCCGTACAAAAGTACACCCTCTTCCAGAGAGAGAGAGAGAGCAAGGTCTTCACTTCTTTAACTCATCATGCAGGGAAAGGCCTTTCCAAATGACTTTCCAGTGACAAAGAAATATCCCTACCTAATCGTCTTTTGTTTAGTTCATTAAACTTGCATGGCGACGGGAGAAAAAAGTCTTAAGGGCAGCTGGCCTGGGCGCTGGCTACCTTTAAATGGAGGATGTGGCTAGATGTAAGAGGACCTCTTATTGCTGAAAGAATTCTACACTGAAGAGAAGAGACTGTACTGCTCTCGGGATAAAAGCAGAGGGCCCAAAGGTCTACCCCGACCCAAAGACCCCTGCAGCTACAACGAATCAGCGCTTAAAATGTCCCCAGTCAGCAACCAAGCATTATCTCCAAATTGTGCCAATGCCCCGCACCCCTCCTACCCCACCCCACTCCAATCCCCATGGACCCACTGCTGTGACAGAAAGGACTGGAACACAGGAACAATTTTAAACCAGCCACTAGTCTCCCTACAGCGGGCCAGCCCCCGTGGCCTCCAGTTACACACAAAGGCGTTCGTTTGGCCTCAGATGGCCGTGCTGATGTGAGCGCTGCTCCACAGAGAAACAGCCAGGTCAACTTAATGAGGCAGAGAGAACCATCAATCCAGATTTGACAACCAACTACACACCAAGTCTAAACCCAGCTCAGGTCCTGACAACCAACTACACACCACATCTAAACCCAGATCCTGTCCTGACAACCAACTACACTCCACATCTAAACCCAGATCCTGTCCTGACAACCAACTACACACCGCATCTAAACCCAGATCCTGTCCCGACAACCAAATACACTCCACATCTAAACCCAGATCCTGTCCTGACAACCAAATACACTCCACATCTAAACCCAGATCCTGTCCTGACAACCAACTACACTCCACATCTAAACCCAGATCCTGTCCTGACAGCCAACTACACACCACATCTAAACCCAGATCCTGTCCTGACAACCAACGACACTCCACATCTAATCCCAGATCCTGTCCTGACAACCAACGACACTCCACATCTAAACCCAGATCCTGTCCTGACAACCAACTACACTCCACATCTAAACCCAGATCCTGTCCTGACAACCAACGACACTCCACATCTAAACCCAGATCCTGTCCTGACAGCCAACTACACACCACATCTAAACCCAGATCCTGTCCTGACAACCAACGACACTCCACATCTAATCCCAGATCCTGTCCTGACAACCAACGACACTCCACATCTAAACCCAGATCCTGTCCTGACAGCCAACTACACACCACATCTAAACCCAGATCCTGTCCTGACAACCAACTACACTCCACATCTAAACCCAGATCCTGTCCTGACAACCAACTACACTCCACATCTAAACCCAGATCCTGTCCTGACAACCAACTACACTCCACATCTAAACCCAGATCCTGTCCTGACAACCAACTACACTCCACATCTAAACCCAGATCCTGTCCTGACAACCAACTACACTCCACATCTAAACCCAGCTCAGGTCCGTGGCTGTTCCAGTTCAAACAAATGCTAATCACGAGTTTATGGATTATAATAATCACGATAATTAGAACAAACATGCTTTTTTGCATCTGAATAAGCGGTACCACTGTGCTGCTTTGCTTACGTGAGCAGATCAAATTATTTGGAGTGGGGAAAAACAGGCGGCTTGAGTCAAGAGAACATTGGCTGTTTTATTCATTTTTATACAATGAATTTGCTTAGATTTTTGATTTAGTAATAACCTAGCACAGAAACACACTCATTGCCTGCCTCGCAAAGTAGCTTGTATTCCTCTGTGCAGTGCCTTTGCTCTTTTTAATCCCTTGTTATGAGAAAAAGGCAGTTTCTTCTGCTTCTCATTAGTAGACTGAATCATAGTTTCTTCCTCAGAGAACTGGAAAGAGCACAGATTGGTTTAAATTGTAAAGGTGGAGAGCTATAATAAACAGGGTAGTCATTTTAATGTTGGATACAATGTCTCTCCCTTTTAAATATACACCACCACTTCCGAATGAGAAATAAAAGAATAAAAATCAAAGTTTCCCTGGATACAAGACTCCTAGCTGCACAACGCTGCCAGGCCTGACATTCTGCGGGAAACTTTAACATGTGAAATGAAATACAAATGCCTCATTTTCTAAACAAAACAGTTTCACAGGGCTCACTCATTTCCATTTCATTTAGGTATGGTAAGTATTTGTTTCAGAGTCATATGCAAAAATAGAATATGCCCATATGCATTGATTCACATCCAGTGGTCGGCAACCATGCTTTTTTCCCCGGCCCCCACAGTTTTCATTAAAAACACATACAGCATACAATACTAAAATATTTGGGGGTTTTAGTTTTGGGTCAAAATAGACAGTAAAATTCAGAAAATAATAATAATAATTGAGTAAATCTGTTCTTAAGTATTCCCACTTTTAAAAAATAAGGGAAATTCACAAACATGTCTCAATGTTACCAAGGTTATACAATTATTGTTATTTTAAAATCAAATCTATTTTTGGGCTTAGTCAATTTGCAGTGTACAAATTATAATTATGTTCCGGTCCCCCGAACATCCGCTCTGAAACAAATCGGCCCGCGGCTGAATCTCGTTGTCTTTACTCTAACATAATGCATATTGGGTTGCTGCTATATCAAATCAAACGAAAACTCTATCTTTAACGTTTGTCCCTACTGTTTGTCATTCTTGCAGATATTATACCTAGAGATAAAAGTTGATACATCGAGGGTGTAAAATCCAGACCTAAAAATATCCGGAATAAGTCTCCCTGAAACATTGCTGCTCGCTGCCTGGTCATTGGTAATAGGTTTTTCTTTCACCTCGCTTGATAAGCTGCTGGAACTAAATCATGTATATATAAATATGAATCAGAGGACAGTAAAATATAATCCACTTAACGCTTGTGGGGACACACCAACTTGCCCAGAAGACACCATTACATGAAATGTATTTAACCCCTTAGCTGAATACCAGTTAATCAAATGGGGCAAAACCACACCTAATATTCGTATTAAGCACTTTTTGAGTCATGTTAGTTCAAAATGGAGGCTAACTAACTGACACACATTATTCATCTATAGATCTGTCACTGTCAGGCCAAATTAGAGACCCAAGTTGAATTTCATCTATAGACAAAATCATAGTTAAACATTCTCCATTTGGACGCCAACAGAGGACAATAAGAAGAGATATGTGGGTAGACATTGTTGACCCTAAAAGAGAGACCTTTGCTATTTTGTGTCAGATGGCGTTATTTCCAAGGTGACACTGGCGTCTCTCATTGACTATGCTTAAGGTCAGTGAATATTAACTTAATTTACACATGGCTGCAAACAAGGCTGCCTGCCTTTTGTGCTTAGTAACGTGAGCGCCCTAGATGACAGAACACTGCCAAGACGGAAGATGGATGATCGCAGCAGTTGACCCTTGTTCATCAGAAGAGTCACCTCTCTGGCCCCCTCTCCCCGCACAACAATAGCCCCCTCCCCATGCCTCAGCAGCCCTCATCTCCACTTGCACTAACAGGTTCAGACAATTCCATCGATCCCCGGTTCCATACCTCTTGAGATTGCGGGCTTTATTTTCCTTTGGCTATCTAAACTGTGGCACAGATGTCTTTTTTTGTAATTGCTCAGCCACCATTCTGTTGGGAGGGATCCGATCGGACAGGGGAACACTATGTCAGATGACAACGTCTTGCCGTTTAGTGTCCCTGTGGCATGTGGGGGAAAGTGACTCGGCCCAGGGTCTTAGCACCTTACCGTGCGTCAGGGAGAAAGGCAGAGAGGGAGGGAGGCAGGGAGGGAAGGCTCTGTCTGTTGTCTCCTCTGGGAACTTTGTAGACCGGTGGCTCTACACTTCAATCTTCCTTTAAGAGGAAAATCAATAACTTATTACATAAGCTCAACACTTTTTTCCCCACTTACACCCCGAGCAGGCAGAGAGGGGACTTAAAAATGTGCTTAGAAGTGCTCTGTTGCATAAAAGCCGACCATTTCTTTCCCAGTGACTTGTTCTCCTTGGACAAAACAGGCACATACTCTATTACACTGTGACTATACATATGGGGTGTGTAAGTATGTGAGGTTGTTTGTTTCTGTCGATATGTGTCTCTCCAGCTTCTAACAAATCAAAAAATGTAAATCTCCATATCAACTATTAGTAATGTCTAAGGCTTGGTGTATAAGCCTACATACTATTTATTTGAATCCCCCCCAAAAACTAAACTAATTCATTTTGAGACTTGATGCTAGCTGTCAACCATGTTTGTGTTTCAAAGCAACAGATACAATGGCCCCACAGTCTATCACTGTGCTCCCTGCCAGGTCAAACAAACAAAAACAGGAACAACCCTGAAGCTGTGGAAGAATGCAGCTTTTCACCAGAAGCTAGCCGACACGGGCGGTGACAAGACTAGCCACCGTCCGTCACCAAATTATTTCAATCTTGAGTGATTTCAATCCAGTTGCGTCTCCTGGGGATTCCGTGTGCACCACCATTTGAATAATTAAGCTCAGGAGCGGTTGTAAAGGACAGCCATTTGGAGCATTATTAAAATCACACCTTATCAATCCGGAGGAGCGTCAAGATGCATGAGGACCCCTGACTCCTGGCTTTATTTGAAATGCTAAATAGTGGCCTTGCCTGGGCCTGGAGCTGGGGCTACCTGGTGCCCCTCTCCCCTCCACATAGACAGACACACCTTGGCTTGTGTGGTCAACCGCATCACAGTTAGGTCCTTCCCTCAGGGGTCTCAGCCCATCAATCAGCCGTAGACTAACTCCTGTCTGACTTCCTGACACACCAAGATGGATGGTGTCAGTGTCTGCAGGATGCTGTATCCTCTCATGAATGATCTTGTTAGCATGTAGCGATAGCGCTGGGATAAGGTTGTGTTTTTATCTGTTTACTTGAGAGACTAGGCCTCCCACACTGGAGAAAGAGTTGAACAGGTGAATAGTTCATCAGTTCTCAAGAGTCGGTTGCTTTAGGGTATAATTATGTGATGTGTTAAAATTGGACAACCTACATTCCTGGCAAAACAAAGACACCAATGTCTGTCCACAAGGGCCCTCTATTTCTCGTAACGACTCAGTGGCTCCATTTCTGAATGGCCACTATTTTAACACCACACACTTCTATGCAAATAAACCCTGTGCACGTTGCAAGGACACTTAAAATGTGCCCTTTTCAACACCCATAACACTGATTCTCCTAACATTGGGAGAGAGAAACACAGGTATTTATAGTGCTGCAGATGCCACAAAATAGTTAAAGAGAGACAGAGACGGGGAGGGAGAGGAGTGAAAGACATGCAGTCCCTCTCCAGTGACGGTGATGAATGAGTGGATCACAACACGTTTTGGAGGAGGCCTCTGCATTCGCAGAGGGGGGGCTCCTAGTCCTCGAATGTCATGACTGACAGCTCAACTCACTTGCTCCTCCTGCAGCCTTCTGCTCAATATTTCACAGATGGACATTTTACAATTGGAGGATACTGCATATATTGAAAATAGGACAGTGAGCGGAATGTGTATCTATTTTCTATATAGAAAGTCACATTATCGCAAGCAGGATGCTAAAAGAGAGGCCTGGGTGAAGACTGAGTAAACTCCAACACAAGTATTGTAGCTGTACTGTAGCTAAGGGGCAGTTACAGAGGACAAAAGCCTCTTCCATTCTAGGCCCCATTGAAGTGGTGTTCAACCGATGGAAAACTGTTGGATTTTCCCCTTGCTCTAGGAGAAACCACTGAATGGGCGATTTAATATCAACAGATCTCTGCGAGAAGCTGCTGATTCTGCAGTAAGATGTTCATTTTATTTAGATTAACTACCCCTCAATACAATGGCCAGCCATGCCCCAATGGAAATAAATCTCTTATAAAGTTACCATGTTGAGAAAGGATTTGAATCACTCATACACAGGTGGGTATGTTTTCCACCTCATTAAGGACAGTTTTAGCTGGCACAGTAGTTGGACCAGTTAATTGCCTCGAATGGGCAACAGTTCAGTTCTAACAGGCCTGCTTTACAAGCAGAAGAGCAGGCTTCAGCTGGTACTTTTAGACAAAGCTTTGATGTAATATATGCTACATTTTTTGCTCCAAAATAATATAAACGACTACACAAAAAAGGACTCACCGGGTGTTGAACAAGCTCTAACCTCTAACCACATTTTAGAGCAAGATAACTCAAGAGGCAATTTTTGTTTGTTTTTGATAATATCACCTAAGTACACTTCACATGGTAGAAGGTATAGACCTACCTCTCTGGTGGAGGCCTACGTGTTGCCTGAAAGTGGCCAGCCTGCCTGGACCTCTAGTTTGTCCTGAGACACATTTCCTTTAATTATTACTGGTCACTACCCCTCATAAGCTGCTTAGAGGGACACTGCCCATTCCGTGAAAGAAAAAAAGCTTGGCTGACAAGACAGAGCACTTAAACTCTGTGACTTAAGTAGTTCCCCTTTAATCCACAGTGATTGTTATCTTACAAGTCAGGTGGCCGCTGAAAATAATCTTTTGTGCAATTAGAGTGACATAAAGCATTTAATGCTAACTGCCGAGGCATGGTGCTAGGACCAAACAACACAAAATGCATATCCGCAGCGACTTTAATTGTGTTTCCTGTTAGGGCCCTTCATAAATATCTTGGGGCCTAAATGCCACAGTATGGCGGCTATTTGTTTTCTCTCTCTGTCGGGGTTGTTTGGAAGGGGCAGAGGGATACTGAGATTGGTTGGACATCCTCCAGACCTGTCTATTCTGCAAGTGATTGCCTTGGCCAGCAGCCAGCCAGAGAGGGAAGTGCTCTTACCGAGGAGCACTGAGCTAAACTGAAGTGCAAGTTATCATTTAATCCCAGTGTCAACAGAACCATGGCTATAAATTAAGAGCCTGCTAATCAAACAATTAACATGGATTCCAATTATTACACTGAGGATTTTCAGGCCTCCATACTTTATCCATCATTAATATGGCCCTCAAATCAGCTGCTTTCATTTTATTTGCCACCACAACTATTCAATGTGGCCTAGATTGTCCTTTGCCTGTTTTGTATAATTAAAAACTCAAATACTCAACAGATTCTTTCTGTTGTTTAGGCATGGGTGACCCTGTGCAAAACCATAAATCAAAGGGAAAAACGAGTCTAAACATTTACATTTGAATGAGGCACATTTTCTGCTTACCAATAAGTTTCCTATTTCCCCTAATTAAAACAATAATATTTTTTCCATATTGAAAATTGCAGTGTAGCAGAGGATAGAAAAAGTTATGCCACTAATGAAAATGACGTATAGAGAGGATAGAGCAAGATGAATATAACTGCACTCACGTTCACATGCATCGCCCTTCTGATGAAATCCAGCTTTGCATATACATTTCCCTATAGGCACCAGCCATTCTCCCTCTGCGCTGCAGTGCATCTTGGGAGCGTTATCGGCCTCCTCCTCGGCGTCACTGACACACATGCCCTCGACCTCGACCAGAGAGGAGAATTCTGATCCCGTAACAGTGTCTGGGAAAGTGGCCAGGTTCTCAATGATGGACCAGCACTTCTTGTAATAAACGTTGACAGAGACCAGAGCGATGCATGCCCCTACATCCTGGAAGGCCAGGTAAAACCCTCGTCTGGACAGCGGCCCAATGATGCGCACTTCTGTATTCAGCTTCATCTTCCTCTCTCCCAGGTCCCCCTGAGTGAAGCTCTCATCTGCTGCGATTGTGTCGATTTTCACGTACTGGTTCTCTCGTATATTCCTGCCGACCTCCGAATCGGTTTCCTGATAATACAAGTTGAATGTCTCCTTGCACGTGCCCACCACACCGGGTAGACTGTTACAATCCCTCAACGTGAACTTCAGTTCCACAAAAATCCTCTGGGCATCGCCCTTCTCTATCCAGCTAGTCCGAAGCCAGTTGTTCTGATTGGGCTCCATGACCTGACAAACCTGGTATGTGCGAATGGGGGTGTAGTTTTCATCCAACCCGCTGATCTCTTCCCACTGAAAAGAACAGATCACAAGTTTGGTACATTTATATGGATTGGTTCTCAACAACAACATACTTTTGCAAGGAAATGAAAACACAACAATGTAAATACTGGCTGGTTTTGTGTCCTACTGTAGTGTTGATTCAATAGAGTGTTTTAACATATTAATAAAGACGTGTACAAGGTGTAACAACTAGTAATAACACTGTCTAAATTTGGGTTAGCTAAATGAAATCACAAAAACATAGGGCATGAAAATACCTCCATTATTGGAGCACTTTAAAAACAATTGGTCATCCATTTTGCTTTTATAGTATTTGGAAATGAGTATGGAACTATTAAACAAAACCCATAAACCTCTGTTATTATGAAATCAGACCTAAAGAAATATTAGAAAACAGAGATAAGCCTAAAGTTAGATATTCCTAATATAGCAAATAAGTAAATCTGATAAGCATAAAAACAAATGGATCAACTACAATTACTTTCCAGTCATATTGCTAGATTTGTATTTATTTATTATTTAAATGTTGTTATTTTAGATTTTAAAACCTTTACGGACAGGCTATTATGGAAAGGTGACATGAGGCCTGGGCTACATCAAAAACAAAATCAATATCTCTTCACTTACATGTCACCCATCCTATAGATTTTCAGGACTGCTACAATTAACAACAATTAACATAAACAAACATCCCACCCAAATGGCCTTTCTCGAACTCTGGTCCGACACTGTGACAATTTTATAAAGCTTGCCTCTGGATAGTGCGACTGGTAATGACCCAGAGGCACATATCCATGGTAATGACCCAGAGGCTCATATCCATGGTAATGACCCAGAGGCTCATATCCATGGTAATGACACAGAGGCACATATCCATGGTAATGACCCAGAGGCACATATCCATGGTAATGACCCAGAGGCACATATCCATGGTAATGACCCAGAGGCACATATACATGGTAATGACCCAGAGGCTCATATCCATGGTAATGACCCAGAGGCTCATATCCATGGTAATGACCCAGAGGCACATATCCATGGTAATGACCCAGAGGCACATATCCATGGTAATGACCCAGAAGCACATATCCATGGTAATGACCCAGAGGCTCATATCCATGGTAATGACCCAGAGGCACATATCCATGGTAATGACCCAGAGACACATATCCATGGTAATGACCCAGAGGCACATATGCATGGTAATGACCCAGAGGCACATATCCATGGTAATGACCCAGAGGCTCATATCCATGGTAATGACCCAGAGGCACATATCCATGGTAATGACCCAGAGGCTCATATCCATGGTAATGACCCAGAGGCACATATCCATGGTAATGACCCAGAGGCACATATCCATGGTAATGACCCAGAGGCACATATCCATGGTAATGACCCAGAGGCTCATATCCATGGTAATGACCCAGAGGCACATATCCATGGTAATGACCCAGAGGCACATATCCATGGTAATGACCCAGAGGCACATATCCATGGTAATGACCCAGAGGCTCATATCCATGTTAATGACCCAGAGGCACATATCCATGGTAATGACCCAGAGGCACATATCCATGTTAATGACCCAGAGGCACATATCCATGTTAATGACCCAGAGGCACATATCCATGGTAATGACCCAGAGGCTCATATCCATGTTAATGACCCAGAGGCACATATCCATGGTAATGACCCAGAGGCACATATCCATGTTAATGACCCAGAGGCACATATCCATGTTAATGACCCAGAGGCACATATCCATGTTAATGACCCAGAGGCACATATCCATGTTAATGACCCAGAGGCACATATCCATGTTAATGACCCAGAGGCACATATCCATGGTAATGACCCAGAGGCACATATCCATGTTAATGACCCAGAGGCACATATCCATGGTAATGACCCAGATGCACATATCCATGGTAATGACCCAGAGGCACATATCCATGGTAATGACCCAGAGGCTCATATCCATGGTAATGACCCAGAGGCACATATCCATGGTAATGACCCAGAGGCACATATCCATGGTAATGACCCAGAGGCACATATCCATGTTAATGACCCAGAGGCACATATCCATGGTAATGACCCAGAGGCACATATCCATGTTAATGACCCAGAGGCACATATCCATGGTAATGACCCAGAGACACATATCCATGGTAATGACCCAGAGGCACATATCCATGGTAATGACCCAGAGGCACATATCCATGGTAATGACCCAGAGGCACATATCCATGGTAATGACCCAGAGGCACATATCCATGGTAATGACCCAGAGGCACATATCCATGGTAATGACCCAGAGGCTCATATCCATGGTAATGACCCAGAGGCACATATCCATGGTAATGACCCAGAGGCACATATCCATGGTAATGACCCAGAGGCACATATCCATGGTAATGACCCAGAGGCACATATCCATGGTAATGACCCAGAGGCACATATCCATGTTAATGACCCAGAGGCACATATCCATGGTAATGACCCAGAGGCACATATCCATGTTAATGACCCAGAGGCACATATCCATGGTAATGACCCAGAGGCACATATCCATGGTAATGACCCAGAGGCACATATCCATGGTAATGACCCAGAGGCTCATATCCATGGTAATGACCCAGAGGCACATATCCATGGCAATGACCCAGAGGCACATATCCATGGTAATGACCCAGAGGCACATATCCATGTTAATGACCCAGAGGCACATATCCATGTTAATGACCCAGAGGCACATATCCATGGTAATGACCCAGAGGCACATATCCATGGTAATGACCCAGAGGCACATATCCATGGTAATGACCCAGAGGCACATATCCATGGTAATGACCCAGAGGCACATATCCATGGTAATGACCCAGAGGCACATATCCATGGTAATGACCCAGAGGCACATATCCATGGTAATGACCCAGAGGCACATATCCATGGTAATGACCCAGAGGCACATATCCATGGTAATGACCCAGAGGCACATATCCATGGTAATGACCCAGAGGCACATATCCATGGTAATGACCCAGAGGCACATATCCATGGTAATGACCCAGAGGCTCATATCCATGTTAATGACACAGAGGCACATATCCATGTTAATGACCCAGAGGCACATATCCATGGTAATGACCCAGAGGCACATATCCATGGTAATGACCCAGAGGCACATATCCATGGTAATGACCCAGAGGCACATATCCATGGTAATGACCCAGAGGCACATATCCATGGTAATGACCCAGAGGCACATATCCATGGTAATGACCCAGAGGCACATATCCATGGTAATGACCCAGAGGCACATATCCATGGTAATGACCCAGAGGCACATATCCATGGTAATGACCCAGAGGCACATATCCATGGTAATGACCCAGAGGCACATATCCATGGTAATGACCCAGAGGCTCATATCCATGGTAATGACCCAGAGGCACATATCCATGGTAATGACCCAGAGGCACATATCCATGGTAATGACCCAGAGGCACATATCCATGTTAATGACCCAGAGGCACATATCCATGGTAATGACCCAGAGGCACATATCCATGTTAATGACCCAGAGGCACATATCCATGGTAATGACCCAGAGGCACATATCCATGTTAATGACCCAGAGGCACATATCCATGGTAATGACCCAGAGGCACATATCCATGTTAATGACCCAGAGGCACATATCCATGTTAATGACCCAGAGGCACATATCCATGGTAATGACCCAGAGGCACATATCCATGTTAATGACCCAGAGGCACATATCCATGGTAATGACCCAGCCAGAAAGACATAATAATACTGGACTGTGTTGAAATTTCACATTTAAATCTAGATTTTCCTCCATTGAGGTAACGCTGAGAAGAATAGTGTTAATTGGAGTATTATATGTTCTCAGAGGTGTAGGCTAGTTAGTGTCCCACTTACCCCACCAGGAGGAGAAGATATCCACTCCAGCTCTGTCTGCTGTGCCTTAGAATCCAACAGAATCACTAGCGACAGGAAATAAAAGAGTAGAGCAGATGATTAATTCTCTGTATGTGCCACTGTCAGTTCGACAAATATTATTAAATGAATAAGCTATGAAAGTCTACAGCCTGATACAGTATGTGAGGGCTAGATGACTAGACACATGACCCATTTTATGCAGCCAGCTATGGAAATGAACCATTACAGGCTGTGCAATAGGGTATTTATTTGATGACAATACGTTTACCTCAATGGCACTGCCCTGAGAACTGATTTCACATTGAAGACTACTGGATAAACGCATGTCACATACAGTAGGCTACCCTTCCTATTAAGACTAAGGCCAGCTTTTATCTCCATTAAGCTAAATGGTAAGTGTTATTTGTGACAACGTTGGGTTTCATGAAGCCTACAACCCAGATAAACATGGGGTAAAATGGCAACATTATTTAAACCTATCTATCTGTTTGTGTCTTTTCAGTATGGAGGCACACATACTGGTGCAATAGGGTCAGACAAGAACACCTGCCTCTATACGTAAATCTAAGACAATAAAAAGCAATGCACGAGTCCTTGCTGTGCCATGGGCGACAGCCGCACTGACAAGAGAAATATAATCCTAAAACTGTTCGGCTGTAGTCTACCAACGGCAACATGAATTTGGTGTAAAAGTGTCACTTACCTAACATATATATATATATATATATATATATATATACATATATACATATATATATATGCATTTAATAGATTATTAGCAGGTAGACTTTTTATTCATTCACCCTAATAGAGCCTCAGAGCGTACTGCCGATTCCTCACCTTGAACGCAGAGCCGTGAAAGAAAGTGTTTAATAGCAGAGTTACTATAGGCTAAATATAATTTCAATCTATTGATCAGACATGCGATCATATATTATAGCCCCATATGCTTTAAATCATTTACACAGACCGTTTCAAACTTCAGACAGACTCGAAAATAGTTGTATTTCAGAATCATTACGGTGTGTTTACGAATACAATAATCACCTTAAAAGTGAAGGTCGGCAACTTGGCAATCCTTTAATATTATTTACCTCCTTCCAATTGTATTTGTTTATTAATAAGTCAATTTCTTTAGCAAAATGAACCTTTAGTTCATTTATATAAACAGTATACCTTGATCTTGCTATCTCTCCGTGTCTGTGATATAGACTTTCCTTGTGCGCTCTCGCTATGTGCATGTCAGTTTTTATAGACTCATTTCAGGTCTTTCAAACATGAACTCCTGTAATGACAAGGAGGGTTAATGTGTACCATACTTAGGGTGAATGGGTTGGTATTAGTTTACCCATCGATCTTGGAAGTTTATCCCAAGTCATGATATGAGACTGAGTGGAATGACAATCTAAATGTAGACTATTTTAGGCTTGAAAACAACCATTTCACCATCGTCCGTATAGAGCCTTATTTTGGATTTGGTGCCACGCGTAAAAGCCTACTAAAATAGCCTACGACGGGTCGTTTGTCACGCAAACGCTGTGTAATGTCCACAGACTGCAATCCACTGACTAACAACACTGTAATGTCATTGAACTAATGTCTTGACATATTGTATTTTTTAAACATTTGACAAATACAGGAATGATCATTCGTGCGCAAGCAACAAAATCGCAGGATCATCTACTGCGCGCTATTTCTCTGGATGTCACTACGCGCGATTGCCGATCAGTTTTTGAGATGTAGCCTGGATGAGGCGATGATGAGAGGTTATCAAACTTTATTACATACCTTCTTTCGCATTCTGCGCTTTTCCAGTGTTCATCAAACAACATAAATGAAGGCAAAATGTAATCCACAAACACGGTATCGACGTAGAACCCATGTTGTAAATGGAAGTTAGCTAGACAGTATTCGCTTTTCCACCTTGGCGTGCACTTCCCATTGACGACGCTAAAACAGCTCTATGTACGAACCTGCCGTGTCTCACTCAAATAGCATCCGCATCTGCTGGGCGTGGACTGTACCACAACTGATGTCACTCAACTAGACTGACAGAAGAATGATCCACTCGCGGCTGGTAGAAAAGTATCCTGTGCAAGCATTGTGACAAATACATTCGTTGCAGAGGCTGTTCTTCAGGATAATTGAATGAATTAAGGTTTTAGTCAATGTTACAGTCTAGTCTTCTTTGGGCAAGATGGACCTCTTTGCTTTGGGTAAGACCATGGTAAGAAACTTTCCTTCCATACAAGACAAAGCAAATAGTTATCAGCCTACATTAACATAGCCTAAACCAAAAAACTCTAATCCAAAGTATGTGATGCATTACCCTGAAATAACAACATAAATCTAAAAAGATTAAGGGCTATCTGGGCAAATAATGTTGTTATAAACTGTTACCATACTTTCACCATGTCACCACTTCGCTGTAATGTCCCATGTATTTGTTTAGAAGAGTGAGTAAAGACAATGGGTAGAGACATTGGAGTAGTGTGCATCATCTTCAGAAAAACAAACTGCATTATTGGTTAAGGACTTGAAAGTAAACATTTCACTGTAACACCTGTTGTATTCGGCGCATGTGACAAATACAATTTGATTTGAGAACGCCACCTTAAGACAGGAGTCTGGGCATTAGGAGGAGATGAGTTGACTCCTTATGTTGTGTTGTGTTGCTGCATGGAAAACTGCTACAGTAAAGATGGAACTAACTGCCTCCTGGGGTTCGAAGTAGGGCTCTACATCAAGATAAACACAGAACACAATTAAAAAGTGTAACATTAATTTCCCGTTGCTCAGTTGATTTATCACTGATAAGTTAAAGCGTAAAAGAGAAACGCAGTAACATAGACAACATGTGTTTCAGCTCACCAATTAATCACAATTTACCTATACCAAGTAAAAACAGCTGTAATTATGGCCCACAAATATTGATTAATAAACTATGTACATCATGAATGGATGTAAGGAGACATTCAAGTTTTATGTACCAAACTTTTTGTTTGACATGTTTATTATGCAAATTACTCTTAATCCTCTTCACCTGTGAAACGTGTTCCACCAATGTATTATGCTGTATCCTTCATTATTAGACCATTTAAATGTCTTAAAGTTACCTTCATTATACAGCATGTTTTATTATTTATAGTTATAGTTTATCTCAATCATTTAAACCGTGACTTTAATCATTGATTTGAAAAATAATTCTTATGTTCAGTGGGGGGGCATCATTTCAGACCTGTTGACTGTGTTTATTTACTGTACCACTGACTGTCATTATACTCTGTCTCTTGGATTTGTATCAAAGACATTTGAATATTCATGGCTATTTGTTATTCACTCTCAATCTTTGGCTTGATTCCCACGTGACAAGCTCAGGCATTACAAAGCTTCCCCATCGCTAGAATACAAGGATATTCAAAGAGTAAACAATGCATAAATGTTTCTACATTTACAAGTAGTTTCCCGAAAAGCACAATGCTGTCTTTTTATGATGTTAATATTAACATTCCGGCATTAATACATCATAGAATATCCCATGATCCATCAAACCATATTCTGTATTATGCCAAGGAATTGTCACTCTGGGTCAGATCTCAGGTCATTATAAGCTTCCAAGATGCATTACCTCTATTTGTTTTTACTATCTGTTGCTTACTGTGACCATGGCACTCTCTAATTGGGCTCTTATTATTATAGCTGTGCTGTGGTTAGTGGTCATGTGGAAGTGACACTCTTCACAAGGGAAGACGTATTGTTGTAGTGGTGGTGTTCACTGTTTTATAGATTGTGTCACAAATGGCACCTTATTCCCTTTTCAGGGTGTGAATTGTGACTAAATAAAGAATAGTGTGCCATTTGGTACGCAGCTCTAGTAAAGCTATCAGCAGCAACTAGGCCTAGTCTCTGCAATAAGGTGTGGATAAGTTATTACACAGGAACCCATATATATGTGACAGATGAAAGGTACACATAAATACATATAAATCATCATTTTTGAATGGTGTAGATTAGGCAATGAAATCCTATTTTTGCATATAATATTTAAATTATAGCAACTTATGTTGAAACGGGTGTCCAACTGTCCATCATATGGGGAAACAATGATGAGAGAGTGGCCAGAGGGTTAGATGCAGCTGTTGCTGCAAAACCAAGTGTTCTTTCAAGCTGTGAACTGACAGACACTTACCATTCAGTCTGTTTAAGGAACCCCCTAGTTGTTGAGATATCATTGGATATGAATGTGACATCATTAGGCAAGTGGATGTACTGTAGCCTACCAAAACCAAATCAATTCATAAAGCCTGAGAAGAAATTACCATCTGCGACCAATAATTCACAAGAGTAACTACAAGTTTAGTGACACATACGCAATAGTCTATTATACAGCTATATACAACATTTATTTTCTGGTTCCCTTCCAGTGAAAGTTGATCCTCCACCAACCACACTGTCGTCATCAGCAGGCAGTTACAAAACACTTTTCTTTTTAGCTTCTTTCCCTGCAGGACTGAATTCTGTGGTTCTCACCAAAAGCAATCTGAAGACTGCTGAGAAGTTGTTGACTGGCTACTTATAACATCCTGGACTCAGGGATAGACGTAACATAGTTCACTTAAATGTATTGATTTGTCATCGTCCATCATTCATTTCGCATTATATGTTACACATTACAATTTGTATAATATGTTACGAATTTGCAAAATGTATGATATGATATGAATTCCAATTTGCTGTGGCTAAAGTTAGCTAGGTGGCTAATGCTAATGTTAGCTAGGTGGCTAACATTAGCTGGGTTAGGGGACAAGGCTGGGTATTAGGAGTTAGTATTAGGAGTTAGGTTAAAGGGTTAAGGTTAGAGTTAGGCGAAGGGTTAGCTAACATGCTAAGAAATTGCAAAGTAGCTCAAATGTAGTAAGTAGTTATAAAGTTAATAAAGAGCTAAAACGCTGAAGTTGTCAGTGATGAGATTCGAACACAGAACACCCACCCCAACCAACCACCCTACTTTCGTTTTTTACCTTTAGTAACCTTCTGTCTTATGTAACCATACCAAGCGGAACATATTTTTCTAATTTGAATGTCCAGGAACACACCACCCAGAGCTGTAAAGTGGCACTCCATTTTCCTTTTAACCTAATTTAACACCTGATTTACTTTTCTTCAGGATCGGTGTCCCATCCACGGGACAGTTGAGCTAACGTAGGCTAATGCAATTAGCATCAGGTTGTAAGTAACCAGAAGTAGTCAATATAACTCTTTGTTAGGCGCTTTTGATATGTGCAGCGACAGAATTCAGAACATGTTCTTACAATGTTCTCCCTGTACACCAAGTCAGAACCGTAAGATAAATAAAGGGGGCATACAAGCAGATAATGAAAGCTCTTACAATATTCAATGATTACATTTCTCAAAAACAGGTTATAGGCTACATGTGCACCACCAAGTCAGAACAGTAGGCAAAATTAAGAGGTGACAATAGACCAAATTTTTAGGGCGAGGCACATGTGCTACTAAGCGCTTACTACACAACATAAACTTAGTATTACTTTCTTAGCTACAGTATATCTCCCTGGCATATTACATCATTTATTCAGCAGCATATAAGACATTTTGATGTGCTCATTTGAACAGGAAGGTGGTGCTGCGGTCCTTCGTTGGCAAATTTTGTCATCAAAGAAAGAGAAAGAGGCCGGATTTACAATTCCTTAGTTGAATGACCGTTCAAAACATATTTCCCCAGTTTGAGCTCGTTTATTTACAACTTCCCAGCTGTAATGCTTGCAGTTAGCAACTGTCACCGATTCCTTCCAAACCACTCATTGTTGAATTTGCGATTTCTAACTTTGTCACGTCCTGACCATAGAGAGCCTTTATTTTCTATGATGGATTAGGTCAGGGCGTGACTGGGGGGTTAGTCTAGTTTATATTTTCTATGTGGGGTTCTAGATTGTTTTTTCTATGTTGGGGTTTTGGTATGATTCCCAATTAGAGGAAGCTGGCTATCGTTGTCTCTAATTGGGGGTCATACTTAAGTAGCATTTTTTCCACCTGTGGGTTATGGGATATTGTTTATGTTTTGAGTTAGTGTTGTAGTCACGGTTCATTGTTTGTTAGTTATTGTTTATTGTTTTGCCTTTGCTAAAGTTTCACTTTCTTTATTCAATTATGTGGAACTCAACATATGCTGCACCTTGGTCCATTTCTACGAACGAACGTGGCAAACTTGTTATGTCATGTTACTGTCCAATGACCAATGAGCACCGATACCCTTCATCTATAATTTCTCTTCATATGACAAGGATTAAAAATGATATGCCAGTAGATTGTCGACTTGATTCATGATGATGACTGCCAGCTGAAATGTTGAAAGTAAGATGTTGACATGATCAGCCCAATCAAAGCTGCTGTACATATAATGTGTGATTTGACATCATTTTATTTGTGGCCAATGACCTTGACCCTTTTTGGAAGGGCACTTATAATGTAACTCTATGGCAGGACCCAAAGGGCTTAAACATTTCAATGTCTACCCTTACTAAGATCTCAGAATTGGTTATGACGTAGTGTCCCCATGAGTGACAGAACACTGAGCCTATCACGGCGCAATGCTCCTATTTTCTGTTTGGCTTGTCCCACCACCATAGAAAGCACTGATCTAGGCTGAAACACCTGCATTTTGGAGCTGCCTTAATCAAGAAAACAAAAAAGAGACCATGTTTGTATGCGGCTTTATTAACTCAATGATATATATATATATATATATATATATATATATATATATATATATATATATATATATATATATATATATATATATATTTTACATTATTTGCAAACTGATATGTGACACATATTAAGGCCAAAATAGCATGCAAAATAGGCAAGTCCCCCCCCAATTTAAAAAATACAATAAAAACTATATTTTTTATTATTGTTTATTTCTTAAAATATGGGGCTCAAAACAGGTGGGGCGCTGCCCTGAATGACGTGTCGCCACTGCCCCACCTACATGTACAAATTACCTCGACTAACCCCTCACTTTGACTCGGTACCGGTACTCCCTGCAATATAGCCTCATTATTGTTATTTTACTGTGTTACTTTTCTTGAACTGCACTATTGGTTAAGTGCTTGTAAGTAAGCATTTCACGGTAAGGTCTATGTGACAAATAAAGTTTGATTTGATTTGATCTCTCCCTTCACTCCATGAACCAATTGGGGAGAGGGAGTGAGAGCAGGCAGCAAAATAAGCAGGTTAATGCATATTACTATTGACCAAATAAATGAAATTATGCCAAGTTCACGAGGCCACTGATGATGTGAAGCCTCAGGCAATTGAGTTGCCTAATGGTAAGTCCGCCTCTGCCCATGACTTTGGTTATCTATCTTGTAGTTGTTATCTATCCAACCATGTGACGTTTTTGGCCTGGTAGGTCTAGCATGTGTTAAAATGTTCACCTTCGCCCTTAATTTGACTGTTATTATTACCCCCATACACATTGTCCCAGGAGAATGTCTTGTCTAGAGGTGAGTGTTCTTGAGGTCATTTGATGACTGTTCTAAAATAATGTTTTTTAGAACCAATATGCAAATACATAACCACCCTTAGGGGCTTTGCTTGCCATAATTTAGCTTGCATTTATAGTCTTGCCCTTTCATGTTACAGTAAGAGGACATTTTAAACACCCCAAATGTGAAATAATAATAAATCATATTGATAAAAATATATATGTAGGTGGTATTGCCCAACTCGTGTAATTTACCCCTGGAGTATTGTTTATATTGGCATTAATATTCTAGTGGTGTACGTTAACTCGGAGATAAGTCATTGTTGCATGCCCACCCACACAGGGCACCTGAATTAGCATGTGAAAATATGCCACTGTTAACTTGTGTGACTTTGGGGTTTACATGGCTGTCAGAAGAAGCATAGTGAGTCTTTGTCTTTCTCTCTCTCTCTCTCTCTCTCTCTCTCTCTCTCTCTCTCTCTCTCTCTCTCTCTCTCTCTCTCTCTCTCTCTCTCTCTCTCTCTCTCACTCTCTCTCTGTCTCTAACTGATGTTCACAGGGAGAAATGAAGGAGTGTGGCTTCACAGAGAGAGTAGTAGAGGGAGAAAATGGGAGGTAGGGAGTTTCACATAATGCAGTACATATAGACAGAGGGGGAGATGGGAAATGACAAAGCAGTACAAAGAGAGTGAGAGGTGGTGCGAAATACACGCACATACACACACAAACATGTACACACACAGAGAGAGAAAAAAGAGCGCAAAAGAGAGAGAGCAAGAGAAATTGAGAAGTACAGGTGAGGAAAACTAGGCAGATACAGTGGTGTGGAGACAAAGGACACATGGTGATGTGAAGAGAGAAAGAGAGAGAGAGAAGAGAAAGGGGGAGAGAGAGAGGAGAGAGACAGAGAAGAGAGAGATGGCTCCTCAGCCTGTGTACTCTGAGCAGAGAAAGGACACCGGTAGAGCAAAGTATGTACAGTGGCAGCATGGCACGGCAGGCCCTGCTTCAAAGCCATTCTCTCACTCACTCAGCACTTCTGCCTCCTCCTTTACCCAAAACAAGAATTAACCCAATCAGGAGATGAAATGGAACAGAAGAGCAGGGATAGATGGGGGCCAATCCCTTTAAAGCTTACATAATGCCTTTTGTTTCCTGCAGGAAAAATTAACTAAGTCTGAAGTTGAGCCGAAACTTTGGAGCGAACCAGTGGCATCTCATTAAGGTGTCTCACAGGTTAAAGGATTTATTTCTTGGTCTCTTACTTTGTCTCCTTTCTGAGTCAAGGCATACAGTTGCAGGATCTTAATTTGAGCCAGTTTTCTACAGCATGAAAATAATCCCGCAGCAACAGGAAGTGTGAATTGTTATGTGGATTATAATTAATGGACATTTTTGTACGGGTTGATACGTTTTTCGTAATGAAAAATCAAGTCTGAAATTTCAAAGTTGAAATTACAAACTTCAGAAGTCTTTTGAAACCTCAAATACACAACATTTTACAGTTGAATTATTGCATTACAGGAAAGTTATCCTGCAACAGGGTGATCAAATTAAGATCCTATATCTGTACAGGTAAAAAAAATAGTGGTTTTCTGAGAAAAGGGAAAAAGTAGTGCTGAAAAAGTAGCAGACACTTGATGAGACAATTGATGTTTTAATGATAATAGGTTCTTCCCAAGGCCACTAGTTCATTATCTGAAAGCTCGGGGCTTCTGCAAAATCTGAAGAGCGTAGAATTATTTTGCTTTGATTTGCCAGATGAAGGAGCTTGGCCATTTTTCTCCATGGGTAAAGACACTCATTTTATAATAGAGAGGGATAGGGAGCACTGTAACTACTAATTGGCTTTTTAGGACAAAACTTCTGAAATTACACTTACCATCTCACAGCTTAATGCAGTAAAGAATTACAGTCTGTCGAATTGGTGACTTTCACTTTTGGGGTCAATTGCAATGAAATAGTTGAGTTGTAACGTGTGCTACCATGATAGCCTAAAATGAAAATGAGAGCTAGCATTGTTTGCTCAAATTGATTTCAGTTCTCTTTACTCCCGTATTCCTCTGTTTTTGGTGTAAATTGAATAGTTCAGAACCATCAACTTCAATTTATGTTGGATTATGGACTTTATATCTGGGACTTTAAATCCGTCTGGATTTTGTCCGTCAAAGGTTTTTCCATTGGAATACAAACATTTATTTGGACTTGGACTTTGACTCAACCAGAAGTTCTGGTAGGACTAAGGTTTTCAGTTAATTTGTTGTTAATTATTGAATCATTATTTTGTTGTTTATGCTGAACTCCTTTGATTTTCATTTCAATACACTACTGTTGCACTGACCAAGTTCGCCAATGTCTCATTTCAGATAAATATTTGCCAAAAATAACATTGAAGGCAAATACCAGTCCCTTAAGGATGAGACAGTGGAGAAATAACCTTGGTTGTGTTCACAAGAGGATACGATTGCAATATTCCAAACAAAAATGCTTAAAGGAATGAGAAATGGTCAATATATTGTGCAGGGACCTGATTAAACCATAATTGGAGGATAGGACATATATTATTTTTCAGGAGCAATGGCTGCTTGACAATGGCTAGCTGGGCTAGGCTCTGTTCTGTCTGGGCTGTGGGTGGCCATTTGCCTGGCTGGCTGCACATGCTGGGAGAGGCAGGCCAACCATTACCAAAGTGGATGCCGTCAGCATTTCAGAGCAGGCAGCTGGAGAAACAGTCAAATAAAACACCTTTCTGCTGGGCATCCTTCAGATTCAGAGGGGCCACCGACTACTATTTCACGCTATGGAAATCCTAACTGACTCCCTGGCTGCTTTTTTCTCTCTGAGGTAGTTGATTTATTAGAGACAGTCAAGTAATGCTATACTGTTACCACATTTGGATCTTGGTGACACATACAGTAACACTCTGAGACAGAGCTGCAATATCTGAAAGAGAGAGGCTTTGAATGTGTCCTAAGTGGCACCCTATTCGCTACATAGTGCACTACTTTTGACGAGTGCCCAATGGGCCCTAGTTAAAGTAGTGCACTATGTAGGGTATAGGGTGCACTATGAAATATGGTGCCATTTGGGACGTATCCCTTGATTTGAGCCCAGCAACCCGTACCTATTTTTGTCTTTAAAATGAGATTCATCGTTGCATGAACAGCTGAATAATGATAACTTTCAATTATGAGTTTTCATACGTGAAGCGTATTTCTCCACCACAGAATCCTTGCAGCACGTACCGTGCTGAAGTCTTGCAGCAGGTTATTAATACATTTATGGTAACACTTTACATTTTACAATACATACCATAGACACTATGTTTGCATGAATTATTGCAGAATAATAGTGGGTAACACTTTATTGACACTCATCGTCGTAACACGTTATAACAAGGTCATAACACGTTATAACAAAGGTCATAACACGTTATAACAAGGTCATAACACGTTATAACAAGGTCATAACACGTTATAACAAGGTCATAACACATTATAACAAGGTCATAAAAATGTCATAATATGTCATAAGAGCTGACAAAACTTGTCATAACCTGTCATAATATGGTCATAACACTGTCATGACCCAAATATTTACACCTGCTATGACAGGTTATGACAAGTTATGTCAGCTGTTATGTCATATTATGACATGGTTATGACCGTGTCATAACGTGTTACGACGCTGGGTGTCAATAAATTGTTACCCACTATTCTTCTTCAATAATTCGGACAAACATAGTCTTACATTGTGTTATTTTATGACTGGTTATGACACCTCCATAAGAGCGTCAAAACCCACAAAACTTACCACACAAGGAAAAACATTCCATTACACCAGGGATCATTCAGCCGGGGGCCGATTTATTTCTTGAGCGCATGGTCGGGGAGCTGGAACATAATTACAAATAATTGACTGCAAATTGACTGCAAGAAGCCCAGACAGACATAATATTGGACTAAAACATAATGATTTCAAACCGTGCTTGCATTTGTATGTGATCACATCTTACATTTGTCAGATTTCCCAAATTAAAATTACTTATAGCTGATTTCCTGGTGTTTTTACTGTTTTTTTATGTTCAACAATGAAAATATATTTATTTATATTTTGCTCAGAAAACTTGGGGAGGCAAATAAAATCACCCGCGGGCCTCCAGGTGGGTAACAATATGTGTCAACAGTATGTTTATGATATAAATTATAACCGTTTTTGACATTGACCATGTTAAATTATCACTGTAATTGAGCACACATTGATGTCAGGTATGCACCTACTCCAATGCTCTGTTGCTGGAATGAATGCAGGAGCAGATTTCAGGAGCAGGACAAGACACCCCCTTGTTGACTGTTGACTGATATAAATAAGGGAATATACATGATAGGCCTGACTTATATGGTTATGATGCTCATAATCCTTCCTGACAGTATAATAAAGTGTATTTTCTTAGTCCAAGTAAAGCGACACAGGATGGTCATAATGGATCATAACAGTATCATAAAGTGTATTTTCTTAGTCCAAGTAAAGCGACACAGGATGGTCATAATGGATCATAACAGTATCATAAAGTGTATTTTCTTAGTCCAAGTAAAGTGACACAGGATGGTCATAATGGATCATAACAGTAACATAAAGTGTATTTTCTTAGTCCAAGTAAAGCGACACAGGATGGTCATAATGGATCATAACAGTATCATAAAGTGTATTTTCTTAGTCCAAGTAAAGTGACACAGGATGGTCATAATGGATCATAACAGTAACATAAAGTGTATTTTCTTAGTCCAAGTAAAGCGACACAGGATGGTCATAATGGATCATAACAGTATCATAAAGTGTATTTTCTTAGTCCAAGTAAAGCGACACAGGATGGTCATAATGGATCATAACAGTAACATAAAGTGTATTTTCTTAGTCCAAGTAAAGCGACACAGGGTGGTCATAATGGATCATAACAGTAACATAAAGTGTATTTTCTTAGTCCAAGTAAAGCGACACAGGATGGTCATAATGGATCATAACAGTAACATAAAGTGTATTTTCTTAGTCCAAGTAAAGCGACACAGGGTGGTCATAATGGATCATAACAGTAACATAAAGTGTATTTTCTTAGTCCAAGTAAAGCGACACAGGATGGTCATAATGGATCATAACAGTAACATAAAGTGTATTTTCTTAGTCCAAGTAAAGCGACATGGGATGGTCATAATGGATCATAACAGTAACATAAAGTGTATTTTCTTAGTCCAAGTAAAGCGACATGGGATGGTCATAATGGATCATAACAGTATCATAAAGTGTATTTTCTAGAAGTCATTTAAAATATGATGAAAAAAAAACATGACTGTAGAGAATTCATTACAACATCTACAAAGGATCTAAGATAAAAACTTTTTAAAGGAAACTTCTTAGCAGGGAAAAAACTCATTTGAATTCATGTGGGTTTTGACACTCTTGCAGTATGTCATAACCAGCCATAAAATAACGCAATATATGTCACAACAGGTGTAAATATAAATGATGTCAGGTTATGACAAATTATGTCAGCTGTTATGACATATTATGACATGGTTATATCCTTGTACATGACACTGGGTGGCAAGTAAAGTGATAACGAATAGGGTGCTGTAAATGTACTGTTCATTGAACAGTGGTCTGCATGAGACATGGACAGTAATTGGCGGCTTATAGGTTCTTAGTGTCATTGTCACACCTCATCCTTTCATATTCTTTCAGTCTTAACTTTGAAACTCCACAGCATATCATGAGATTATATCGTAAGTCTGATCTTTGCGCGGGAACCTGTCAATGGCAGTTCTCACCATGTGCTGTCATCTGTGTTTCAGAGGATATAAAGATCACATTTATAGTCAGGTATATGGAGGAAAAGGTTTATGTATCTCAAAGCTACATCTCAATGACTTAATCATTGATTGCAAGAATGGCCTACCCTTCCTTGTACAGTTTATGCAAACGGTTGATTTGTGATTTTATTCTTGGACAAAGTGACCCTATAGTTCATAATTTTTCCAGGTACAAAGTGACAGCTGTTTAAACAACTGAAGTTATATAGGCGGGTCTTTTTCACCATTCCAAAATATACAGGTAGACATTAATGATCCTGTCTCAGCCAATCAAATTGCTTCTCCTGAAGCACGAAGGAGGAACTGAGTAACCACATGGTTTCCATACATATGGGTGTCTGGATGTCTTCATCTGTCACTCCAAGAATCCCGCCATGTCTGGGGTAGCCCAAAGACCCATGACTCAGGCACTGACCCAGTCATTAGTAAGGCAGACCTCTAAGGAACCAGCACGCAGAGGAAGAACTCACACGACACAAGCAGAACTGAAGGGCTTCCCTGAAAAGTACTGGAACTTCAATGTTAAAGGAAAATTATGGATGGAAAGCAAACCGACTCTATCCCCATTTGCAATGGGTAAAACAGCATATTCATTTGAAATTGGTGCATAAAGGCAGTGTTTTTGTGTACATACTGCAGATAGTTTGAAAGCTTTAATTAATTTCCACTTGCTATGAAATAACATGCTTGAATAGAAAGCACAAGTATCATTGTAGCTTAACTTTAATGTGAGCACATCAATCAATGCTTGTTTTTTCCTCTGTTGTGTCGTTTGAGGCTCCATTAGTCTTCAATTGTGTATACTTTTCCATTCCAATTTCTGTTCTTCGTGTAATTTAATGAAATATAAAAAAGTGTACTTTTAAAAATTATTGCTATGACAATTACTCAAGCTTAACAGCCTGCCTTTATACACTGACAAATCATCGTACTCCTGTTCCAATGGCCTACACAAGTAGCCGAGAACACCGCAATACAATACGTTCTCTCTACATATGCCTCAAATGAAACCTTCCTGCTATCCTTCCTTCCTGTTATCTCTGAATAGAACTACACACCAGATAGGAAAATGCTTAGTAAAGGTAAGTTTTCATATTCCTCTATTTGAACTGACTAATTGGATCACTGCATATTAAGGTTTTTCTGACGATTTCCCTCCTTTTCTCGCTACTTTTCATATGAACTTAATTGTGACCCAAGGCATGAATAAGAGCCCTCTACTGTTTAAACATGGAGGAATTTATGTGGCATGATTACTGTTTCTTCAGTGCTTTGCATTTTTTTTAAACTTCACCCGGGCAGAGATAGACTCTCAGAGACAGAAATGTGATTTTATCAACAAACCGGTGTCAGATGCAAATGTCTGTGAGCTGCCCCACAACAATACCAGTACATTTTCAACACTTGAGATTTCCTATGGGAATGCCATTCCATATTAGTGAACTATAAAAATAACTTAAAGGCAGTAAATGAGGCTGAATGTCACGTTCCTTTATTATGTCTTTGTGTTAGTTTGATCAGGGCGTGAGTTGGGGTGGGTAGTCTATGTTCTTTTTTCTATGTTGTGTTTATGAGTTTGGTCTGGTATGGTTCTCAATCAGAGGCAGGTGTCGTTTGTTGTCTCTGATTGAGAATCATACTTAGGTAGACTGTTTTCCCCATTTTAGTTGTGGGTGATTGTTTCTGTCTCTGTGTCTTTACCAGACAGAACTGTTTCGTTTTCGTTCGTTTTTTTTACAGACCTCTACATGCTTTGTAAGTGGGGAAACCTGCAAAATCGGCAGTGTATCAAATACTTGTTCTCCCTACTGTATATGGTATATATATACAATGGGTTAATTTATTGTGGTATGACTTTTTGTCCATATCGCCCAGCAATTTGGCCTGCAAATTGCTTCTGGTGAACAAAAACGGTCCCCCCAAAAATCAATGCAGCCTGCTCAACCTGCTAAGCGAAGTCACTCTACAGTACATGTAATGGAAAAGAAAGGAGTGAAACCTACCCCTACATAGCATTTCACCCTATATTTGTTGATGATGCCACACTAAATTAACATTCTGAAGTAATCTACATGGCCTTTATAGTAGTTGAGCAGTAATCGGAAGGAGAAATAGAGACCCTTTTAAAAGACAAGGCCGATATTATTTTTGTACAAAAATTCTGCCTGAAAAATCAAAAAGAAGTTGACCAAGTTTAAAACGTGGGCTATGAGTAAAAGGAATGTCAGTGGTGGAACTTTTATTAATTTTATTTGGTCATTATAGGAAGTGATATTAATACCGTAGCACAAGCTAACAACCGTGAGGCAAGTTCGAACAGTACTAAAAGGGAGAAGAACTATTGACATGAAACGAGGAAGGGGTGAACAATGGGAGATTCTTGTTTTTTGATTTCTTTATAATCAATTCTCAATCCTTTTTGTATTATGAAATGTAAATGTGATGTTAAGGATTTTATTAATGTTAATCATTGAATTTAATAACAAAAACTAGCAAAACAAATTGAATATGAAATAAAGATATTTTAACACACAAGAAAGCAACAAAACAAGAGATGATGCTAAACAACGGTCTGCATCTCATCAAAGAGAAAATAATCAGAGAGCTATGGTTTAAAGCTGATCTTGTTAGAGAAGAAAACAATTATGGGGCCTGTTTTCTCTGACACACATTTGACCTCAGTCTCAGATTACAAACACGTTGATACAAAACACATAACAAAATAATTGTTTAAATAATATACATATAGAAAGACATAATAACCCACTTTCAATGTGCAGCCAGAGGTTGACATACAGCCAAAACAGACATTATCATATGTGACCAAAATGAGAAAAAACAGACATTATCACGTGACCAAAAGTTTGAAAAAACAGACATTATCACATGTGACCAAAATGAGAGAAAAATTTGACATTATCATATGTGACCAAACATGTAAAAAACTGACATTATCACATGTGACCAAAATGAGAAAAAAACAGACATGATCATTTGTGACCAAAAGGGAAAAAACAGACATTATCATATGTGATTAAAATGGGGGGGGGGGGGGGCAGACATTATCATATGTGACCAAAAGTGAGAGAAAAAAACAGATATTATCATGTGACCAAAAGTGAGAAAAAAAAACAGATATTATCATATGTGACCAAAAGGGAAGAAACCAGAGAAAGCATCAAATGATAAACAAAAGACAGCTTAACTTTCTGACCCTGAGGACTGTTGGGAAAAGGGGGAGATAGTAGTCGGGCACTGGTCAGGATTGACAAGACAGATCCAGATACATGGATTTAACTGGAAAAGCATAGCTTATACAATGTTATCAGATAATTAAATCACGCCGCGATTGTGTTTCACATCTTCTTAAATGTTTGATTCAACATGTGAAATCTAAACTGGCACTCTAAGACACAAAGCACAAAAAGAACAGACACACTTTTAATTCCCAGAGATAACTCAACATTACTGGATTAGAAAACTCAACGTTATGAAGAACCAGAGTACCAATTATTCCCTGTTCCGAGCGTTTCACTTAATAATAGCCACTGTATAACAAAGGGAGCTCTAAAGTGCACTTTATGGGTTTAAATGGATGTAAAGTTTTATATTTACGGTTAAATTGAAATTCCTAGTAATAGATATGGCATGAGGATTTGCCCCACCAGCTTGGGGTCTGCTCAATAGACATTTATGTCTCCCTGGCTTGGGGGGATAACGTACTTACTGTCAAGTTGGTGACACTTGAGTGACATTCTAAGACAGTTATTAGTCCTCATTCCCTCCTAATCATCACTTACAGTATATAAATGTCCTCATGTAGAGTATGAAGATGCAGGGGAAAACAGACATTGTTTAGTGAAATGTTCCTTGTCCCATGCTGCTTTTGCAAAATAAAAAAGTGTCTGCGCCGTATCACCACATGAAACTCATATAATCCCACTCAGCTATATAGTGGTGCAATTCTAGACTTTATACATTGAACAAAAATAATGGGTGGGCCTGGCTCCCAAATGGATGGGCCTATGCCCTCCCAGGCCCACCCATTATTTTTGTTCAGTGCACCCCTGCCCAGTCATGTGAAATCCATAGATTATGGCCTAATGAATTGATTTCAATTGACTGATTTCCCTATATGAACTGTAGCTCTATAAAACCATTTCAATTGTTGCATGTTGTGTTTATATTTTTATTCAGTATAATGTTGTATAAACATTTTGCTATAGACCCATGCATGTGCAGAATGTGATATAAGGCTATCTATGGCTTATATTTAAATACTTTGATTGCCTTTCATCATAGAGTACATGCTAGGGCACGAGGATCATCCTAAATGTAGTGTTATTATCTCCATTATTTGATGACTCTAGGCAAGTCTGTGCAGTTGAACATGCAGAAGTTCTGTCCTGCACAGGCATGCTGTGGATTATAGTTTCCTTAATGCCTCTGTTTTGAGAACATCTTTCTGAAATATGTATATGCAGGTCACATCTATTTACACCTCCCTCACTGGTCAGACAGAGCTGACCGTTGCGGCTCACTACACACATAATGATGCTAACCCTCTGGCCTTCACAAACATAGTCATTAGCTGGTAATTGCTTAATGGTGCCGGGGTGCCAGGTCAATATGAATGTGTTGCTGTTATTTGCTGATCTTCATACTGTCTGTATGCACCAATGTAATCTGCATTCATAGGTCTCAATAATGCCAGACTGGAAACTCTAGTTTTATAGGTTCATTGATTGAAAAGAAAGAAAGAGCATGAGCGGGACATTCTGGTCTTACCTTTAATTTGTATTAGTCTGGTCTTATCTTTTGTATTTATTATTCTGGTCTTACCTTTAATTTGTATTAGTCTGGTCTTATCTTTTGTATTTATTATTCTGGTCTTACCTTTAATTTGTATTAGTCTGGTCTTATCTTTTGTATTTATTATTCTGGTCTTATCTTTTGTATTTATTATTCTGGTCTAATCTTTTATCTTTATTATTCTGGTCTTATCTTTTATCTTTATTATTCTGGTTTTACATCAAATCTTTATTATTCTGGTCTTATCTTTTATCTTTATTATTCTGGTCTTACATCTAATCTTTATTATTCTGGTCTTATCTTTTATCTTTATTATTCTGGTCTTACATCTAATCTTTATTATTCTGGTCTTATCTTTTATCTTTATTATTCTGGTTTTACATCTAATCTTTATTATTCTGGTCTTATCTTTTATCTTTATTATTCTGGTCTTATCTTTTATCTTTATTATTCTGGTCTTATCTTTTATCTTTATGATTCTGGTCTTACATCTAATCTTTATTATTCTGGTCTTATCTTTTATCTTTATTATTCTGGTCTTATCTTTTATCTTTATTATTCTGGTTTTACATCTAATCTGTATTATTCTGGTCTTATCTTTTATCTTTATTATTCTGGTCTTATCTTTTATCTTTATTATTCTGGTCTTACATCTAATCTTTATTATTCTGGTCTTATCTTTTGTCCTTATCATTTTTTTCTCTGCATTTGATTTGTTATATCTCCTCATCTTTCAGATCCTCCTGATATCTCTCTTTCCACATAATTCCCTTTCTTTGCCTGTCAGATATAAAAGTGCAAGCTGTCAAAGGGGTCCAGTTGTTGTCTTTCTTACCCAGGACGCACTGGAATCACACACTCAGATAGGTTTTCCATTCCCTGTTTTTCTTTCACTTCTTCTGGCAATAGCAACTGTAGACTTCAGGTCAGGATACCGCATATCCCATGTCGACAACAGACACGCACAATCATTTATCTTCTTAATGTCTTGGAAAACTAAACAATTTAGACATTCCATTAGAACCCTGCCCATATCATCTCAACTGTAGTTTTTCTTAGTTAAAACCAGAAAATCATAGTGTGGTCTTTTTGATTCCCTCTCCTTACATTTAATTGCTGTGATTGTTTTCTTAACAAATACCAAACAGGGTATGCTCAGAGCCATGGATTTAGAGAGTTGGGCCGAAGCAGGTTTCTACATTATGATGCATTTACATGACACTTCAACATTCTATGTCAGCCATCTTAGCTCCCCATTAACATTATATGGGGAATTTTTAAACAATGCTATGTACCTGAAAGTCTAGAATTAGAACAATATTACAAATTCTTAAAGTTGGCCTAACTCTCTAAATATATGGCTCTTGTTACATAAGGAATCATTTACTAATAGAAAGCTGTAATGGAATATTAAAACGTGTTAGGAAGACTTACAAGCTAAGCAGCACAGCCTCCTTCAGACAGAGGGAACTGCTACACAATTCTGTGGCCCAAAAGTTGCGCAACTCTCTGTGTGTACTGTCTGTGTAGACTCACTGTGACCCTGTACGTTGGTAGCATGAAGCTAGGAAAAGCACGAGTGTAGAGGGTAGGTTATTTGACACTGACTACAGCCTAGATGGCTAGTTCTCCAGTGGGAATGCTACAGTATGTGGAGGTGGTAGACCTTCTAACAAGCTTTTTGCAACTCAGCAACATTTTTATGCAGGGTAGTATAAAACACAGATGCAATATCCAGCCAGTAACATATTTCCATCTTGCTTAATGAAGTGCTTTTTAAGCACATTTACAAACACGTCTACCTTGTTAAAAAATACATACCTTATAACCACCAGCAATAACACATATTTACATACATAACCATAGTTTCAGTGTAACCTAAATATCTCATTTTCATGTTCATGTCACATTCATTTCTGGATTTTTAGAGGGCATTCAACAGGATCAAACTTACATGATTACCATCTTATGAAATGTGCTAAATGGTTTTGAAGATGTAATGTACAGTACCAGTCAAAAGTTTGGACACACCTACTCATTCAAGGGTTTTTCTTTATGTTTGACTATTTTCCACCATGAAGAGTAATAGTGAAGACGTCAAAGATATGAAATATCACATATGGAATCATGGTGTAACCAAAAAAGTGTTAAACAAATCATAATATAGTTTATATTTGAGATTCTTCAAAGTAGCCACCCTTTGCCTTGATGAAAGCTTTGCACACTATTGGCATTCTCTCAACCAGCTTCATGAGGTAGTCACCTGGAATGCATTTCAATTAACAGGTGTGCCTTGTTAAAAGTTAATCTGTGGAATTTCTTTCCTTAATGTGTTTGAGCCAATCAGTTGTGTTGTGACAAGGTAGGGGTGGTATATTTGGTAAAATATATTTGGTAAAAGACTAATCCATATTATGGCAAGAACAGCTCAAATAAGTAAAGAGAAATGACAATCCATCATTACTTTAAGACATGAAGGTCCGTCAATACGGATTATTTCAAGAACTTTGAAAGTTTCTTCAAGTGCCATTGCAAAAACCATCAAGTGGTATGATGAAACTGGCAATCATGAGGACCGCCACAGGAAAGGAAGACCCAGAGTTACCTCTGCTGCAGAGGACAAGTTCATTAGAGTTACCAGCCTCAGATTGCAGCCCAAATAAATGCTTCACAGAGTTTGTCACGTCCTGACCATAGAAAGCCTATATTTTCTATGGTAGAGTAGGTCAGGGTGTGACTAGGGGGTTTAGTCTAGTTTATTATTTCTATGTGGGGTTCTAGGTTGAATTTTCTATGTTGGGGTTTGTGTATGATTCCTAATTGTTTGAATGTATGTGTTTTGAGTTATTGCACGTAGCATCTCTGTAGTCACGGTTCGTTGTTAGTTTATTGTTTATTTTGTTTTTTGTCTTTGCTAAGTTTCACTTTATTCATTATAATTATGTGTAACTCAACATACGCTGCGCCTTGGTCTGATATTCATTCCACGAACCTGACAGTAACAGACACATCTCAACATTAACTGTTCAGAGGAGATTGCGTGAATCAGGCCTTCATGGTCGAATTGCTGCAAAGAAACCATTACTAAAGGACACCAATAAGAAGATGAGACTTGCTTGGCCCAAGAAACACAAGCAATGAACATTAGACTGGTGGAAATCTGTCCTTTGTTCTGATGAGTCCAAATTTGAGATATTTGGTTCAAACCGCCATGTCGTTGTGAGATGCAGAGTAGGTGAATGGATGATCTCTGCATGTGTGGTTCCCACTGTGAAGCATGGGGGAAGAGGTGTAATGGTGTGGGAGTGCTTTGCTGGTGACAATGTCTGTGATTTATTTAGAATTCAAGGCACACTTAACCAGCATGGCTACCGCAGCATTCGGCAACGTTACTCCATCCCATCTGGTTTGCTCTTAGTGGGACTATCAGTTGTTTTTAACAGGACAATGACCCAAAACACACCTACGCCTCCAGGCTGTGAAAGGGCTATTTGACCAAGAAGGAGAGTAATGGTGCTGCATCAGATGACCTGGCCTTCAAAATTACCCGACCTCAACCCAATTGAAATGGTTTGGGATGAGTTGGACTGCAGAGTGAAGGAATAGCAACCAACAAGTGCTCAGCATATGTGGGAACTCCTTCAAGACTGTTGGAAAAGCATTCCTCATGAAGCTGGTTGAGAGAATTCCCAAGAGTGTGTAAAGCTGTCATCAAGGCAAAGGGTTGCTATGTTGAAGATTTGTTTAACACTGTTTTGGTTATTACATTGTTCAATTTGTGTTAATTCATAGTTTTGATGTCTTCAATATTATTCTACAATTTTGAAAATAGTAACAATAAAGAAGAACCCTTGAATGAGTAAGTGTGTTCAAACTTTTGACTGGTACTGTGTATGGTTAGCACACCTGGGAATATGGCGCTAAACCACTGAGATGTTGATGAAATATTGGTGGCTTCAAACCTAATTGAATGACCGTCATAATCAGAATCTCCAACAGAATACATAGAGTAGATTGCTGTAGGCTATAAAATGGCAAAAAATCCCCTATCATTTTATTGGAGGCATCTGGCACAAACCATATTTTTTACTCACATTCAGTGGATTCCACGGACGTGTCCCAAATTAATACAGTAAAGAGGGTTTTTTGGGGAATTCAAACAATGTATTTCTGATTTCCTCTATTCACTCATGATAACGCTACTCATTGTCTATCCCCGTTTAGACTGAAATCAGAAGATGTGCTAATGTGAATTACAGTAATACACCCTGAGCAATGATGAGGCAATGATAGGTTGTCCTCGAAGAAGCCCCTCTCTATCTTTGGAGTGTTGCCACTGACTTGGAATACTGTGGTCGACCCAATTCTGCTGGGAGGCTTTTAGGAAGTCATACAGTAAACAAAGCCTTGCGTCTCTGTGTGTAACGACCCCAGAACTTCCCCTTTTTGTTTGGGCACGACAAACCCACCGATGAAAGCTCGTAGCCTGAAGGGCAAGGGGCTACAATAGGCTGTCTGTTTAGCACAGGTCTGCAAGACTGCTGCTTCTATCAGAGGAGGTTGGAGGGAGGTATGTGGGTGGGAGGTGCAGGCAAGACAGAGTAGACTTACAGGATCACTTCCCTCACCAGTTCTCCCAGCAGGTATAAATGGACAGACTAACAGGCCCAGTTTTCTTTTCTCCCCATCCAGGGATTCTTCTCTTGCCATCCCCCTCTGCATTCCCAGCGGCTCCTGAGCCATGACGCAGTGTAGACGTTTTGTTCCTGTTCTTGGGTTTGTGTGTTGTTTCAATGTACATCTTACCAGTGCATTATAGTATACAACCTGTCATTAACACTGGCCTACCAGACTATTAACATCCTGCATTTGGAGAAAAGCATGAAAGACATGATTGATCTTATTCTTTTCTCAGGGCTTGAGTTTCACATCAGAATAATGTGGGTTTACTTATTCCCCATAGTGAACCAGAATTCCAGGTCTGTTTCTCATGCCATGGATAACATTTCTGTGTTGTATTGTGTGCTGGACGGTGTTCATACAGTACAAGTCATTTCTCATTTATCTTCTCTAATTCAGATCCATCTGTTGGTGACAAGTGGTGAGAGGTCTCAGAGCGCTCCCAGGGATTATTTCAGACATAGACCTGGCTTTGACTCACATCTGTCACTTGTATTTTCAGAGCTCCTTCACGGACTATTACCAATTACCATAGCAGTACATGCAGGATGAGAAATAAAATGGTAACAGTTTATTTTTAATGTATGTCATGCAACCACACAATATTTGTCCCACTTTTACGGTGCCTGTTCTCCTTGATTCAGTGTTGTGTTCTCACTCTACACCATGATCATAGAGGGAACCATCACAGCAGAGCACGTGTCTGGTGTGATGGTGAATTCCAACACGTACAGCATGGATCAGTAACATCTACACTATCTTACATTTGAGTCATTTAGCAGACACTCTTATCCAGAGCGACTTACAATTAGTGCATTCATCTTAAGATACCTACTTGAGACAACAACACATCACAATCATATCAAGTACATTTAACCTCAACAAAGTATTTATCAGCAAAGCCAGCACTAGTTGGAATGGGTAGGGGGGGGTGTCTGATGTACCATAAGAGTTATTTAAGATACTCTTAACACAGTAATTGCATTTTCAGGTTGCACTATTCAAAAATATCGTTAGTAATGAGGTCCGAATAAGTGTGAGTGAATAAAGTGTGGAAGTACTTCAGTAGTCTGGATCTGGCATTCTATTGCCTCTGTCTGGACCCTTGCATTTTCAGTAACTCAATGAAGCAACTATTGACCTGTGCAGCAGCGCTAATAGATCCACAGCTAGAGCTGGGAGACCAGAGCACGACAACGACAATGTCTGTGGGTGTAGGATCAGACGTTACACTGAAGTCTTAACTGGTCACATGGCACTTATCTCAAAGAGGCTTATCATTAACCTTTGCATACTGGACAAATTCCCTGCCCACTTCTCTCATTGTCTCTGCCTAATTATCCCCAAGTTTAATTGGCTAAATAAATCACAGCCAGGCCTTTAACAACTTCTGTGTCGGGGACAAGTCTGGAACTCAATGGGCAGTGTGAATCAAATCACCCAGGTAATTAAAACGTAATGGTGAAACATAGCTAGGTCACTTCACCACAATTATCTTAGTTTATCATGGAGTTGCTAGTGGTAGTAGAATGCTAGCTCGCGCATATATTGTTTACATGTTTTTGTATAGAGAACTGGCACTCATATTCTTATAACATAGTTGTAATGGAGTATCAAGTATGGTTCCCAAAAGGGTGGTATGTACACCCTTTGTATTGTCCATGCAAACTCAAAAGGTTACAGGTAAGCAGTTTAATTAGACCATGGGTTGGTTCACAACAAGGTACAAAAGGTTTTCGAATTGCAGGTGTAATGGTAGTCAAGTCTGCCATTGAAGTCCCCCTATTGGGTGGTAAAAATGTTGTCAGGCAGAACCTAACACATCTGTGGAGGATTGGAAGCATGGCACCCATTCCATTTCATGGTGCTATGGTGTAAAACGTTCTAAGCGGCCAATTCACGAGGATTCGCTGCTCAGGTTAGACACAATCTGATCTGAGGTGCAACTCTGAAATAAATGGTGAGATCGGTCACAGATGAAAACCATGTTAAATAAAGGCACTGTGTTGTCAGCTCATAACCAGAGAGTGTTTTTCTTTTTCACACCATGCCGCTTGATCATGGGGATTTTTGTGCTCTTTGCTTAAGATTTTCTATGAAATAGGATTTTCTCTCTCTTTGTGAGGTAGGAAGTCCAATGCAGTGGGTCTCAGCATGGGTCTCTCCTTCTGTGGGGAAGGTATGTCCTACTAGAGAGTTTCTCAAGTCCAATGCAGTGGGTCTCAGCATGGGTCTCTCCTTCTGTGGGGAAGGTATGTCCTACTAGAGAGTTTCTCAAGTCCAATGCAGTGGGTCTCAGCATGGGTCTCTCCTTCTGTGGGGAAGGTATGTCCTACTAGAGAGTTTCTCAAGTCCAATGCAGTGGGTCTCAGCATGGGTCTCTCCTTCTGTGGGGAAGGTATGTCCTACTAGAGAGTTTCTCAAATCCAATGCAGTGGGTCTCAGCATGGGTCTCTCCTTCGGTGGGGAAGGTATGTCCTACTAGAGAGTTTCTCAAGTCCAATGCAGTGGGTCTCAGCATGGGTCTCTCCTTCTGTGGGGAAGGTATGTCCTACTAGAGAGTTTCTCAAGTCCAATGCAGTGGGTCTCAGCATGGGTCTCTCCTTCTGTGGGGAAGGTATGTCCTACTAGAGAGTTTCTCAAGTCCAATGCAGTGGGTCTCAGCATGGGTCTCTCCTTCTGTGGGGAAGGTATGTCCTACTAGAGAGTTTCTCAAGTCCAATGCAGTGGGTCTCAGCATGGGTCTCTCCTTCTGTGGGGAAGGTATGTCCTACTAGAGAGTTTCTCAAGTCCAATGCAGTGGGTCTCAGCATGGGTCTCTCCTTCTGTGGGGAAGGTATGTCCTACTAGAGAGTTTCTGACACATTATTTACCAACTATCTCTTGCTGATAGAAACCAATGAATAAAAAATCAGAAGCTATTTGTTGTCCAGCAGAGAACAGTGAGGGACGGAGGAGGCTATTTTAATTCATGTAATACGTTATTGACTTTGACCCCTTGGGAGCACCGTTTGAGGACACTGGTGATCCCTTTTGACTTACATTTCAGTTCTGCCATGAGACAATCAGAATACTCCTATCTACTTTCATTCTTTCACCTTCCTTTTCATCTGTTTAACAATTTGAAATCAATTTGAAACATTTCTCGTTTAAGGGTGAAACAAATTGCTTTCAGAGCCCATATAGGCGTATCTACTGCTTTGGCTTTGATTTATGCTCTCGTTTTCTGTGCATCTCAGACAGATCAGGACATAAACGCAAATACACATACTTCTACAATTATTGTTCAAACACAAATACCATTGAAATGTGTTATGACAGCTTTGTAGTTTTCTCAATTGCATCCTTTAATTTGTGTACCAACGTAATTACTGATTCCATTCCATTTTTAAATGACAGTGAAATCCAACCTCGAGAGATCTCTCATGTATCCACCTAAACATTACATTTTCTAAAACAATATTTACAGTAGCCTACAATTTCTTTGGAAAACTGCCATGTTAACTAGTATAAGCATTTTGTCTGGATAAGCTACAGCTTAAGGCAAAACGATGCTAGGTTTGTTATAAATATATTTTTCAAAACAAGAGGGTATAGTAGATCTGTATTATAGCTGAGCTATTATTGAAGAATGCACATATGGAATATCACCAGTGGACAGCTATTACCCAGCCAATACCCAGTGCAGAATGACATTTGTGATTATGTAGATTGCCACTGTCAAAAGCCCATGTCAAAGTTTGTTTAAATTATACTAAATAGGTGTTGCTAAGCAAAATACAGAGAAAGGAATCATGAACCACATTTGCAAAACAATGAACATAATGCAACAGATTTGGCTGTCATTTAAAAGGCTTTGCATAATTACGCTCCCATTGAATAATTCTCCATAATTGCACATGCACTAATGCTCACCAAGAACAGCACACTATTCACTAAACCAGAAGTGTTTGTCTTTAATTGCTGTCCGTTCTTTTTAAACCCATCTTCAAAGGTCAAGTTTATTTAAATATAATATATTGTGTTTTCATATATTTTGCATGTGAGGTTGTATAATAAAAGTTTGAAATAATATCAAATTAGGCTAATAGTAAAGAAGGAGTTCAAGGTGGAGAAAGGTGCCAATTCAGCTATAAGCAGTGTTCATTAATATTTTCAATGGTGATTCTTGTGTCCTTTCTCCCCATCCCATCCAGGTAACACTGAATGTGTGTGTGCTCAGTTGGCCTGAAGAAAATGTTTAGTTAAATAAAGGTTAAATAAAATAAATCTCCAGTCAGAGTCTGGGAGCCCCACTGGGCCCACAGGGTCAGATGAGGTGTTTTCTAACCCATTGTTGTCAATTTCACATTTCTGTCTTGAAAACCTAAAAGAAAGCAGACGTGAGTGTTTTTTAAAATCCCATTTTTTTCTTGGAAGTGTGGCCACCTGAAGGTAAATAGTGGACAGGAGGGCATGGGGTCAGCTGTGTGTCTGGACCGAGCCTCTCCCCATAAACTGAGGATGTCAGAGGCCTGGCTCGGCCCTGTCTGGAGCTCTGAGAGGGGCTGAGCCACTGTGGCACCTGGGCTGACTGTCTGACACCCCGTCAAGCTCCGGGGCAGGGATTGTCATGGAGTAGAGCTGCCTCCTGAGTCCCCATCCCCATTTAGCATGCAGGGTTGGTACAGAAGGGCTCATGTTCTCGAGGCACCTCCAGTCCGAGGACGGAGCGGCTTTGGAGAGCTAAATGTCTGGCCAAATGAACCCATAATCCCTTGCAACCGTTCAAAATGTATGGGCAGAGAGAGGACAGGGATCTGCTGGTGGCTCAAAGGGGGGTGCATGGGCCTTCTGGAACAGCATATCAGCAATCTCATCTGTTGCCCTGCAGGTAGCCTCCCACCCAGCCTCAGCACTGGAGACATGCAGAGCTGAAATAGCATAGAATATGTCCCCTCAGCGTGCCCCTGAGGAAACAAAGCACAATGTCGCCAAGTTTGTTTCAGGATCAGAGTTATGAAGATCAGTACAAAGAGTGAACTGAGGGAACTAGGTGTGGGGGTTGTTACAAAGTCATATCAACAATATCAAGGTTCACATAGGGAGATGTTGAATTCATAGAAAGGATTGCATAACTTATCTTTTGTTACTCACAATAAACTACTTGAATTGAGATTTTTCAAACTTTTGAACAACCTCCTCAGTCTTTTATTTCTTGCAGTCTTTTACGTACAGTACAATGCCAAGCTCACACTATCTGACCTTATTTAGCTGGAGGTTGTTAAGTATTGGTAGATTCTAAACAGGCTGCCTTTTCAAGGTCACAGTGAATCACAGACAGTTTGAGTATCTTTCACTTTATGCATATGTATTGGATTCAATGACTTCTCCCAGAGCATTCTCAACTATTATGTTGACGGAGGCTTTGAATTTGTCCTTGAGACATGCGGAGACTATTGAATCTCTTTTTTAAAATCCAGTTCAGATATTTTAAGAAAAATTATAATTTTCATGCTGCATTTTCAGATGTCTTTTATCCCTTTGCGAACAAAGAGTCTTACAACGTTTATGCAACGTCTGATCACATTGGGACCATGATACACCGCAGGATATTTTGAAGTTCACATCTATATCTACTGATTTAAACCCCAGACAGTTTAGCTTGTTTAAATATCTGTGTTCGGAGAAAATGACCCATCTGATTGGGAGCCCCCGTTTCAGGGAGATTAAGGTTGCTTGTATATCAGCTTAAAACAGGGGACAAGACAAGCACCCCAACATGACTTTCATTTCGATGATATAAGATGATTACCAGTTTAATTATAGCAATAAGGCACCTCAGCGTTTGTGGTATATGGCATACAGTTGAAGTCAGAAGTTTACATACACCTTAGACAAATACATTTAAACTCAGTTTTTCACAATTCCTGACATTAAATCCAAGTATAAATTCCCTGTCTTAGCTCAGCTAGGATCACCACTCTATTTTAAGAATGTGAAATGTCAGAATAGTAGTAGAGAGAATGATCTTTTTCAGCTTGTATTTCTTTCATCACATTCCCAGTGGGTCAGAAGTTTACATACACTCAATTAGTATTTGGTAGCATTGACTTTAAATTGTTTAACTTGGGTCAAATGTTTTGGGTAGCCTTCCACAAGCTTCCCAAAATAAGTTGGGTGAGTTTTGGCCCATTCCTCCTGACAGAGCTGGTGTAACTGAGTCAGGTTTGTAGGCCTCCTTGCTTGCACACGCTTTTTCAGTTCTGCCCACACATTTTCTATAGGATTGAGGTCAGGGTTTTGTGATGGTCACTCCAATACCTTGACTTTGTTGTCCTTAAGCCATTTTGCCACAACTTTGGAAGTATGTTTGGGGTCATTGTCCATTTGGAAGACCCATTTGCGACCAAGCTTTAACTTCTTGGCTGATGTCTTGAGATGTTGCTTCACTATATATAAACATACTTTCCCTCCTCATGGTGCCTTCTATTTTGTGACGTGCACCAGTCCCTCTGAATTTGTTTCATCAGTCCAGAGGACATATCTCCAAAAAGTACAATCTTTGTCCCCATGTACAGTTGCAAACCGTAGTCTGGCTTTTTTATGGCGGTTTTGGAGCAGTGGCTTCTTCCTTGCTGAGCGGCCTTTCAGGTTATGTCGATATGGGACTTGTTTTACTGTGGATATCGATACTTTGTACCTGTTTCCACCAGCATCTTCACAAGGTCCTTTGCTGTTGTTCTGTGATTGATTTGCACTTTTCGCAACAAAGTACGATCCAGACTTGTGGAGGTCTACATTTTTTTCTGAGGTCTTGGCTGATTTCTTTTGATTTTCCCACGATGTCAAGCAAAGAGGCACTGAGTTTGAATTTAGGCCTTGAAATACATCCACAGGTACACCTCCAATTGACTCGAATTATGTCAATTTGCCTATCAGAAGCTTCTAAAGCCATGACATCATTTTCTGGAATTTTCTGAGCTGTTTAAAGGAACAGTTAACTTAGTGTATGTAAACTTCTAACCCACTGGAATTGTGATATAGTGAATTTTAAGTGAAATAATCTGTCTGTAAACAATTGATGGAAAAATTATCTGTGTCATGCACAAAGTAGATGTCCTAACCGACTTTCCAAAACTATAGTTTGTTAAAAATAAATTTGTGGAGTGGTTGAAAAACACGTTTTAATCACCACAACCTAAGTGTATGTAAACTTCCGACTTCAACTGTATATACCACAGCTAAGGGCTGTGTCCAGGCACTCCACGATGCATCCTGCCTAAATGGTAAATTGGCCATATACCACACCCCCCCATGCTATTATAAACTGGTTACCAATGTAAGTAGAGCAGTAAAAATAAATGTTTTGTCATACCTGCCATATACGGCCTGATATACCACGACTGACAGACAATCAGCATTCAGGGCTCAAACCACCCCGTTTACAATGATGCTTATAACATGATCATACACAGGAAGACAAAAAGCTTGACACATATTTAATGCACCAACTTGCCCACAGCACACATCTAACAAGCACCGGCAAGCACTCCGCCTCTGCACTGGTATCAGATCAAAGCATGGGATGCTCTTCAGGCCAGCCGTCATGTTTTTTCCTGTATACATTATCTAATGAGAGAGGCCGAAGCACACAATTACAAGTCAGCCTACATACCACTGCTTTATAGAGCTAAACTGCCATGCTGCATGCCACATTTCAAGTACCAATGTGGAATGGCACGTTAGCCAGCAGAGCTCTACTCATCAGTGAGGAGAGGAAGAAGCTCCACTACTGGAGGTGGTAGACCACTTGGCAGCGGATGATTAGTCGTTTTTATATCCCCTGCTGTCGGGGAATAATTCAAATGCATGCAAGCTGCACCCGTTTCTATTCGTAGTAATTTATCCATAAACTCCAATAATAATCCTGCTTTAAAGGGATGTGACTTTGAAATATTCATGGTAGATTAATGAAATGCCTGTTTGTGTCTAATTTAAAGCCCATGGCACTGTTATGCACTTTGGCCGAACCCAGATACTCAATAAGTCGTTTTACTTTGGGTCTGTATCAGGGTATTCACTTTGTGTGTTTATGTGTGGGGTGTGTTTGTGTGTTATGCTTGTTTTAACTACAGTTCAACCCCACAATTAACGTAACAAACAACCTCAGCATAGTGGGGGTGATGTTGATGAAATTAGATCTACTATTGAAGCCGGGTCTTTAGCTCTTTGGTGACTAACATCATTGCTTGTTATTTCAACTTCGTTAAAAGTTAAAAGTGCACCACAAAAATGGTGTGAGTAGCAAAAAGATCAAAAGAACAACAAAAAGCTTGTATTTTCCTTTGGTAGGTTATAGTAGGTTATACACTTCACAGTGCATACTACATCAATAGCACATCTTCAAAGTCGGAATATGTTGAATATGCTTGTAACAAAAGACTGTTGGTTGAAAGAACTACATGCTACATGCAATGTCTCCTTTCCTTTCTGTATGCCAACATAAAAAGTCACATGAAGCACATATCAAATGATCAAACCTGTAAAAGAAGAAACAATGTAAGTGACACACACACATATTTGCGTGCACATATGTAGGCACACACATCAACATCTGAAGTGATTTACAAATCACCTTTGCAGATTAGTGAGGGGATTGAGTCTCCCCTTCAGCAGCTGCAGGTCTGAGGGCTTCCTGTTCTTGTTGCTGTAGCAGTACAGGTTTGGTGCGCTGCAGGAGGCTGTAGCCACACTGTGCTGTTTGTTAGTGTACGACATCTGTTCTGTGTGTCACAGAGACACCCCTGGCACAGGCCCATTCCCCACAGCCACAACGCAACACAGCTACACTATATATACAAAAGAATGTGGACACCCCTTCAAATGAGTGGATTTGGCATTTTAAGCCACACCCGTTGCTGACCAGAGTATATCATTGAGCACACAGCCATGCAATCTCCATAGACACACATTTGCAGTTGAATGGCCTGTATTGAAGAGCTCAGTGACTTTCAAAGTGGCACTGTCAAAGGATGCCACCTTTCCAACAAGTCAGTTTGTCCTGCTTGAGCTGTCCAGATCAACTATAAGTGCTGTTATTCTGAAGTGAAAATGTCTAGGAGCAACAACAGCTCATCCGCGAGGTGATAGGCCACACAAGCTCACAGAACGGGACAACCAAGAGCTGAAGCACATACAGTGCCTTGCGAAAGTATTCGGCCCCCTTGAACTTTGCAACCTTTTGCCACATTTCAGGCTTCAAACATAAAGATATAAAACTGTATTTTTTTGTGAAGAATCAACAACAAGTGGGACACAATCATGAAGTGGAACAACATTTATTGGATATTTCAAACTTTTTTAACAAATCAAAAACTGAAAAATTGGGCGTGCAAAATTCTGTCCTCAGTGTTCCAAAATGCCTCTGGAAGCAAAGTCAACACAAGAACTGTTCGTCGGGAGATTCATGAAATGGGTTTCCATGGCCGAGCAGCCGAACACAAGCCTAAGATCACCATGAGCAATAACAAGCGTTGGCTGGAGTGGTGTAAAACTCACGGCCATTAGACTGGAGCAGTGGAAACGCTTTTTCTGGAGTGATGAATCACCATCTGGCAGTCCGACAGATGCTATGCCCCAATGCATAGTGCCACCTGTAAAGTTTAGCGAAGGAGGAATAATGGTCTGGGTCTGTTTTTCATGGTTCGGGCTAGGCCCCTTAGCTTCAGTGAAAGGAAATCTAAACACTACAGCACAATGACATTGTATACAATTCTGTGCTTCCAACTTTGTGGCAACAGTTTGGGGAAGGCCCTTTCCTGATTCAGCATGAGAATGCCACCGTTCACAAAGCGACGTCCATACAGAAATGGTTTGTCGAGATCGGTGTGGAAAAACTTGACTGGCTTGCACAGAGCACTGACCTCAACCTCATCGAAGACCTTTGGGATTAATTGGATCACCGACTGCGGTGAGCCAGGCCTGATCGCCCAACGTCAATGCCCAACCGTACTAATGTTCTTGTGACTGAATGGAAGCAAGTCCCCGCAGCAATGTTCCAATATCTAGTGGAAAGCCTTCCCAGTTCAGTGGAGGCTGTTATAGCAGCAAAGGGGGACCAACTCCATATTAATTCACATGATTTTGGAATTACATGTTTGACAAGGTGCTGTCCACATACTTTTCATGTAGTGTATGTGCCATTGCAGCAAGTCACCTCTCCAGGCCGTCCACCGGACAACAATAGAGAGAAGGGGGGGAAGAGGAAGGAGAGAGAGAGTGGAAGAAGGAGAGAGAGAAGGCGAGAGAGGGGGAGAGAGAGCAAGAGAGGTAGGAAAGGAGAGTGACAGTGAGAATGAGAATGCGCTAGAGTTCTATTGATCAGGTTCTACTGAACTATTGATCACTGGAACCAAGCTCTTTTGTGCCCATTCATACTTTAAAAAATAAACAGTCTGTGGTTTTAATTGATAACTGCATGCGACTCTTAAATGCTGCCTATTACTGAACGTCTTACTGACTGTTTTATCGACTGTGCATTTTTGACTGTTGTTTGTATCATATTGTTTAACCTATTTGTGTGTTATACGTGCTGCGCCATCTCCCTGACAGGTCGTCATTGTAAATAAGAATTTAGTCTTAATTGACTTACCTGTATAAATAGAAAAAGTTGCTGATTAAGTTAGATATTTGCAAATCTGATTTATTGTCACGTTCTTACCTTTATTTCCTTTGTTTTGTCGTTATTTAGTATGGTCAGGGCGTGAGTTGGGGTGGGCAGTCTGTTTGTTTTTTCTATGATTTTGGGATTTCTATGTTTCGGCCTAGTATGGTTCTCAATCAGAGGCAGGTGTCGTTAGTTGTCTCTGATTGAGAATCATACTTAGGTAGCCTGGGTTTCACTGTTTGTTTGTGGGTGTTTGTTTCTGTGTCTGTGTTTATTCGCCACGCGATACTGTTTCGGTTTTCGTTCGTTTCACGTTTATTGTTTTTGTATTCATAGTGTTCAGTTTATGCTTTCTTAAATAAACAACCATGGACACTTACCACGCTGCGCATTGGTCCTCCGATCCTTCTCGCTTCTCCTCCTCAGACGAAGAGGAGGAGGAAAACCCTTACATTTATTGACCGTGCACATCATCAGGATTGATGCTAATGGGATGTGCTATATTATGGGCGGAATACACTGGTATAGACTTCATCGTGAAATGCTTGCTTAAGAGCCCTTCCCAACGATGCAGAGTTTAAAAATGATAATACAAATGTAATTAAAATAGTAACACAAAAGGAACAAAATGTATGCACAGGAATGGAGCTATATACAGGGAGTACCAGTACCAGATCAATGTGCAGAGGTACTAGGTATTTGAGGTAGATTCAATGCATTCGGAAAGTATTCAGACACTTTGACTGTTTCCACATTTTGTTACATTACATTCTTTTTCTAAAATGGATTAAAAAAAAACAATTCTCCCTCATCAATCGAAACACAATAAATACCCCATAATGACAAAGCAAAAACAGGTTTTTAGAAATGTGTGCAAATTTATAAAAAACAACAACTGAAATATCACACACATAAGTATTCAGACCCTCATCTTGTCTATGAACATAGACAGGGCTCTAACTCCTCTAGCTTCACAATGAGATAGGGTGCAGGCCAGGCAGCAGGCTGTTAGCCAGCCTGCCAGCCTAGTGGAGTCTGCCACTAGCACAGTCAGTGGAGTCAGCTCAGCTATTCCCATCTAGGTTGGGCAAAACTAAACATGGCGGTGTTCACTTTAGCAATCTCACTGGAATAAAGATATACTGGAATAAATCTCACTGGAATCACTTTTTATAGCTACTGTTTACATGCATCCTGGGCCATATACAGCGTTCCCCACTGAGTTCCCTGAATTCCTATCGGACCTTGTAGTCATGGCAGATAATATTCACATTTTTGGTGACTTTAATATTAAATTGGAAAAGTCCACAGACCCACTCCAAAAGGCTTTCAGAGCCATCATCAACTCAGTGGGTTTTGTCCAACATGTCTCCGGACCTACTCACTGCCACAGTCATACTCCTGACCTAGTTCTGTTCCGTGGAATAAATATTGTGGATCTTAATGTTTTTCCTCTTAATCCTGGACTATCAGACCATCGTTTTCTTATGTTTGCAATCGCAACAAATAATCTGCTAAAACAACAACCAAGGACCATCAAAGCTGTGCTATAAAATCTCGAACAACCGAAAGATTCCTAGATGCCCTTCCAGACTCCCTCCACCTACTCAAGGATGTCAGTGTCATGTTTTGTCTTATATTGTCTTGTCATTTTGCTTTCCCTTCTGTTCGTTTTCCCCCTGCTGGTCTTTTTAGGTTCGTTCCCTTTTTTCTCTCTCCCTCCCTCTCTCTCTTCTCTCTATCGTTCCGTTCCTGCTCCCAGCTGTTCCTATTCCCCTAATCAATCATCTAATCTTTTCACACCTGTTCCGTATCTTGCCCTCTGATTAGAGTCCCTATTTCTCCCCTTGTCTTCCGTTTCTGTCCTGTCGGATCCTTGTATATTGTTCACCGTGCTGTGTCTTTGTCTCGCCCTGTCGTGTCGTGTTTCCCTCAGATGCTGCGTGTGAGCAGGTGTCTGAGTCTGCTACGGTCGGTGCCTTCCCGAGGCAACCTACAGTTTATGGTCGAGTCTCCAGTCTGTCCTCGTCACTACGAGTGGAATTAGTTTTTTATGCTTTGTTTACCGCTCCGATTTGTCTAGGAGTATTGCATATTTCCTTTACTGGAATAAAGACTCTGTTTTCGCCAAGTCGCTTTTGGGTCCTCATTCACCTGCATAACAGAAGGATCCGACCAAAGAATGGACCCAGCGACTACAGACGCTCGTAACACTGCCGTCGAGATCCAAGGAGCCATGCTCGGCAGACACGAGCAGGAATTGTCTGCTGCTCGTCATGCCGTGGAGAACCTGGCCGCTCAGGTTTCCGACCTCTCTGGACAGTTCCAGAGTCTTCGTCTCGTGCCACCTGTAACTTCCTGGTCTGCCGAGCCTCCGGAACCTAGGGTTAATAACCCACCTTGTTACTCCGGGCAGCCCACGGAGTGCCGCTCCTTTCTCACCCAGTGTGATATTGTGTTCTCTCTCCAACCCAACACATACTCTAGAGAGAGAGCTCGGGTTGCTTACGTCATATCACTCCTTACTGGCCGGGCTCGAGAGTGGGGCACAGCTATCTGGGAGGCTATCTTGATTGTTCTAACAATTACCAGAACTTTAAAGAGGAGATGATTCGGGTTTTTGACCGTTCAGTTTTTGGTAGGGAGGCTTCTAGGGCCCTGGCTTCCCTATGTCAAGGTGATCGATCCATAACGGATTACTCTATAGAGTTTCGCACTCTTGCTGCCTCTAGTGACTGGAACGAGCCGGCGCTGCTCGCTCGTTTTCTGGAGGGACTCCACGCAGTGGTTAAAGATGAGATTCTCTCCCGGGAGGTTCCTTCCAGTGTGGACTCTTTGATTGCTCTCGCCATCCGCATAGAACGACGGGTAGATCTTCGTCACCAAGCTCGTGGAAGAGAGCTCGCGTCAACGGTGTTTCCCTGCTCCGCATTGCAACCATCTCCCTCCTCTGGCTCAGAGACTGAGCCCATGCAGCTGGGAGGTATTCGCATCTCGACTAAGGAGAGGGAACGGAGGATCACCAACCGCCTGTGCCTCTATTGCGGACTTGCTGGACATTTTGTCAATTCATGTCCAGTAAAAGCCAGAGCTCATCAGTAAGCGGAGGGCTACTGGTGAGCGCTACTACTCAGGTCTCTCCATCAAGATCCTGTACTACTATGTCGGTCCATCTACGCTGGACCGGTTCGGGTGCTACATGCAGTGCCTTGATAGACTCTGGGGCTGAGGGTTGTTTTATGGACGAAGCATGGGCTCGGAAACATGACATTCCTTTCAGACAGTTAGAGAAGCCTACGCCCATGTTCGCCTTAGATGGTAGTCATCTCCCCAGTATCAGATATGAGACACTACCTTTAACCCTCACAGTATCTGGTAACCACAGTGAGACTATTTCCTTTTTGATTTTTCGTTCACCTTTTACACCTGTTGTTTTGGGTCATCCCTGGCTAGTATGTCATAATCCTTCTATTAATTGGTCTAGTAATTCTATCCTATCCTGGAACGTTTCTTGTCATGTGAAGTGTTTAATGTCTGCTATCCCTCCCGTTTCTTCTGTCCCCACTTCTCAGGAGGAACCTGGCGATTTGACAGGAGTGCCGGAGGAATATCATGATCTGCGCACGGTCTTCAGTCGGTCCCGAGCCAACTCCCTTCCTCCTCACCGGTCGTATGATTGTAGTATTGATCTCCTTCCGGGGACCACTCCTCCTCGGGGTAGACTATACTCTCTGTCGGCTCCCGAACGTAAGGCTCTCGAGGATTATTTGTCTGTGTCTCTTGACGCCGGTACCGTAGTGCCTTCTTCCTCTCCGGCCGGGGCGGGGTTTTTTTTTGTTAAGAAGAAGGACGGTACTCTGCGCCCCTGCGTGGATTATCGAGGGCTGAATGACATAACGGTTAAGAATCGTTATCCGCTTCCCCTTATGTCATCAGCCTTCGAGATTCTGCAGGGAGCCAGGTGCTTTACTAAGTTGGACCTTCGTAACGCTTACCATCTCGTGCGCATCAGAGAGGGGGACGAGTGGAAAACGGCGTTTAACACTCCGTTAGGGCATTTTGAGTACCGGGTTCTGCCGTTTGGTCTCGCCAATGCGCCAGCTGTTTTTCAGGCATTAGTTAATGATGTTCTGAGAGACATGCTGAACATCTTTGTTTTTGTCTACCTTGACGATATTCTGATTTTTTCACCGTCACTCGAGATTCATGTTCAGCACGTTCGACGTGTACTCCAGCGCCTTTTAGAGAATTGTCTCTACGTGAAGGCTGAGAAGTGCTCTTTTCATGTCTCCTCCGTTACTTTTCTCGGTTCTGTTATTTCCGCTGAAGGCATTCAGATGGATCCCGCTAAGGTCCAAGCTGTCAGTGAGTGGCCCGTTCCAAGGTCACGTGTCGAGTTGCAGCGCTTTCTAGGTTTCGCTAATTTCTATCGGCGTTTCATTCGTAATTTCGGTCAAGTTGCTGCCCCTCTCACAGCTCTTACTTCTGTCAAGACGTGTTTTAAGTGGTCCGGTTCCGCCCAGGGAGCTTTTGATCTTCTCAAAGAACGTTTTACGTCCGCTCCTATCCTCGTTACTCCTGACGTCACTAGACAATTCATTGTCGAGGTTGACGCTTCAGAGGTAGGCGTGGGAGCCATTCTATCCCAGCGCTTCCAGTCTGACGATAAGGTTCATCCTTGCGCTTATTTTTCTCATCGCCTGTCGCCATCTGAACGCAACTATGATGTGGGTAACCGCGAACTGCTCGCCATCCGCTTAGCCCTAGGCGAATGGCGACAGTGGTTGGAGGGGGCGACCGTTCCTTTTGTCGTTTGGACAGACCATAAGAACCTTGAATACATCCGTTCTGCCAAACGACTTAATGCACGTCAAGCTCGTTGGGCGTTGTTTTTCGCTCGTTTCGAGTTTGTGATTTCTTACCGTCCGGGTAGTAAGAACACCAAGCCTGATGCCTTATCCCGTCTCTTTAGTTCTTCTGTGGCTTCTACTGATCCCGAGGGGATTCTTCCTTATGGGCGTGTTGTCGGGTTGACAGTCTGGGGAATTGAAAGACAGGTTAAGCAAGCACTCACGCACACTGCGTCGCCGCGCGCTTGTCCTAGTAACCTTCTTTTCGTTCCTGTTTCTACTCGTCTGGCTGTTCTTCAGTGGGCTCACTCTGCCAAGTTAGCTGGTCATCCCGGCGTTCGAGGTACTCTTGCTTCCATTCGCCAGCGCTTTTGGTGGCCTACTCAGGAGCGTGACATGCGCCGTTTCGTGGCTGCTTGTTCGGACTGCGCGCAGACTAAGTCAGGTAACTCTCCTCCTGCCGGTCGTCTCAGACCGCTTCCCATTCCTTCTCGACCATGGTCTCACATCGCCTTAGACTTCATTACCGGTCTGCCTTTGTCTGCGGGGAAGACTGTGATTCTTACGGTTGTCGATAGGTTCTCTAAGGCGGCACATTTCATTCCCCTCGCTAAACTTCCTTCCGCTAAGAAGACGGCACAAATCATCATCGAGAATGTGTTCAGAATTCATGGCCTCCCGTTAGACGCCGTTTCAGACAGAGGCCCGCAATTCACGTCACAGTTTTGGAGGGAGTTCTGTCGTTTGATTGGTGCGTCCGTCAGTCTCTCTTCCGGGTTTCATCCCCAGTCTAACGGTCAAGCAGAAAGGGCCAATCAGACGATTGGTCGCATACTACGCAGCCTTTCTTTTAGAAACCCTGCGTCTTGGGCAGAACAGCTCCCCTGGGCAGAATACGCTCACAACTCGCTTCCTTCGTCTGCTACCGGGTTATCTCCGTTTCAGAGTAGTCTAGGTTACCAGCCTCCTCTGTTCTCATCCCAGCTTGCCGAGTCCAGCGTTCCCTCCGCTCAAGCGTTTGTCCAACGTTGTGAGCGCACCTGGAGGAGGGTGAGGTCTGCACTTTGCCGTTACAGGGCACAGACTGTGAGAGCCGCCAATAAACGTAGGATTAAGAGTCCTAGGTATTGTTGCGGCCAGAGAGTGTGGCTTTCCACTCGCAACCTTCCCCTTACGACAGCTTCTCGTAAGTTGACTCCGCGGTTCATTGGTCCGTTCCGTGTCTCCCAGGTCGTCAATCCTGTCGCTGTGCGACTGCTTCTTCCGCGACATCTTCGTCGCGTCCATCCTGTCTTCCATGTCTCCTGTGTCAAGCCCTTTCTTCGCACCCCCGTTCGTCTTCCCTCCCCCTCCCGTCCTTGTCGAGAGCGCACCTATTTACAAGGTACGTAGGATCATGGACATGCGTTCTCGGGGACGGGGTCACCAATACTTAGTGGATTGGGAGGGTTACGGTCCTGAGGAGAGGAGTTGGGTTCCGTCTCGGGACGTGCTGGACCATTCGCTGATTGATGATTTCCTCCGTTGCCGCCAGGATTCCTCCTCGAGTGCGCCAGGAGGCGCTCGGTGAGTGGGGGGGTACTGTCATGTTTTGTCTTATATTGTCTTGTCATTTTGCTTTCCCTTCTGTTCGTTTTCCCCCTGCTGGTCTTTTTAGGTTCGTTCCCTTTTTCTCTCTCCCTCCCTCTCTCTCTTCTCTCTATCGTTCCGTTCCTGCTCCCAGCTGTTCCTATTCCCCTAATCAATCATCTAATCTTTTCACACCTGTTCCGTATCTTGCCCTCTGATTAGAGTCCCTATTTCTCCCCTTGTCTTCCGTTTCTGTCCTGTCGGATCCTTGTATATTGTTCACCGTGCTGTGTCTTTGTCTCGCCCTGTCGTGTCGTGTTTCCCTCAGATGCTGCGTGTGAGCAGGTGTCTGAGTCTGCTACGGTCGGTGCCTTCCCGAGGCAACCTACAGTTTATGGTCGAGTCTCCAGTCTGTCCTCGTCACTACGAGTGGAATTAGTTTTTTATGCTTTGTTTACCGCTCCGATTTGTCTAGGAGTATTGCATATTTCCTTTACTGGAATAAAGACTCTGTTTTCGCCAAGTCGCTTTTGGGTCCTCATTCACCTGCATAACAGTCAGAGTACAACAATTGGTTAACCTGTAACGTCGTTCTTCGTTTGTAGAAAGAGAGTCGGACCGAAATGCAGCGTAGTGGTTACTCATGACTTTAATAGAAAAAGTGACACATGAAATAACTATACAAAATACAAAACAACAAACGGAACGTGAAATCTAATTACAGCCTATCTGGTGAAACTACACAGAGACAGGAGCAATCACCCACGAAATACAAAGCGAAACCAGGCTACCTAAATACGGTTCCCAATCAGAGACAACGAGAATCACCGGACTCTGATTGAGAACCGCCTCAGGCAGCCAAGCCTATACAACACCCCTAATCAGCCGCGATCCCAAATACTACAAACCCCAATACGAAAATACAATAACATAAACCCATGTCACACCCTGGCCTGACCAAATAATATAACGAAAACACAAAATACAATGACCAAGGCGTGACAGAACCTCCCCCCTAAGGTGCGGACTCCCGGACGCACCTCAAAACCATAGGGAGGGTCCGGGTGGGCGTCTGTCCATGGTGGCGGTTCCGGCTCGGTATGTGGACCCCACTCCATTAATGTCCTAGTTCCTCCCCTTCGCGTCCTGGGATAATCCACCCTCGCCGCCGACCATGGCCTAATAGTCCTCGGGACTGAGGGGCAGCTCGGGACTGAGGGGCAACTCGAGACTGAGGGGCAGCTCGTGACTGAGGGACAGCTCGGGACTGAGGGGCAGCTCGGGACTGAGGCAGCTCGGGAAAGAGGGGAAGCTCGGGACTGAGGGGCAGCTCGGGACTGAGGGGCAGCTCGAGACTGAGGGGCAGCCCGGAACTGAGGGGAAGCCCAGTACTGAGAGAAAGCCCAGTGCTGAGAGGAAGCCCAGTACTGAGAGGAAGCCCAGTACTGAGATGAAGCTCAGGCAGGTAGTAGGCTCTGGTAGATCCTGGCTGGCTGGCGGATCTGGAAGATTCTGGTTGACTAGCAGATCTGGAAGAGACTGGTTGACTAGCAGATCTGGAAGAGACTGGTTGACTGGCAGATCTGGAAGAGACTGGTTGACTGGCAGATCTGGAAGAGACTGGTTGACTGGCAGATCGGGAAGAATCTGGTTGACTGGCAGATCTAGAAGATCATGGCTGACTGGCGGATCTAGCTGCTCTATGCAGACTGACAGCTCCTTGCAGACTGACAGCTCTGGCTGCTCCATGCAGGCTGACAGCTCCTTGCAGACTGACAGCTCCTTGCAGACTGGCAGCTCTTTGCAGACTGACAGCTCTTTGCAGACTGACAGCTCTGGCTGCTTCATGCAGACTGACAGCTTTGACTGCTCCATGCAGGCTGACAGCTCTGACTGCTTCATACAGACTGACAGCTCTGGCTGCTTTATGCAGACTGACAGCTCTGACTGCTCCATGCAGGCTGACAGCACCCTGCAGACTGGCAGCTCCTTGCAGACTGACAGCTCATTGCAGACTGGCAGCTCTTTGCAGACTGGCAGCTCCTTGCAGACTGTCAGCTCAGGCTGCTCCGAACAGGCAGGAGGCTCCGGCAGCGCTGTAGAGGGGGAAGGCTCTAATAGCGCTGAACAGGCGGGAGACTCCGACAGCGCAGGAGGGAAGGAAGGCTCTGATAGCGCTGAACAGACTCTGGTAGCGCAGGAGAGGAGAAAGGCTCCGACAGCGCTGGAGAGGCGGGAGACTCCGACAGCACAGGAGGACGAGGCGCACTGTAGGCCTGATGCATGGTGCTGGCACTGGTGATACTGGAGCGAGGACACGCACAGGAAGCCTGGTGCAGGGAGCTGCTACCGGAGGACTGGTGTGTGGAGGTGGCTCTGGATAGACCGGACCGTGCAGGCGCACTGGAGCTCTTGAGCACCGAGCCTGCCCAAGCTTACCTGGCTCGATGCCCACTCTAGCCCGGCCAATACGAAGGACTGGTATGAACCGCACCGGGCTATGCACCCGCACTGGAAACACTGTGCGCTCCATAGCATGACACGGTGTCTGCCCGGTCTCTCTAGCCCACCGGTAAGCACAGGGAGTTTGCGCAGGTCTCCTACCTGGCATAGCCATACTCCCATTAAGCCCCCCTCCAATAATTTGTTTCGGCTGCTTTTCGGGCTTCCATCCGTGTCGCCGTGCTGCCTCCTCATACCAGCGCCTCTCCGCTTTAGCCGCCTCTAGTTCCTCCTTGGGGCGGCGATATTCAGCAGGCTGAGCCCAGGGTCCTTTTCCGTCCAGTTCTTCCTCCCATGTCCAATCCCCCTGCCTATGGGGTGGTAATTGGGTCGCTTTCTTTTTACTGAAAACGATAGCCAAATCATCATACTCAGCTGGAATGCGCACGGTGGAAACCTACACTCGCTACACTCGCATTAACATCTGCTAACCATGTGTATGTGACAAATAACATTTGATTTGATTTGATTTGACTCTCCACCGTTGTAGCACCGATGGAAACCCCTACACACCTGCCTGAACACTCATCAGACCACCCCTGTAGAGTTCCCTGTTTCCACGAAATCGTAGGATTATGAATAGCTAGCCAGGGAATCCCCAGAACAACTGGAAACGCAGGTGAATCGATAAGGAACAAACTAATTCGCTCCTTGTGATTCCCCTGCGTAATCATCTCCAACGAAATTGTGGCTCTCTTCACCAGCCCTGACCCTAATGGTCGACTATCTAAAGAGTGCACGGGAAAAGGGGGGTTTACTTTTACTAACGGAATCCTCAACCTCTGAGCGAGTCCGCGATCTATAAAGTTTCCAGCTGCGCCTGAATCTACCAGTGCCTTATGCTGGAGAGAAGGAGAATAATTTAGGAAACAAATTAATAGGAACATGTGACCAACAGGAAACTCTGGGAGAGTGTGGTGCTTACTCACCTGGGGTGACCGATGAGTGTTCTGCCTGCCCTCATGATTCCTAGATGAATTCCTCCAGCACCGACCAGACGTGTGCCCTCTCCGGCCACAACTGGTACAGGAGGAGCTTCCTCCTCCGATCTCCCTTGACGCGGTACCTCCTAGCTCCATCGGGATAGGGGCAGGAGGATCAGGAGGTAAAACTGACAGGACCCTTTCAGAACGTCCACGAGCAGCTAGCAGATGGTCCAACCGGATTGACAGGTCTATCAGTCCATCCAGGCCAAGTGTAGTATCCCGACAGGCCAGCTCCCTACGGACGTCTTCTCTCAGGCTACACCTGTAATGGTCTATCAGGGCCCTGTCGTTCCACCCTGCTCCCGCAGCCAAGGTCCGGAACTCCAGCGCGAAGTCCTGCGCGCTCCTCGTCCCCTGTCTCAGATGGAACAATCTCTCACCCGCCGCACGACCCTCTGGAGGGTGATCGAACACGGCCCTGAAACGGCGGATGAACTCCGGGTAGTTGTCTTTCGCCGAGTCGGGCCCATTCCAGACCGCATTAGCCCACTCCAGGGCTCTACCGGTCAGGCAGGTGATGAGGACCCCTACTCTCTCCTCCTCCGAGGGGGCCGGTCGAACGGTGGCCAGGTAGAGGTCTAATTGCAGCAGGAATCCCTGGCACCCTGTCGCTGCTCCATCGTAATTCCTCGGAGGCGTCATGTGCAGAGCGCTGGAACCGGATCCAGATGGGGGAGATGGTAGAGTTGCTGGTGGGAGGGTCGGTGGGGTAGTAGGGAAACCATTCCTCTCCCAACGATCCATCCTCTCCATCATCTGATCCATCGCTGATCCTAGGCGATGGAGGATGGATGTGTGATGATGGACTCTCTCCTCCATAGTGGGAAGAGGAGTGGTCGCTGCTCCTGCTGACTCCATATCGAGGTGCGGGCTTCTGTTACGGTAAATGAGTGAAGAGGTGTGGAGTCAGACGCAGAGAGCAAAAGATGTGGGAAAAACAACACGCTTTAATGTCCCGGAAACATAACATGTACAAAAGTGGAAACACAAATGAACAGAAATATAAACGGACAGCGTGAAACCCAAAAGCCAACAAAAATACACTCAAACAACAAAACAGACGAACAAGCCCGCACGAAACAGAAGCGGGCTAAACAGACTATATATAACCCTATCCTAACAACCAAACTAGAAACAGGTGCTACCAATTAGACAAAACTAAACGAACACAGAACAATGGATCGGCGATAGCTAGTAGACCGGCGACGACGACCGCCGAGCGCCACCCGAACAAGAAGGGGAGTCACCTTCGGTAATATTCGTGACACTTACCTTGACTTGGTAGAGTTCCAGTGTTTTGTTGGATAGTCATAGCCAGCTAGCTAACATAGCATCCCTCTGTTTGAGCCGGGTGTTTAAGTAACTAAACTAGCCGCCTGCATTTTTTAGCTAAGTGAGTGAAACTGAAAGTGAAAAAAAATGACGAAATCTCTCTGTCTCATTCACTCGCTCTCTCTTGCTTCTCCTTCATTTTTGAAGAAATTAATTTATTGAAAACTGTTAAACTATTGTATTTCTCCCTCTTTGAGTTAACTACTCATGACATTTTATGCACTGCAATGCTAGTTAGCTCTGTAGCTTATGCTTTCAGTATTAGATTAATTGTCTGATCCTTTAATTGGGTGGACAACATGTCAGTTCATGCTGCAAGAGCTCTGATAGGTTGGAGGATGTCCTCCGGAAGTTGTCATAATTACTTTTTAGTCTATGGAAGGGGGTGAGAACCAAGAGCCTCCTAGGTTTTGTAATGAAGTCAACATACCAAGAGGAGCACGGAAGCTAGCTGTCCTCTGGCTGCACCATGGTGCTACCCTACAGAGTGCTGTTGAGGCTAGTGTAGACCTTCACTGCAAAACAGTGTGTTTTAATTATTTGGTGATGTGAATATATTTAGTATAGTTTTATCTAAAAAGGAGAACTTTTTCAATGTTTTACCATGTTTATTTTTATGAAATTTACTGAGGAGGATGAGCCTTCCCTTCTTTCTCTGTAGAGTCTCCACTGGTGTGTGGAACGTATGTTGTGTATATGGATGCGTGTGGGGTTTTTGTGGGAGTGTCAATGTAGTGTGTGTGAGTGAATGAGTGAGTGAGTGTGTGTATATGGTGTATATATATTGTCTAGTGAGTGTGTATATGGTGTATATATATTGTCCAGTGAGTGTGTATATGGTGTATATATATTGTCTAGTGAGTGTGTATATGGTGTATATATATTGTCTAGTGAGTGTGTATATGGTGTATATATATATTGTCTAGTGAGTGTGTATATGGTGTATATATATTGTCTAGTGAGTGTGCGCGTAGGGTCAGTTCAAGATAGTCGTTGGAAATAGTTCAGGTACCATTAATGAACTATTTAGCAGTCTGGCTAATTAGCAAGTTTATGGCTTGGGAATAGAAACTTGGGTGGCAATTGTTTGGGCCTTCCTTTGACACCGCCTGATATATACGTCCTGGGTGGCAGGGAGCTCAGCCCCAGTGATGTACTGGGCTGTCCCCACCACCCTTTGTAGCACTTTGCGGTCAAGGGTGGTGCATTTGCCATACCAAGCGATGATGCAGCCAGTCAATATGATCTCTCGATGGTATAGCTGTAGAACTTTTTGAGGATCTGAGGGCCCATGCCAAATCTTTTCAGCCTCCTGAGGGGGAAATGGTGCAGCCATGCCCTCTTCACCACTGTGTGGGTGTGTGTGGACCATGTTAATGTTAAGTCCTTAGTGATGTGGACACCCATGTGCCAAGGAACTACTGTATTTAAAATTGGTGTCTATCAAGTGATCCTAGATTCAATGGACAGAGGCAAGTTCCTGCTCGGAATCAGGAATGTATGTCCACCCAGCCCAGCAGACTATGGATGGGCACGCCATCAGATGACCCTTCCCTGCCCGGTGCTCTTCAATGGAGGATTAATATACTCGTTCCACAGATTTCCCCTCTGCTTTTCGCTCTTCAGCGGTGATTGAGTGTGGCTGGACGGGGGGGAAAGCCTGGGTCACAGGGAACATGAAAATCTCAGTTTACACTCCGAGACACGTTCATGTTTCACACCAGAGACTCTTGATGTACCATGCAGCCATTTTCTCCTCCCTCTTGCTGTCAATGATGCCCCCAGGACTCTAAGATCCATCCTCCATCCTCACTGGCCCATCATGTCTAGTTCAGATGTACAAAGCATATGTTCACATCTTCAACTGACAAGAAATTCCCAAAAATGTTCACTAACTTTATATGGCCTTCTTTACACCATAGAGGCAGCTGTTGTAAAAAAGGAATAGTTTTTGTTTAATTCATTTTAGAATAAGGCTGTAATGTAACAAAATGTGGACAAAGTCTGAATACTTTCCGAATGCACTGCGCTCCACAATCAGTGTGCTCCAAAAGTATTGGGACAGTGACACATTTTGCTGTTGTTTTGGCTCTGTACTCCACCACTTTGGATTTGAAGTCCAGACTGTCAGCTTTAATTTGGGTGTATTCTCATCCATATCAGGTGAACTGTTTAGAAATTACAGCACTTTTTGTACAGTTTTAGGGGACCAATAGTATTGGGACAAATTCACTTATATGTGTGTTAAAGTAATCAAAAGTTAAGTATTTGGTCCCATATTCACAGCATTGATTATATCAAGCTTGTGACTCTAAAAACTTGTTAGATGCAAATTTTGCTGTTGGTTATGGTTGTGTGTCAGATTATTTTGTGCACAATAAAAATGAATGGTAAATAATGTGTCATTTTGGAGTCACTTTTATTGTAAGTAAGAATAGAATATGTTTCTAATCACTTTTGACTACTTTAATACACATATAAATTCATTTGTCCCAACACATTTAGCCCCCTAAAATGGGGGGACTATGTACAAAAAGTGCTGTAATTTCTAAACGGTTCACCCGGTATGATGAATATACCCTCAAATGTAAGATGACAGTCTGCATTTTAACCTCATAGTCATTGTATAATTTCAAACCCAAAGTGCTGGAGTACGGAGCCAAAACTGTCCCAATACTTTTGGAGCTCTTTCTATGTAGCCAACGTAAGGGATTTACCAAAACAACAACAACACAAAAGCAATCCACACCTGTTATACAGTATGTGCTTATAGAGCAGTTTCTGCAGAAGCACATTTTAGCTGCTCTGAGAAGGGTCATGTATCATTTCTGCAGCAGTTTAAACAGGTCTTCCAATTAGCAGTCAGGTAAACACAGGCCTGGGGTCAGCCGGGAAGCCTTGTGAATGAAATTGAAGCTGACTGCTTTACAACAGCTCCCAGTGTGAGCCAGATTGATTTATTCACGAGGAAGCCTCCCTGTTCTGTTCTATAGGTGTTCTCACTGGTCCTCCTGCTGCACAGCCCTTTTCAAACACAATCAATAACAATCATCTTTGTCCTTATGCTATGGTAAGCGTTACATGAGGACACACAATACTGCATTGTTTACTTCACGACTAAGTTGAATGTAGGGTTAGCGGCTTGAAGAAAGTGAGTGTAGGCTAAAGATGGTGTGAGGTGTTGGATGTCCCCTCGTGTGCCTTGTCACAGCAAACGTCAAGGATCTGATAGGTTTGACTGACAGCTTCAGCCTTCTGGAGTACACATGTCAACTTTGTTTATCTCAAAAATAATGTATGAGCCGACGTCTCTGTTCTGTCAACCTGAGAATCCTTCCCCTCTTCATCCATCTCCTCACCTTACCTCAGATTGTCTGTTACATTATGTCGTTCATAGGGCTGAAGTGGAGGGTAGTTTACTATGGACACGAACGCTTGTTATCCTGTCAACACAAATGATGTGCAAAGCAGAGGCATGTAGATGAGCTTCAGGGTCAGTCACGGAACTGACAATAAACGCGGCAATGACATTGCGAAGAGCAAGTCCCCGAGATGAGATGTGAGCGACTGCCATCTGGTCCTCTGTAGGGTTATTGAAATGTGGGCACACAAACATGCCATTCGATATAGTCCACAATCATCATATCAACAAGAGCATCAGAATGTCAAGGATGTCCAGGCCTGAAAGGCACAAAAGATATCATGTTTTTATATGTGACTTGCTATGTGTATGTGTGTGCCTGTGTGCTTGCATGTGCTTGCACATGTATAAATGTATGTGTTTTCCAGGTAACCCTGAAAAAGGACAGTAAATATAAATGATCACATCATTAAGAAACAGAGAAACATTCCTCCACGGTAATCTTCAGTCCTTTGAGATTGATTAGTCACATAGTTTATCCTAGAAGTATCTCCGTCTCCCTGACCCTTCAGCGGTTTCAAGTTGGAACCAAAAAACAAGAATTTCAAGAGGACATTCCAAGATTCCAAAAAGTTTAATATAGAGGTGAAGATGACATGATCAATTCTGTCCGAACATCTTTTGTATCTGTAGCTAGATATCCTTAACATCAGGGATGGGCAACTTTGATGGGGGTCGGGACACAAAAAATTTGAACACATCATGTGGGGCCACAGTAGCTTACGGGTCTGCGTACCCACACACACACACATCATGTGGGGCCACAGTAGCTTACGGGTCTGCGTACCCACACACACACACATCATGTGGGGCCACAGTAGCTTACGGGTCTGCGTACCCACACACACACACATCATGTGGGGCCACAGTAGCTTACGGGTCTGCGTACCCACACACACACACATCATGTGGGGCCACAGTAGCTTACGGGTCTGCGTACCCACACACACACACATCATGTGGGGCCACAGTAGCTTACGGGTCTGCGTACCCACACACACACACATCATGTGGGGCCACAGTAGCTTACGGGTCTGCGTACCCACACACACACACATCATGTGGGGCCACAGTAGCATACGGGTCTGCGTACCCACACACACACACATCATGTGGGGCCACAGTAGCTTACGGGTCTGCGTACCCACACACACACACATCATGTGGGGCCACAGTAGCTTACGGGTCTGCGTACCCACACACACACACATTTTGCCCAGACTTATGCCATGTTAATATGATATCTGACTGAGAGTGCAAACAAAATCAATGGGGGCCCCCGGTCGATAATTCGACCATGATTAGTTGGATAGCTGGTGAGACTAATTTACCAATCTAAAAAATGTTGACCGATGTGGGCTAATTGAGTGACTGTCAGTGACTGACATAACAAGAGAAAAACTGCTGATGAACAACCCAAATTCGAAATTGCACCTTGTGTATTCTACTATTCTAACTCTTAACAGTAAGACCCCGAATGATGAGTTCCCCCAAAATAAATAACAATAATAATATTTGGGAAATTGATTGGCCGGCCTACAAAAGGAGCCAGTTGCCCATCCCTGCTTTATATAATCCTTTCTTTCTTTAAAGCTAGAGGAAATCCATTTCGGTGTCATGAAATGACTGCCAGAATCTCTTTTATCCCACATAACAATGCCTGTTTTGGAGATTGTCAGTGCATTTCATTGCAGTGCATTTCATTGCCTGCGGGACAGCAGCTCGTCATAACCTCAACCCACACACCACAGTTCCAATGACTACAAGAAAACAATGGGTTTCCAAATGTTCTGTTGTCACCAAACAGAGTAACTGAAGTGTTTGATTTTATATAATAATAATAATATAATATATGCCATTTAGCAGACGCTTTTATCCAAAGCGACTTACAGTCATGTGTGCATACATTCTACGTATGGGTGGTCCTGGGGATCGAACCCACTACCCTGGCATTACAAGCGCCATGCTCTACCAACTGAGCTACAGATTTTAGCTTGATAGGCGATTTTCCCAAGGCAGATAATTCATATTTAACTCGATAGGCTAGAGACAGGCTTTAAGCAATTTAAACATGCAAAACAAAATCATTCAAAAGTGTTTAGTTCATAAGTCATCTTCAGCTTGCTTGACTCGAACATTCAATTAAAAATGGCTTCTTTTCACCTACTGCTGGCAGGCTCTGATAACTGTTTGGCCTTTGTGAACCTGCCAGTCTCATATCCATTACTCAAGCAGAGAGAAGTTGGCCATTTCCAAACTCCCTCGCAAGGGTATGTTCATGCTGCAATTTTCAATTAAGAAAGTTATATTGTTTGGAAAATATGTGTAATGCTTGTAATTCACCTTTAACTGATTATTCATCGTGTGTGTGACCTCTGCCCCCTTCTCTCCTTTCAACTTGCTCCTGAGTGGAATCCAACCATCTCCGCAAATTATTATTGGAAGTTCCCCTGGAGAGACTGACATTTTGACCTTTCCATATCCAGTCATATCTTCACATAAACATTCCAATGTACCAGAGAGCAGCATTTCGGTGCTCTCATTACAACATAACACTCCCCATAACAAACACGCTAGAGGCACTACCAAGACATAAACATGATGCACAGTCAAATATATTTTCTATTCGCATAACAATTACACGTGGTCTGAGGCCGGTTGGACGTACTGCCAAATTATCTGAAACAACGTTGGAGGCAGCTAATGGTAGAGAAATTAACATTCAATTATCTGGCAGCAGCTCAGTTGGATATCCCTGCAGTCAGCATGCCAATTGCATACTCACTCAAAACTTGAGACATCTGTGGCATTGTGCTGTGTGACAAAACTGCACATTTTAGAGTGGCCTTTTATTTCCCCCAACACAAGGTGCACCTGTGTAATTACCATGCTGTTTAATCAGATTATTGATATGCCACACCTGTCAGGTAGATGGATTATCTTTGCAAAGGAGAAATGCCAACTAGCAGGGATGTAAACAAATTTGTTTACAAAATTCTCAAAATTGGAGAGAAATAAGCTTTTTATGCGTATGGAACATTTCTGGGAACTTTTATTTCAGCTCATGAAACATGGGAACAACATTTTACATGCTGTGTTTAGATTTTTGTTCTAGATAAAAGGTTAATGCTTGAAATGTAAAGATAGTTATTTTCCCTTCAAATTTATCTCAAAGGGGTTGGTTACCAGAAAGAGTATAGTAGAGACTGTCATTCTATTTTGCAACTGATTTGCAATTGTGGAGCTAGGTCAATATTTGCATCTGCTGATTTATTCCTTTCTCTCCTGTCTTCCTCTTTGTGAAACGATCAGACGTTGATGTATTTGTTAGCGATGTCATTGGGAGTCTGGCCTGAGTCTCAGACAGATTGTGTTGTGGTTTAGATTAGAAGAAGAGGTCTGGTGGATAACTGCAACACAAGGAAACCAAAGTTGTTTTCAACAGCCACTGACTGACAGCTACAGTCCCTTCCTAAGAGACACATTCACATTTTCATTTCTGCTGACTAATGTAACACTTTTAGTTGTAGATAATCCCTTTGACGCATATCATATGTATCTACATGGAAAGTCCATTTTACCAGCTTGCTTATGAATGATGAATTTCCTCTCCATCCCAAGCCGAGCTATATATATATATACTCACAGTGTAAAAATGAATGTGCCTCCTTGAAACACCAGAATTATGCCTTTGTGACAGATTATTTCTTTATTCGTGTTGACTTTCGATGTGTCCACATCTTGTAAACTGCTCTAAATTTCTCTGGGAGATCATTAACATTTTGGAAGCCATTCTGCACATTTTAACTGTCACCCTGCAACCATTCCCACTCATGGCTCCTCATCTATTCCTGCGCAACTCTAAAAATACAACGAGACATCGGATTCTCAGCCCCTCAAAGACCTGGCGGTGTGGCATGGAGAGGCCGGGAAAAACACCATTAGATAGATTTGAGGAAGACAGATGACCAGCGTCGAGCTGTGGGCTGGAGGCAAGGCCACAACAGTGTGTGTGGGGGTATTTGGGCACAGAGATATCCAACTATCAAGGAGCCATTTGGAAGAGGCTGTCACCAGGAGAGAGTGCAATTCCCCGACAGATAGACTGAGGGGGAACACATTATTGTGAGAGTGATAGCAGGAGAGCAGAGGAGGAGAGCAGGGGGCGCTGGGTTTAGGAGGGTTGTGGGAGTGACGCTCCTCTCAAATGGAACACTAGGGACGATTAATACATGACCACCGGCAGGGGGTGAGTGCTGCTGGGAGGGCTGAATGGCCTGGGGTGGGAGTTAGTACCGCTTATCAGGATTACAGGGACGTTTGGGAAGGCTGGGGCAAGGCCAATTTAACACATGGAGACACACACTCAACACCGGAATCTGCCCCAGATAGGGTAGATTAGTGATTTGTCCATTTTTTTGCTCCATTATCAGCACCTCTATGAGTTGTGTGGCCAGTCTGGAATGGAAATAGGTCCTACAGCCAGACAGGGTGAATGTTTGGAACCCTCCGTACACACAGACGTCCCCTGATAGGTGAAATAAACTGTTCCCTCACGTATAAGCACCCATTTTCTCGTCTTGTATATTGGGACAGCTTAGAATGCAAAGATCCTTGCTTTCAGTGTGTAAATAAACATGTTTTTCTTCATTCAGCTCTTCATTCTGTTATTTGTTCACTTCAGCTGCCTTAATGCTAATTACTATCACTCTGTTTTACAAGATCCAGCCTTGTTTGTGTTCATCACCTCTTGTTTAGATAGAGGATGTAGTGTGATCCTCATTCTGCACACCAGCTGGAGTTTTGTTGAGGCAGCCAGCATCGTTCCCCTCCTTCTCCTCATCCATTCTCAACAGAGTTTTGATGAGGCAGCCAGCATCGTTCCCCTTCTTCTCCTCATCCATTCTCAACAGAGTTTTGATGAGGCAGCCAGCATCGTTCCCCTCCTTCTCCTCATCCATTCTCAACAGAGTTTTGATGAGGCAGCCAGCATCGTTCCCCTCCTTCTCCTCATCCATTCTCAACAGAGTTTTGATGAGGCAGCCAGCATTGTTTCCTTCCTTCTCCTCATCCATTCTCAACAGAGTTTTGAAAATGAACAGTGTAACCGTTGGACCATATATCTGCGATGTGATCTTGCTCTCTGACGATGTAGAAAGCAGTCATTACTAGGACAAGTGATTTTTCTTTCAGCGAGGCTCAAGGGTCAATTGCTCTCTCTCATTCTATTAGATGGCAGAGTTGACGGGATTGGAGTCTTGTTGCTAATCTGAGCTCTCCATTCCCACGTGTTCTTTGGTGTTATTGAGACATCCGGTGGCACCCAGTTTGCTCTTCAGCTTTCGAAGCACATTGTGTTTTACTTTATTGATACTAACAAGGCAGCGTTAGGTTTGTGTGCCATCTGAATAGAGCCCTGTGTTTGTCCAGATTTATGTGCTCTCCTCTAAGTGAAAATCCCTGCCCAGTAAAATCTTTAAAACCCCATGCTGTCCTCTTATTGAATAACTGTCAGCTGTCTTCAGATGACAGACTTTAGGGTTGTATTCCTCTACATGGCTATAAAGGTTTCATCAGCCACAACTCCAGTACAGGCAAATATATAACAGGCAATAAAAAGAGCAATGCTCATCATCTGTGTTAAAGAGGCGAGGCTGTCTGGGCATAGATTAACTGTCTGGGCAATTAAGCATGACATGGCGATTCCATTCCACAAGTGTTACAATACTGCATTTTTTAGCAACTACTTTTGAAATAATCTAAATTATCAGAATATTACAAGATGAAAACAGTCTGTGAGGGCATATTTTAGCAACTTTCTAATAATCTAAATGATCAGAGTATGATAAAATGAAAACAGTCTGTGAGGGCATATTTGAGCAGTTTAAAAAAATCTAAGTGATTAGAGTATTATAAAATGAAAACAGTCTGTGAGGCCATATTGTAGCAGTTTTTTAAAATAATCTAAGTGATTAGTGTATTATAAAATGAAAAAAGTCTGTGAGGGCATATTTTAGCAGCTTTAAAAAAATAATCTAAGTAATTGGAGTATTATAAGATGAAAACAGTCTGTGAGGGCATATTGAAGCAGTTTAAAAAAATAATCTAAGTAATTGGAGTATTATAAAATGAAAACAGTCTGTGAGGGCATATTGTAGCAGTTTAAAAAAATAATCTAAGTAATTGGAGTATTATAAGATGAAAACAGTCTGTGAGGGCATATTTTAGCAACTTTTTAATAATCTAAGACATTAGAGTATTATAAAATGAAAACAGTCTGTGAGGGCATATTTTAGCAACTTTTTAATAATCTAAGACATTAGAGTATTATAAAATGAAAACAGTCTGTGAGGGCATATTTGAGCAGCTTTTTAAAAATAATCTAAGTACTCAGAGTATTATTAGATGAAAACAGTCTTTGAGGGCATATTTTAGCAACTTTTTAATAATCTAAGTCATTAGAGTATTATAAAATGAAAACAGTCTGTGAGGGCATATTTTATCAACTTTTTAATAATCTAAGTCATTAGAGTATTATAAGATGAAAACAGTCTGTGAGGGCATATTTTAGCAGTTTAAAAAAATAATCTAAGTCATGAGAGTATTATAAAATGAAAACAGTCTGCGAGGGCATATTTTAGCAGTTTAAAAAAAATAATCTAAGTCATTAGAGTATTATAAGATGAAAACAGTCTGTGAGGGCATATTTTAGCAGTTGAAAAAAAATAATCTAAGTGATTAGAGTATTATAAAATGAAAACAGTCTGTGAGGGCATATTTTAGCAACTTTTTAATAATCTAAGTCATTAGAGTATTATAAGATGAAAACAGTCTGTGAGGGCATATTTTAGCAACTTTTTAATAATCTAAGTCATTAGAGTATTATAAGATGAAAACAGTCTGTGAGGGCATATTTTAGCAACTTTTTAATAATCTAAGTCATTAGAGTGTTATAAAATGAAAACAGTCTGTGAGGGCATATTTTAGCAACTTTTTAATAATCTAAGTCATTAGAGTATTATAAGATGAAAACAGTCTGTGAGGGCATATTTTAGCAACATTTTTAATAATCTAAGTCATTAGAGTATTATAAAATGAAAACAGTCTGTGAGGGCATATTTTAGCAACTTTTTAATAATCTAAGTCATTAGAGTATTATAAGATGAAAACAGTCTGTGAGGGCATATTTTAGCAACTTTTTAATAATCTAAGACATTAGAGTATTATAAAATGAAAACAGTCTGTGAGGGCATATTTTAGCAACATTTTTAATAATCTAAGTGATTAGAGTATTATAAAATGAAAACAGTCTGTGAGGGCATATTTTAGCAGTTTTGTTTTAAATAATCTAAGTGATTAGAGTATTATAAGATGAAAACAACTCTTTATCCCTTTACAATCTAGCCTTTCTGAGACAGAAACTAGCCATGCGTGAGTTGAAGTGGGAAACAAGGGTCATGATTTGGATAGTAAACTAAAGAATAAGTACAGTGCTGGGTCTTCAGATTTATCTCTTTGTAAAGTGTTTATCCTGACAGAACAAAGACAGCATTGTGCTCCAGACTCCACAGGCAACATGGAGCTAGTGGGACAGGATCCTGGGAATGCCAACATACGGGGACGTTGTAATTGTAGTATTGTTATTGTACACCTCTTTGTTTGTTCTTTGTCTTTCATGTGGTGTGTTCAGGAACATGTAGATCATATTGATCGGTCACATCCCCTATAGTGGGATGGTGAGTAAGGCTCCTGAATTGTGTAAAGATAATGTAGAATGTTAGTCAGAGCTCTGCTGAATTTCTGGCTGAGTCCCAAGTGCCACTCTGTAAATGATGCCCGCACCTCCTGTTGTATGAAGGGTTAGAGGTCAGCCTCCAACCCCATTACATCATTGTGTCCCTGTCGTAACACTACCACTCTGACACTCTTTTAAAGACACCCTTAGTGTAAACACACCAGCCTTCGTGACATTAAAAGGGTTGTGCTTCTTTGAACCCCTTTGAAATATCGGAGGTCCTGCGCTCCCCCCAGCCGGAGTACACATGTACCCTTCTAAACAAAAGCCAGGCATTAGCGTCACCTCAGGCTCAAGTGTAACCTAATCTCCTTGAGGCTCAAGTGTAACCTAATCTCCTTGAGGCTCAGGTGTAACCTAATCTCCTTGAGGCTCAGGTGTAACCTAATCTCCTTGAGGCTCAGGTGTAACCTAATCTCCTTGAGGCTCAAGTGTAACCTAATCTCCTTGAGGCTCAAGTGTAACCTAATCTCCTTGAGGCTCAAGTGTAACCTAATCTCCTTGAGGCTCAAGTGTAACCTAATCTCCTTGAGGCTCAGGTGTAACCTAATCTCCTTGAGGCTCAGGTGTAACCTAATCTCCTTGAGGCTCAGGTGTAACCTAATCTCCTTGAGGCTCAAGTGTAACCTAATCTCCTTGAGGCTCAAGTGTAACCTAATCTCCTTGAGGCTCAAGTGTAACCTAATCTCCTTGAGGCTCAAGTGTAATCTAATCTCCTTGAGGCTCAAGTGTAACCTAATCTCCTTGAGTCTCAAGTGTAACCTAATCTCCTTGAGGCTCAAGTGTAACCTAATCTCCTTGAGGCTCAAGTGTAACCTAATCTCCTTGAGGCTCAAGTGTAACCTAATCTCCTTGAGGCTCAAGTGTAACCTAATCTCCTTGAGGCTCAAGTGTAACCTAATCTCCTTGAGGCTCAAGTGTAACCTAATCTCCTTGAGGCTCAAGTGTAACCTAATCTCCTTGAGGCTCAAGTGTAACCTAATCTCTTTGAGGCTCAAGTGTAACCTAATCTCCTTGAGGCTCAAGTGTAACCTAATCTCCTTGAGGCTCAGGTGTAACCTAATCTCCTTGAGGCTCAAGTGTAACCTAATCTCCTTGAGGCTCAAGTGTAACCTAATCTCCTTGAGGCTCAAGTGTAACCTAATCTCCTTGAGGCTCAAGTGTAACCTAATCTCCTTGAGGCTCAAGTGTAACCTAATCTCCTTGAGGCTCAAGTGTAACCTAATCTCATTGAGGCTCAAGTGTAACCTAATCTCCTTGAGGCTCAAGTGTAACCTAATCTCCTTGAGGCTCAAGTGTAACCTAATCTCCTTGAGGCTCAAGTGTAACCTAATCTCCTTGAGGCTCAAGTGTAACCTAATCTCCTTGAGGCTCAAGTGTAACCTAATCTCCTTGAGGCTCAAGTGTAACCTAATCTCCTTGAGGCTCAAGTGTAACCTAATCTCCTTGAGGCTCAAGTGTAACCTAATCTCCTTGAGGCTCAAGTGTAACCTAATCTCCTTGAGGCTCAAGTGTAACCTAATCTCCTTGAGGCTCAAGTGTAACCTAATCTCCTTGAGGCTCAAGTGTAACCTAATCTCCTTGAGGCTCAGGTGTAACCTAATCTCCTTGAGGCTCAAGTGTAACCTAATCTCCTTGAGGCTCAAGTGTAACCTAATCTCCTTGAGGCTCAAGTGTAACCTAATCTCCTTGAGGCTCAGGTGTAACCTAATCTCCTTGAGGCTCAGGTGCAGCAATTCCCACTGTTGTTTAGCATCAACAAACAAGGACAAACACTTGCTGCCGTTGGAGAGTGTGGCAGTTAACACACTGGTCTATATTACCAACACAGAGCTGACAACCAACTGCAAGTCCTCCACAACAACATCCAGGTTGATGTTTGGCGACGTTTACAGTATATACAGTACATAGGCCTATGCATTGGTAGAAGTTAGGTACGGAATACACATTTTTCTAATGAGTGTGCTATTTGCTTTTATTGTAGTTTTATGAAACTGAACAAATTGACCAGTACCATTAAAAAAATGGTTTTAATCTTGTCAATTCAACTAAACATTTAAATGTTTACTTACCATTGACTCTCTGATGTCTGTGTTCGTGTGGCCTGGGATCCTAGAACCTACAAAGGGAAATAAATAGATTTAGTCAAATAGAAGCTGATATTGGAACTGCATACTATTATGTGGAACAAAGCCGTATTAATCTAGCAATATTAGAAATATCTCTAAAAAACTACATTTGAAGAGGAATTGGGGGGAGCCTCAGCCTTGTAAAATAATACCTGGAATATTCATGGATTGTTGTCCTAGCTTCAGCGTAAACCCTCCACAAGGAATCAGCCTCATTGTATGTTATATTGATTAATAACATCCCAGGAAACCAAAGGCATTGAGTGTATTATAAGCAAGCGTGATTGAAAGGAGTGTGTGTAACTTTACACATGGAGCCAGATCCCACCTCTCAGCATCTCTCATCCATCCAAAAACACGGAAATCTGCTCAATTGGGTTAGAAAACAACCCCCTAATTTGACGGTAACATTCTGTATTGTCATATTTGGTTTGGCCTCTGCCCAATTCACCAATGTGGGGGCGGAAAAAAAAATTATCCACCTTTTTTTAACCAGGTAGGCAAGTTGAGAACAAGTTCTCATTTACAATTGCGACCTGGCCAAGATAAAGCAGTTCGACACATACAACGACACAGAGTTACACATGGAGTAAAACAAAACATACAGTCAATAACACAGTAGAAACAAGTCTATATACGATGTGAGCAAATGAGGTGAGAAGGGAGGTAAAGGCAAAAAAAAGGCCATGGTGGGGGGACTATGTCATAGATTCTCCCTCCTTGTATACATTCCTCTGTTTTCTCTCTCTTTTTCTCACTACTGTTTTACATTACCTGTCTTTTGTTCCCTCCTTTTTTCCTATAAAGCAAATTGTCATCCTTCTATTGACTCCCTCTCCATCTGGAAGATTTTATTTGGGCCCTTTCTTTTTCCAGATGTTTTAAATACATGCATTAGGCAGAAGTGATGTCCTATTCAGTACAATAGAGATGAATCCACTCCTGTGGTGGCTCTCCAGTGCGGAGGATGCCCTATGGGTGATAAAGAATGGCCATCATGGGTCTGTTTACGGTTTGGAGTTAGAGCTCTCTCTATGCCCTCTGTGCCCCCGTGTCAGTGGGAATAACAGGCTGTGTTAGCTCAGTATACATCAGTGCACCACCTGAGGAACCTTCACCGTTGACGAACACAGCATCAAATGAACCGACGGTATATTATCTGATCATTTAACACCCATAGTCCAGGATGTAGTCTATTTTCTCAGTACTTCATATAGAATCTTGCAGAAATAACACTATTACAACAGAGTGGAAAATACACAAAATTATTGATAATGGTTATCTCTCTCTCACCATTGAGTTGAATAGGGTACATTAAACTGATTAAATGTGATATGAACGCCAACTGTTCCACTTCAGTACTCCTGCTAAGTGGGACGGCCCAGTGCTTCTGATGAATCCTTGCCGATAATGAGTGATAACCAGGCTTAGAATTAGCCCACATTTCAATCATTAAGATCCATTGGGGGAGGGTAGGAGAAGAAGTTAAACATAGTGTGAGTAGGAGAGAGAGAGGAGAGAGAGGAGAGAGGAGAGAGAGAGAGAAATTGAGAGAGGGCGAAAGTGAGAGAGAGAGAGAGAGAGAGAGAGAGAGAGAGAGAGAGAGAGAGAGAGAGAGAGAGAGAGAGAGAGAGAGAGAGAGAGAGAGAGAGAGAGAGAGAGGATTGAGGGAGAGAGAGAGAAAGTGAGAGAGAAAGTGACAGAGGGGGGAAGTGAGAGAGAAGCTCTTCAGCTTGTGAGTAGGAGTGGGTGAGAGACTGAAAGTGGTAGAGTGCTCTTACACATTTTCTCCCAGACTCCATAGGTGTTTCTTTCACAGTCGCAGTAACGTTTGATGTATGGTGGGCACACAGATCCATGTGCATTCTGCCCAACAAAAATAAATCCATGGGACAAGGGTCTCCAGTGAGGGAACTGGAGCCTTGCCTCTAGGATCATCTGAGGCCTCCTGGGCCTGTAGCATTGGGATATGGTTGGATACAGGAAGAGGGCTGACGAGGAGGTCGTAATGACCAAATACGGCGCTGATTGGACAGCTTGTATGCATTAAACTGGGTTAGATGATGCTTTGTGTCCTTCAGTCCGCAGAGAGCCAATAACAAAGCCAAGCTGTGTGCATAAGGTGACCCTATTGCAGACCGCAGCTCTGTTTGCAGGCCTGGTGCCTGGGCTCCCAAAGAAACACCTCTCTGTTTGAGAGCACTGAACGGGGAGACCTCGGGACGCACACACTCAACATGCCCTGAACCCGAGGAGTCAGAGGATGATGCATATGGAATTCAGAGAACATATGAAATGGATTTTTTATTTTTTTATGACGTTATCACATTAAAGCTGATTCCATGTCACTAAGTCTGTAATTTCTATGTAATGTCTATGTTAATAATTTAGCAGACACTCTTATCCAGAGCGACTTACAGGAACAATTAGGGTTCAGTATCTTGCTCAAGGGCACATTTACATATTTCTCACCTAGTCAGCTCAGGGATTTGAACCAGCAACCTTTCGGTCACTGGCCCAATGCTCTGAACCGCTAGGCTACCTGCCACCCATACTGTATGTCAATTGTATGTAAATTGTAAAGTATTTTTGTCTGTAATGTCTTTTTCGTTATGTGTCGAACCCCAGGAAGACTGGTTGTCGCCATTTGCATCGTCTAATAGGGATCCTAATAAAATCATAAAAATCTCACTATAACAGTTATTTTATTATTCGTAATTGAGTAGTTGATTGATGAAGTTATCACATTGAAACTGAGTCCAAGTCACTAATATAGCAGTTATTTTATTTACATGTAATTAATTTGTTTATTGATTATGTAAAACTAAATGGGAAATAAAAACAATATTGGACAGTAGGAGTTATCAATAGGGAATGTACTTTGAGAAATGACACTGGAGTTGAAGTACTTTCACATGAAAGTCCTATATCTGTCCATTCCATATTCATTTCCAAACCTGATAGTGATTGTGTGCATGCTAAGCACATGTCTGTCTGTGTGAGTTATTGTGTGTGTGTGTGTGTGTGTGTGTGTGTGTGTGTGTGTGTGTGTGTGTGTGTGTGTGTGTGTGTGTGTGTGTGTGTGTGTGTGTGTGTGTGTGTGTGTGTGTGTGTGTGTGTGTGTGTGTGTGTGTGTGTGTGTGTGTGTGTGTGTGTGTGTGTGTGTGTGTGTGTGTGTGTGTGTGTGTGTGTGTGTGTGTGTGTGTGTGTGTGTGTGTGTGTGTGTGTCTGTGAGTGTGAGTCAAGCATACATTTAATTGTTTTGCCTGATCTTAGGCCATTAATTACATGTATTTCCAAACACTGTTTTAAGATGGATGACGATTTCATCACTGATTGAGAAAACAAAAATACTTGTTCTGTATGAATGTCATCAATATGGCAGAGGTTTCTGGGAAACTCATGTGCCTTGGTGTTGTTTTCGCTGCTACATAATTAAATTTCATAATATCTGGCGGTTCCACTGACATCCTAAATTAGGAGAACAGAGCACAAATCAGGACAGGCTGGTGATGACATGCATGGGAACGACAAATCGCTTTGGAACAGTTTCCTTTTACCCACAGTAGGAAGAGAGACAGAAACATACTGCACGTCTAGCTATTAATTATGTGGAGCAGACCAGCAGATTTAGCTAAAGGGAAACAAAAGGTGTCTTCTTGATGAGATTTGTCTCCTGGCTCGGTGCTGACGTCTTTGTGAGGATTTACTGTGTTGTTTAGAGGCATAAGAGGTTCACAAAGAGTTGGTTTGACACTGCAGCAATGCCTGACCTATCAGCAGTTGATTCTCCACAAAACAGAGGGGATAGTACATGTTATTTTGTCTGACAAATGTTGAACAACTGAGATGCAAAATGTTACAATAGAACAATTCTGTGATTGATCCAAAAAGCAATGAATCGCTTGGCTTGTTGATCTTTGCTAGACTGTTAAGAGAACTTTGTCATCTGTTATATTTCTCACAGAAAATATTTTTGGCACTGGGTGAGAACAGGGAGACCAGTGATTTTAGCTGATTGTTTGGTAGTGTGGTGATGATAGTGGGGTTCTCAAAGTGCCAGTGTGCTGTCCCTTCTCATCCCTCACCCCTCCCTGTCTCAGGGATCTCCCATCTCCCCACACCACCACCCTCCTCCTCTTCTCATCCTGGACACATACAGGCTCTGTGGCATTTCCCTCCTTCTCCTGCCAGTTGTTCTTGGCCGAAAGAAAGCCGCGGAGAAAATGAAGAGATCTAAATGTCAGTGGGGAGCTGAGTGCGTACCTCTCGCCGTGTCCCAAGACCAGTCACCCAGAACAACTTGTGATCCCGGGACAAAGCTGACAACAGCAGGTGGCCATATGAAGACATTTTCCTCCCAGAATTAGATACTATCCCCGGGAAGCACCTTTGAGTCAAGGATAATACCCCCATCCAGCTGGGTGGAGAAGGATTTTCATTTCAATTTCTTTACACAACAATGCTTTTCATCTTATCTGGAGCGTAATAACAGTGCTCTGCTATGAAATAAATGGGGACCAGTTGAAAAACAGAATTATTCCATGAACCTGCAACATTGCCTGACATGTCGCACTGTGGAGGTATATGTACATAGGCGAGTGCACAGATGTAAACACAGATACAAAATGCACCAAAAATATATCTACAGTACCAGTCAAAAGTTTGGACAAACATAACCATTCAAGGGTTTTTATTTATTTGGACTATTTTCTACATTACAGAATAATAGTGAAGACATCAAAACTGTGAAATAACACATATGGAATCATTATCATGTTTCAGGTAAGACATGAATGCAGACTGTGTTGAAGTAACAATGTGTATTACAGCAATAGGGACAGACAAACGACAGGTCAAGGCAGGCAGGGGTGGATAATCCAGAGTAGTGGGGCAAAGGTACAGGATGGCAGACAGGCTCAGGGGCAGGGCGGGCAGAAAAGGGAAAAACTGGGAAAAACAGGAACAAACAATAGACAGGAACAGAGGGAAAAACACTGGTAGGCTTGACAAAACAAAACGAACTGGCAACAGACAAACAGAGAACACAGGTATAAGTACCCAGGGGATAATGGGGAAATGGGCGACACCTGGAGGGTGGTGGAGACAAGCATAAAGACAGGTGAAACAGATCAGGGCGTAACAATCAGAAAGTAATCAAAAAAGTGTTAAACAAATCGAAATATATTGTATATTTGAGATTCTTCAAAGTAGCCACCCTTGGCCTTGATGACAGCTTCACACAATCTTGGCATTCTCTCACCAAGTTTCACGAGGAAGTCAACTGGAAAGCATTTCAATTAACAGGTGTTCCTTGTTAAAAGTTCATTTGTAGAATTTCTTTCCTTCTTAATGCGCTTGAGCCAATCAGTTGTGTTGTGACAAGGTAGGGGTGGTATACATAAGATACCCTATTTGGTAAAAGACCAAGTCTATATTATGGCAAGAAAAGCTCAAATAAGCAAAGAGAAATGACAGTCCATCATTACTTTAAGACATGAAGGTTGTCAATGCAGAACATTTCAAGAAGTTTCTTAAAGTGCAGTCTCAAAAACCATCAAGCGCTCCGATGAAACTGGGCTCATGAGGACCGCCAGAGGAGAGGAAGACCCAGAGTTACCTCTGCTGCAGAGGACAAGTTCAGTTGCGTTACTAGCCTCAGAAATTGGCAATTAACTGCGCCTCAGATTACACCCCAAATAAATACTTCACAGAGTTCATCAACTGTTCAGAGGAGACTGCGTGAATCAGGCCTTCATGGTCGAATTTCTGCAAAGAAACCCCTACTAAAGGATGCCAATAAGAAGAAGAGACTTGCTTGGGCCAAGAAACACGAGCAATGGACATTAGACTGGTGGAAATATGTCCTTTGGTCTGATGATTCCAAATTTGAGATTTTTGGTTCCATCCACTGAGTCTTTGCAAGACGCAGGGCAGGGTAAGATGTATGGATGATCTCTGCATGTGTGGTTTCTACCGTGAAGCATGGAGGAGAAGGTGTGATGGTGTCGGGGTGCTTTACTGATGACACTGTCTGTGATTTATTTAGAATTCAAGGCACACTTAACCAGCATGGCTACCACAGCATTCTGCAATGATATGCCATCCCATCTGGTTTGCACTTAGTGGGACTATCATTTGTTTTTCAACAGGACAATGACACAAAACACAGCTCCAGGCTGTGTAAGGGCTATTTGACCAAGAAGGTGAGTGATGGAGTGCTGCATAAGAAGACCTGGCCTCCACAATCACCTGACCTCAACCCAATTGAGATGGTTTGGGATGAGTTGGACCGCAGAGTGAAGGAAAAGCAGCCAACAAGTGCTCAGCATAGGTGGGAACTCTTTCAAGAATGTTGGAAAGTATTCCAGGTGAAATTAGTTGAATGTCAAAAGTGTGCAAGCTGTCATCAAGGCAAATGGTGGCGACTTTGAAGATTATCAAGTATAAAATATATTTTGATTTGTTTAACAACTTTTTATTTACTACATGATTCCATATGTGTTATTATTTGTGGTGGCAGGTATCCTCGTGGTTGGAGGGTTGAGCCAGTAACCGAAAGATTGCTCGATCGAATCCGCAAGCTGACAAGGTAAAAATCTGACGTTTTGCCCCTGAACAAGGCAGTTAAATAACTGTTCCTAGACCGTCATTGTAAATAAGATTTTGTTCTTAATTAACTGACTTGCCTAGTGAAATAAAGGTTCAGTAAAAAATAATACATTTCATAGTTTTGATGTCTTCACTATTATTCTACAAGGTAGAAAATAGTAAAAATAAAGAAAAACTCTTGAATGAGTAGGTCTGTGTAAACTTTTGACTGGTACTGTATATAAATAAATACATGTATATATACACAGAGATACACACATGTGCGCGCACACACACACAGACACACACACACACGGGTAATGAAGACACATTGGGAAGACACCTAGAGCCAAAAATGTAATCCAAGTGGGATTGGGTTTTCTTTGTATTTTTTTCTGAAAGGTGTTTTCTGGGGGAATATAAATTATGCATGAGGATGAAAAGGTCACCCTGAAAATAAAATGATATAAGCTCTTTGTCACACAAAAAAAAAATTTCATTTTTAGTTTCATTTGAGATTTGTGGCACATAAACAAAAGCTACAAAAGGCCAAATTCGGCTGTGAGTCACCTAACCGCCGTCATCCCATAGCTGGTTCTGTTTTTAACAGATCAGTATGGCGATGTATAAACATATTGCTCTTAGTCCTCGATTAAAGCAAGCCCTTTGTAATGCTAAATTCTGACTCAAAAAGCCTAATTGTTTACCATGGTCATGAAAGACTAAGACATACCAGGCATTATTTACATCCAGTATCATCCAGCAGTGCTTTGGATTTAGACTTCCCGTCACTGTGTTTCCTCCAGATCCAAGAACATGCTCTTAACCTCAGTTGAAGTCTCATGGAACATATTATCCTGTTTCACTCAAAAGGTTTACCTCAAATGCAACACCAGCTAGACAACTTTAGATCCGCATGCCTGTGTATGATGTTATGTGAGCTCAACCCAGCTGTGACTAAAAATCCTTAAATTCCAGCCTGCTACTGTATGTGCTCTGATTGATTGCACATCAGAGTTGTCTTGGTTTCATCAAACATTGTCTTCTGTCCTCTCTACAGGTCCATGATATGAATTAAACCGGTCAAGAGAAATAGCATCGAAATCCAAACAGAGAACAATGTACGCTTAGAAAATTTGCTGAAGAATACAGCATAAAACTACTTAAAATATTTCATCACCAGGAGTAACCTGGCAATATGTGCTTTTGTTCCTTAACCTGTGTCCCATTGAGAAATATAAGCAAGCTTCTTATGAGTGTGTGTCTGTGTAAAGGCAGAGAGTTGTATTTAAACAGTAGTGTGGATCATGCACCGCTACCCTCCCCTGCCTCTTCTCTCCATCCGTAAACAGTGGAAGTGAAACATGGGGCCGGAGTCGGCTGGAGCCAGCGGCCAATCTGCTATCCCAGCCTCACCTTTCCCGGATCATTTGCTGGCTAACACCTGATACTTTCATGTTGCTAACTCCGAGGCTGCCCACAATCGCCTTGCCAAATGGCCTGAGACCACCTATTCTGCAGGCCTCTATTGTGGATCAGTTGAACCCAATCCAGAAGCAAACTCAGCCTAATTAACCCCATATGTTCTCTCTGAGTTCAGATCCAACCGCCGGCTCTATCTATGGTTCACTACTAAAATCTGTTTAAGGCAGACTTTGCTTTAATGCATATATAGGCTCAGTGATCAAAGGAACAAAGTCTGTATTGATCAGAAGGCACAGAGTGAAAAAAGATCAAAAGGAGCATTGTTTTCACAACCACAAAGTCATTTTTTACCATTTATATGCATCAAGAATTGCACAAAAACTGTAAAAAAAAAAAAACTAGCCGAAGCAGAGAATTAAAGGATTCATTACAAAATATGAAAAGACCTTTGTGACTTAATTAATTACAATTTTATATGAGTGCATGTATTAATTAGCAAAGACGGCAGGGCAGTAAGCCACGATCGGGATCAGTGTGTGTGAGACAGAGCTTCAAAAGAAGCCGCCAGAGAACAGAAACAGCTTGGCCTGAGTGGCTGGCCAGCCTCCCATAGGCCTGGTTGGCCTGCCTGTCGAAAGAGGAGGAGGAGGAGGAGGAGGAGATGGAGGAGTGGTTACTAAAAAGCCGCTCCAAACTAGTCCTCCAACAAAGACAATCTGGAACAAATTCTGATCTGGCAGAAAAAATAGCTTTGTGGAATTTGCAAATACTGCCTAATAGAATATAAGTGATTCAAGAAGGAAATATAGAGCAGAGCAGCACATGTGAATGTGAATTAAGCCTTGCTTTATTTGAGACAGGAAGCAGCATTATGGAAGCAGATTTGCTCAATATTATTAGCAACCTGCTACAGTATTAGAAAGGAGAGTTTCTCAAGAAATCAATGTCATAGCTGCAATCTAACTGTATCTTTTCTATTTGCAGAAAATCATTCAAATCATAATCTTGTTGTATTTCATTATTGTTGTGCCAATAACAATACATAGGAAAATCTAAACATATTTATTTCCTGATTTTTCCACTGAAAATGAATCTGCCTCATTAGTTGCAGAATTATCAAATCTCAATCGTAAATAATTCAATAAATGCAAAATAATTACTTCCATTTGGGACAGTGATTAAGAGGAATTTCTGAGCTTGTTTTTGATGAACGTCTAGATTTGTTAGGGGCCGCAACTGTCAATAACTGTATATTGTAATTCAGGAGGCCCAGAGTATGAAACCAAGGTACATAATGTCTACTAGTACCATCACCTTTACTACCACTACTTCCACTACCACCTCAACCACAACTACTACTACCACAACAACTACTATTACTTCTACCACCACTACTACTGCCACTACCACCACTAATACCACAACCACCACCACTACCACCCCTACTACCATGACAACTACTACTACTTCTACCACCACTACTACCACCACTACTACTACCACTACCACCACTAATACCACAACCACCATCACTACTACTACCACCATTATCACCACAACAACCACTACTACCACCACTAATACCACAACCACCACTACTACCACAACCACCACTACTACCACCACTATCACCACAACCACCACTACTACCACCACTACTACTACTACCACCACTATCACCACTACCACCACTACTACCTCCACTATTACTGCCACTACCACCACTAATACCACAACCACCACCACTACCACCCCTACTACCACGACAACTACTACTACTTCTACCACCACTACTACCACCACTACTACTACCACTACCACCACTAATACCACAACCACCACTACTACCACAACCACCACTACTACCACCGCTATCACCACAACCAACACTACTACCACCACCACTACTACTACCACCACTACCACATCTGCCACTACCGCTACTACCACCCCCACCACTACTACCACCAGTATTTCCACCCCATACTACTACAACAACTACTACTATTACTACCACTGCTACTACCCCCACTACCACTACTACCACTACTACCACCACTACTACCACCACCACTGCCTCCACTACTACCATCACCACTACTGCCACAACAACTACTACTTCTACCACTACTACCACCACCACTACTACCACCACCACTACTACTACCACAACCACCACTAATATCACAACCATCACTACTACGACTATCACTACTACCACCACCACTACCACCGCCACTGTTACTACTACTACCACTACCACTAATACCACAACCATCATTACTACTACTACCACTACTACCACTACTACTACCACCACTACCACTACAACTACAACCACTACAACTACAACCACTACTACCACTACTACCACTAATACCACAACCATCATTACTACCACTACCACAACCACCACTAATACCACAACCATCATTACTACTTTCATTGAGACAAGGTTGGTCACAGTTAAAGTGCACTGGACGGGGAAAAGAGTAGACAACCTTCGCTCACTTTCAAGTTACTAGCCCTGCCACGGCCTGACCTTAGTTCCTTTTTTATATCTCTATTGTAGTTTGGTCAGGGCGTGAGTTGGGGTGGGAATTCTATATTTTGTGTTCTATGTTTTCTATTTCTATGTGTTTGGCCTGGTATGGTTCCCAATCAGAGGCAGCTGGCAATCGTTGTCTCTGATTGAGAACCATACTTAGGCAGCCTGTTTTCCCACTATGGATTGTGGGTAGTTATTTTCTGTTTAGTGTTTTTGTTGCACCTTACAGAACTGTTTGTTTGTCCGTTTGTTGTTTTTGTTCAGTATTCACCTTTATTTTATTTTATTTTACCTTTATTTAACCAGGCAAGTCAGTTAAGAACATATTCTTATTTTCAATGACGGCCTGGGAACAGTGGGTTAACTGCCTGTTCAGGGGCAGAACGACAGATCTGTACCTTGTCAGCCCGGGGGTTTGAACTCGCAACCTTCTGGTTACTAGTCCAACGCTCTAACCACTAGGCTACGCTGCCGCCCCAAAAATTATTATTATTATGAATTACGTACCATGCTGCACTTTGGTCCTCTTCACCTTCTTCATACGACGACCGTTACAAGCCCAAGTCCCAGTGGACCGTATGCTGAGAAACAAAAATAGCTGTTGAGCTTAGCATGCATTTTGATTATCTTCCTGAGACTCACTTATCATATTGATGAAATGTAATGAAACATATACAGTATACAGACTGATGACCAGAATGTGTAATGGCTAGTATTGTAATGCTACAATTTTAGTCATTTTCTGTGTTTGTTTTCTTCAAGAATCTGTGGACATTGCAGTTGTACCCTGTGTGATAGGGGTGATGACCTCTTGGAGGTCAATGTGACGTTACGGTTCCTTCCTAAGTAAATAAAATGACTGTCTAGTAAATAAGTCAACAGCTTTGTTTTACAACAAGAGCAAATTAACAGCTAATCCTCTGTGGTTACCAGAGACAATTTAGGTACCAATGAAAAAAGCGAATCAACAAATAACCGTCGCTGTCTGGAAACATTCCAGAAACTTGAGGGCTTTTCCAACCCTCCATGAAAACTGAAGTGTTAATGGTAGTTGTTTTAATTTGACCTAACCAGTTCCTGATTTACGGTTCCATGTGTGACAAAAACCTTGAAACGCTTTAGCATTTTAGCGTTTTAATCACTATTGAAACAACCGTGTCAACAAACATTTTATCTGTTTAGTTGAAGACAATGGCAGTGGCGGTGCTGTTTGGAATCAAAATTCGATGAAATGTTAATCGCTTTCCATGTTCCGGGCCTCCTTGTTTTTGTCCTCGGTGGGACTCCCAATGAGTTCTGTGACTTCATTTGAATAAGTGGCAGAGTACTGCGCACCTCAGCTGGAGATATAGCTGTTTTCTGTTTGGGTCGGACTACAGAGCGAGTTAGAGCGAGTTATACAGTTCTGTACACAGTCCCTCCAAGCCTGCTGTTAGGCCTTGTTATTAATGCCCATGCCCCCACCGGCTAGCTGAGTGATTGCTGGATGGATGGCCCATTTGATTGACGTGACAGAAGATTGGCTTGCTGTTTAAAAGCCCACCCCTCCACCCTACTCCCCTCTGAAGCTGTCTTTGGAAATACATTGCGTATGATGGTGTGTTGTTTTCATTACAGTATAATTGTAGGGACTGGGCTTCTCTGTACAGAACGGCTCGGGTTATCACTGTTGATTGATATGGTTGGTCCATCGATTTAGAAGGGCGCTACATGCCATGGAGGACACTTTGTTTATGGTTCAAACTGAGGGCCCTGGAGATTAAATCAATGATCAATTGTCAGAAGGGACAGTTTATCAGGGATTAAGACACTTCTTTTCGATGTTATCAAAAATGGCTGGAACTTTGTCAGATCTAATACTGTCCATGGCATTTAAATCACATCGTACGTCAGCCGTTTGACAAGGAGATAAGTGCGACGTGCAACATGTTGGTGAGAGTGGCGTCTGTAAAACTACCCTGTAAAGCAGTGGCTGATTGTCAGTGCCATTGAGCGCACATTCATGTCATCATGTCAAGTTCTTTCAATCACTGAGTCAAAGTCCTCATTGATCCACCACTACAAGTCTGTTATCAGTTAGAAGCCAACCACAGATGTGACAGTTTTCACAGCCTCTCCAGATAAGGAGACAGGCCCACTGGTGCCATTATGTCATCTCTAGAGATCCAGAGAGCTGCTTAAATACATCCTGTACTCGCACAGATTTATGTAGCTTTTAAAGGCCGCATGTATGTTATGCATGTATGTTATATCATGTATGTTATAGCTCTATTTGCTCAATATCTCCTTTGAGTCTACTCAGTTCAATCAAGTAATTTAGTTCAATTGAGTACCATTGTCACAGGTTTCATATACAATGACAAAACAAGCACAAAAAAATCAAATCTATATGTTGCAGAAGTAGATAGGCATACATCCATTTGTATCTGAAATGTGCTATCACCAGATGCCGTCCATACTGACTGACATTGATGCCCATGGCCATTAAATAAAGGATCAGGATGAATGGAGCTCAAGATGTTGACATACACTGTTCTATCTAGGCCCTGTGTATAGTCATGCTGGTAGAACTGGCTAAATGCACAAGTTAAAGAAGAAAAGAACATTGAAGGATTTCTCATTAAAAAAGCAAAAGCAGGACACTTGGCATTGTGCTGGAGCAACACTGCTATAGGCCCTGTCTCACCAACTGGTTTTAGGGTAATTATACCATGTTTGAATCCTAAATGGCACCCTATTCCCTATATAGTGCACAATAGCCCTATCAAAAGTAGTGCACTATAAAGAGAACAGGGTGCCGTTTGGGACAATGTGCTGAACTCCGTTCCCACTTCTTGGGCAGATGGACGCCTGTGTAGAGGCCCGTCCAGAGAATTAATACCGTGTCCCCGGGCCCACCCATAGATTCATGTGGGTAAAGGTTGAGTTATGAGTTATGACAGAGCAAATCGAAACGTTTGAAAAGCATTGGCTAGAATGCAGGCCAGGCCTTCCATGGATTTCAATGTGAGTGAAGGTCTTCCAATGTTTTTATATCCTAGTTGTCTCTGTTTGTTCAATGTCTTTTTTCAGGGTGTCGTCAATTATTTATTTATTTAATCTTTATTTAACACATTCTTGGTTACAATGACGGCTAACCCCTGCCAAACCCTCCCCTAGCCCAGACGACACTGGGCCAATTGTGAGCCGCCTTATGGGACTCCCGATCACAGCTGGTTGTGATACAGCACGGGACCGAACCCAGGTCTGTAGTGGCGCCTTACACCGCTGTGCCACTCAGGATCACAGTTACCCCAGTTATGGTTTTAGGGTGAGTAGGGTTTTAATTTCTCCATTTATTAACTGTTTTAATAAATAAACAAGTGAAGAATTGCTCAGCTTTTCCTTACAGACGATGGGTAGTAAAGCATTATTGTATCTGTAGATGAAAGAAAATGACTTACTCCTACATTGTCACTAAAACCTATGTAGTTACATGATAGTCTCAGTGCCATTAGAAAGTGTCAGGACCCGGTTACGAACCCGGGTCTCCGGAGTGAGAAAGAGTCACTTAACCAACTGAGCCACGAATAGTTGGCAGAACCCAGAAGATGAGGCAGACACAGCAGTACTTGAGACGGTGTATTTAATGAAGTAAAAAGTGAAGTTCTTCAGGAAAACATGTAACTCCACAACCTCAAAAGGAATCCTACAAGAACAAAGGTAATCCTCCAAGACAAAAAAGGTAAATCCACAAGGTGGAAGGTAAAGCACAAAAAGCCTCAAAAGATACTCAAAAAAACAAACAAACAAGAACAAAAAAATCAGAATTCCACAAGAGAGTCCACCGGGATCAACAGGAGTTCTCAGAGTACTAGGGCTGGGTGCTAACATACAAACACAGAGCAAAGAACAGAGGAAAACAAAGGGTTTAAATACAATCAGGGGAAACGAGGCACAGGTGCAAATAATAATGGGGATCAAGGGAAAACAAAAGGTCAAAAGCCACAATGGGGGCATCTAGTGACCAAAAAACGGAACAACCCTGGCCAAATCCTGACACAAAGTATTTACACCCTTTGACTTTTTCTTGTGTTACAAATTGATATTCAAATGGATGTAATTGTAATCCTTTTTCAATGATCTACACAAAATACTCTGTAAAGTCAAAGTGGAAGAAAAATTTGAACACTTTTAGAAAATGCATGAAAAATAAAACATTTGTTACGTTCGTCGTAATGATGAGACCAAGGTGCAGCGTGATAAGAATGCATTCTTCTTTAATTAACGAAGAACACTTAAACAAACTAACAAACTAACAAAACAACAAAACGAACGTGAAACTATGATAACCCGAGTGCTGACACAGGCAACTACACATAGACAATAACCCACAAAATACCCAAGGAATATGGCTACCTAAATATGTTCCTCCTCCCCGCACTCGCCCTGAGGTGCGTGTCACCAGACTGGTACCACCAGTGCTGGCACCACGTACCAGGCCTACAGTGCGCCTCGGCAGTCCAGAGCGTCCGGCGATGGTCCCCAGTGCAGAACATCCGGCGATGATCCACGCAGCAAGGGTCCTCAGCCCGGGGCCTACGGTCAGGACCAGCAGTCCAGAGCCTCCGACGATGATCCACGCAGCAAGGGTCCTCAGCCCGGGGCCTACAACAGGTGAGAAGATTTGCCCTGGCAGCACATGGGACAGGCATTGACGAAAGTGGCAACGTCTTCTCTTATGGTAGGCCACCAGAACTTACGCTGGATGAACTCCAAGGTGCGACCTACGCCCGGGTGACAGGTGAGGCGAGAGGAGTGCCCCCACAGAAGGACCTGAGTCCTCACTGCCTTGGGGACAAAGAACCGATTGGCAGAACCTCCTTTCGGGTCCGGTTCAATAGCTTGAGCTCGTCTCACGGTATCCTCAACTTGCCACGAGATCGGAGCCACGATCTTAGCAGCAGGAAGGACAGGCATGTCCGTGTCATCTCGAATGGCAGGAGCGTAGACTCGGGACAGGGCATCCGGTTTGAGATTCTTCGACCCGGGCCGATAGGTGAGGATAAACTGGAATCGATTGAAGAAAAGAGACCATCTAGCTTGTCTAGAGTTCAACCGCTTCGCCTGCTGGATATACTCCAGATTTTTGTGGTCCGTAAGCACTTGAAACGGGTGAGAAGCCCCCTCGAGCCAGTGTCTCTATTCCTTCAATGCCATCTTAACCGCTAGGAGTTCACGATCCCCCACATCGTAGTTCCTCTCAGCCGGGGTAAGCCGGTGTGAGAAGAAAGCGCACGGATGAAGCTTCTTGTCTTCACCCCTCTGAGACAGGACAGCTCCAACACCAACCTCTGAGGCGTCTACCTCCACCACAAACGGTTCATCCGTAGTCGGTAGTATCAGGATGGGAGCAGAGAGGACGCGCTGCTTGAGTCCTTGGAAGGCCATCTCAGCTTCTCTTCCCCACAAAAACCTTGCATTGCCACCCTTGGTTAAAGCTGAGAGAGGGGCTGCCACCAAGCTGAAGTTCTTGATGAACTTGCGGTAAAAGTTTGTGAAGCCCAGGAAACGCTGAACTTCCTTAACGGATTTGGGGGTGGGCCAATCCGCTACCGCCCCTACCTTCCTGGGGTCTATTTGATCTCGACCGGGTTCCACTACAAATCCCAGGAATTGTACTCGGGATGAATGGAATTCACATTTTTCCGGCTTAACGTATAGATGGCTGTCTAGGAGGCGTTTGAGTACTTGTCTGACATGTTTGTTTGTTCTTGAAGAGAGCTCGAAAAGATGAGGATGTCATCCAAGTAAACGAACACAAATATGTTAAGCATATCCCATATCCACATAGTTTATGAGCGCTTGGAACACCGCTGGGGCGTTGGTCAGGCCGAAGGGAATCACCAAGTATTCATAGTGACCAGTAGGCGTGTTGAAAGCGGTCTTCCACTCGTCACCAGGTCTGATCCGCACAAGATGGTATGCGTTCCGCAGGTCAAGCTTAGTGAAAACAACTGCTTCCTGGAGCAGCTCGAAGGCTGTGGCCATAAGTGGTAGCGGGTAACGGTTACGGACGGTTATGGCATTGAGTCCCCGGTAGTCGATGCAAGGACGTAATCCACCGTCTTTCTTGGCCACAAAGAAAAACCCTGCTCCCGCCGGGGAAATGGATGGAAGCATGAGGCCTGTTTCCAGAGCGTCCTTGATGTAGGTATCCATAGCAGCTCGTTCGGGTGGAGATAGGGAAAAGATCCGACCCCTGGGGGGGCAAGTGCCCGGAAACAGTTTGATGGGGCAATCATAAGGTCTATGGGGTGGTAGCATGGTGGCCCTCTGTTTGCTAAATACCAGTTTGAGGTCATGGTAACACTCGGGAACTCCGGTCAGGTCGATGGATTCTAAAGACTCGGGAGTAGAACTCGGGGAATTCGGGAAAATACAAGTAGCTTTGCACGTAGGACCCCACTGCTTGATAGTGCCCACAGACCAGTTGATGTGAGGGTTATGGCTGTGAAGCCAGGGGTATCCAAGTACGAGAGGGAACTCGGAACAGGAGATCAAATGAAAGTTCATCAATTCCTGGTGTTGTGAAACTGAAAGTCGCAAGGAGGTAGTGACATGAGTGACAAGTCCAGATCCCAAAGGGCTTCCTTCCAATGTAGTAACCCTCATGGGGTCACTTAGAGGTTCAGAGGGAACGCCATTCTCCTTCGCCCAGACACCATCCATGAAGTTACCTGCGGCTCCAGAGTCTACCAAGGCTTGAAGGTGAAGCTTGTGGTTGTCCCAGGAAAGGGTGACTGGAATGAGCAGACGGGAGTTGGACGGATGGGAGGAGGTTATGTTTCCCGTTACAGTTCCCCCCGGTCTGTACGGGACAGAGCGTTTCCCTGGAGCCCGGGACACGTGGAACGGAAATGGCCCGGTTTGCCGCAATATAGACAGCGTCGCTCCCTCATCCGGCGGTCTCTCTCAGTCTGGGAGATGCGTCCAATCTGCATGGGTTCCGGTGGAGCCAGCGAGGATAAAGATGGGGACTCGGAGCTGGGACTGATAGGGGCTAGAGGTCTACGGTTGAGTTCTCTCTCTCTCAGACACTGGTCAATGCGTGAGGCCAACTTGATCAGGGACTCGAGATTGTCCGGTGGTTCCCGAGTGGCCAGTTCATCTTGGATAGCGTCGGAAAGGCCTTTCAGAAAGCACACCGTGAGCGCCTCATTGTTCCAGCCACTCGCTGCTGCCACCGTGCGGAACTGGATGGCATAGTCCGTCACGCTGCGCCGACCTTGGTGGAGAGTCAGGAGCTGTTTGGCTGAGTCAGGACCACTGCTTGGGCCTTGAAACACTCGTTTGAATTCCTCAGCAAAGGCAGAGTAGCTGGCACAGCAGGAACTATGGGCATCCCACACAGAAGTAGCCCAGGCCAGGGCTTTTCCCGACAGCAGGGTGATGATATATGCGATCTTAGACCAGTCGGTGGGGAACGACGAGGGTTGCAGCTCGAAGGAGAGAGAACATTGGGTGAGAAACCCTTTACAAGCACTTGGATCACCTGAGAACCGTTGGGGAGGTGGAAGACGAGGTTCAGCCAGGGGGTTAACTGCCATGGGTACGTGAATCTGAGGTACTGGGACGGGAACTGTTGCTGGGGTAAGTCGATCAGATATCTGCTTTATGGAAGTCAGCATCTCCGACAGAAGATGAGAATGTCTAGCCATTAAGGCCACTTGCTGAACCAGGGCGGCTTCGTGGCGTTGGACAGTCTCCTGGTGGTGGGACAGCATGGCAACAAGGTCCTGGGAACTGGCTGCCTCTGGGTTCATTTTTGGCTCTGTGTTTCTGACAGGACCCGGTTACGAACCCGGGTCTCCGGAGTGAGAAACAGTCACTTAACCAACTGAGCCACGAATAGTCGGCAGAACCCAGAAGATGAGGCAGACACAGCAGTACTTGAGACGGTGTATTTAATGAAGTAAAAAGTGAAGTTCTTCAGGAAAACATGTAACTCCACAACCTCAAAAGGAATCCTACAAGAACAAAGGCAATCCTCCAAGACAAAAAAGGTAAAAAGGAAGGTAAAGCACAAAAAGCCTCAAAAGATACTCAAAAAACAAACAAACAAGAACAAAAAACAGAATTCCACAAGAGAGTCCACCGGGATCAACAAGAGTTCTCAGAGTACTAGGGCTGGGTGCTAACATACAAACACAGAGCAAAGAACAGAGGAAAACAAAGGGTTTAAATACAATCAGGGAAAACGAGGCACAGGTGCAAACAATAATGGGGATCAAGGGAAAACAAAAGGTCAAAAGGCACAATGGGGGCATCTAGTGACCAAAAACCGGAACAACCCTGGCCAAATCCTGACACAAAGTATTTACACCCTTTGACTTTTTCTTGTGTTACAAATTGATATTCAAATGGATGTAATTGTAATCCTTTTTCAATGATCTACACAAAATACTCTGTAAAGTCAAAGTGGAAGAAAAATTCGAACACTTTTAGAATATGCATGAAAAATAAAACACTTGTCACGTTCGTCGTAATGATGAGACCAAGGTGCAGCGTGATAAGAATGCATTCTTCTTTAATTAACGAAGAACACTTAAACAAACTAACAAAATAACAAAACAACAAAACGAACGTGAAACTATGATAACCCGAGTGCTGACACAGGCAACTACACATAGACAATAACCCACAAAATACCCAAGGAATATGGCTACCTAAATATGTTCCTCCTCCCCGCACTCGCCCTGAGGTGCGTGTCACCAGACCGGTACCACCAGTGCTGGCACCACGCACCAGGCCTACAGTGCGCCTCGGCAGTCCAGAGCGTCCGGCGACGGTCCCCAGTGCAGAACATCCGGCGATGATCCACGCAGCAAGGGTCCTCAGCCCGGGGCCTACGGTCAGGACCAGCAGTCCAGAGCCTCCAACGATGATCCACGCAGCAAGGGTCCTCAGCCCGGGGCCTACGGTCAGGACCAGCAGTCCAGAGCCTCGACGATGATCCACGCAGCAAGGGTCCTCAGCCCGGGGCCTACGGTAAGGACCAGCAGTCCAGAGCCTCCGACGATGATCCACGCAGCAAGGGTCCTCAGCCCGGGGCCTACGGTCAGGACCAGCAGTCCCGAGTCTCCGACGATGATCCACGCAGCAAGGGTCCTCAGCCCGGGGCCTATGGTCAGGACCAGCAGTCCAGAGCCTCCGACGATGATCCACGCAGCAAGGGTCCTCAGCCCGGGGCCTACGGTCAGGACCAGCAGTCCAGAGCCTCCGACGATGATCCATGGGTCAGTTCTACGAGAGCGGACTCAGTGTAAAGAAGGGGGGCGGTCGTCCAGAACCAGAGCTGCCACTGAGGTTAGATGTCCACCCAGACCCTGTCACGCCCTGACCTTAGTTATCTTTGTTTTCTTTATTATTTTGGTACGGTCAGGGTGTGACGAGGGTGGTTTGTGTAGTTGTTGGTACGGCTCAGGTCCTCCGAGAGAGAGAAAGAAAGAGAGAAGGAGAGAATTAGAATGAGCATACTTAAATTCAGACAGGACACCGGATAAGACAGGAGAAGTACTCCAGATATAACAAACTGGTCCCCCGACACTAGTCCCCCGACACATAAACTACTGCAGCATAAATACTGGAGGCTGAGACAGCTTATTACAGCTGTGGTTATTTCTAGGTAAGTCTAAGAGTTTTCCACACATGGATTTTGCAACATTTGCCCATTAGTCTTTTCAAAATTCTTCAAGCTCTGTCAAATTGATTGTTGATCATTGCTAGACAACCATTTTCAGGCCTTGACATACATTTTCAAGCAGATTTAGTCAAAACTGTAACTCGACCACTTAAGAACAATCCCTGTCTTCTTGGTAAGAAATTCCAGTGTAGATGTGTCCTTGTGTTTTAGGTTATTGTCCTACTGAAAGGTGAATTCATCTCCCAGTGTCTGTTGAAGAGCAGACTGAAAAAGTTTTTTTCTCTCTAGGATTTTGTCTGTGTTTAACTCCATTCTGTTTTTTTTATGCTGAAAAACTTCCCAGTCCTTAACGATTACAAGCATACCCATAACAGGATCAACCACCACTATGCTTGAAAATATGGATAGTGGTACTCTGTAATTTGTTGTATTGGATTTGCCCCAAACATAACACTTTGTATTCAGGACAAAAAGTGAATTGCTTTGACACATGTTGCAAACAGGATGCAAGTTTTGGAATATTTGGATTCTGTACAAGCTTCCTTCTTTTGACTTTGTCATTTAGGTTAGTATTGTGTAGTAAGTCAACAATGGCCTCATGATGAAATCCCTGAGCGGTTTCCTTCCTCTACGGCAAATGAGTTAGGAAGGACGCCTCTGTCTTTGTAGTGACTGGGTGTATTGATACACCATCCAAAGTGTAATTAATAACTTCACCATGCTCAAAGGGATATTCAATGTCTGCTTTACCAACATATGCCCTTCTTTGCGAGGCCTTGGAAACCCTCCCTGGTTTTTGTGGTTGAATCTGTGTATGAAATTGACTGCTTGACTGAGGGACCTTAGAGATAATTGTATGTTTGGGGTACAGAGATGTTGTGGTAATTAAACAATCATATTAAACACTATTATTGCACACAGATTGAGTCCATGCAACTTGTTATGTGACTTGTTAAGCACATTTTACTCCGGAACTTATTTAGGCTTGCCATAACAAAGGGGTTGAATACTTATTGACTCAAGACATTTCAGCTTTTCATCTTTTATTAATTTGTTGAATTTTAAAAATATATAATTTTACTTTGACATTATGGGGGTATGGTGTGTAGGCCAGTGACAAAAACATCTCAATATAATCCATTTTAAATTCAGGCTGTAACACAACAAAATGGGGAAAATGTCTAGGGGTCTGAATACTTTCTGAGGTCACGGTATGTAGCCTACAACTTAGGTTTGAATGTGGACTGACTGACCCTGTATATAGGGTGCTTACTTACTTTGTGTTCTTCTTCTTTATTTATTGTGTGTTTTTATTATACCTTTGGTAATTTTTAGTTTTACATTGTTATTGATTACTGCATTGTTGGATTTAGAGCTCGCAAGAAAGGCATTTAACTGTACTTGTGCACGTGACATTAAAACTTGAAACTTGGAATGTAGGTAAGATTACAATTTCAAGGATTTGCATAAAATCTCACAATGGCGATACAGTATACTGTAATTACACTGTATCTGTCTATGTAATAACATGTACATGCACAGGTTTTAGGACACTTTTCAATGAACCCATCATTGACCAAAATGACCAAAGTTCTATGCTTTAGTATAAGAAAATAGAAGTAACAAAGAGCAAGATGATTTTCTACAGTTTTTGCACTCACTGCCTTTATGTCAGTGAGTGCAATATGGTGAGTGATTTTGACCATTTTCTATCTCACTGAAGCCAATCTGTTGCATGACCTAAATAGAGGAATACGAGGGAAACAAAGTACTACACATGAGCTGTGTTCTGCTGTGCACTAAAACCATAGCAGAGGAAAAAAACAGATCTATAAAGTGTTACACCAGAATCCCAATTTCTCCTCATTATACTGCATATCAGATTCCAGGCACTACGATATTGATATTGTGGAAAATGCTATAGGCATGTGTAATATCTGAAAATATATTTTTGTTACTTCTTTTATATTTCTTTTATCCTTGAGCAAATCAGAAATGAATATAAATCAAGAATAGAAATTGCGACAGAGATAGGTACATTGCAGAATAGATTACTAATCAAAGAGCCTTTCACGGTGACGTAAAGAGAAATTGTGATCGTAATTACTGTCATTGTCATCAGTTTTATCCGGATATCAGAGCCTTCATTTTCAACACTACAGTTAAAAGGAACATTGTACAATAATAAAAATGACCCATTCCAAAATATGATGATTGGAAGAAACACAAAGTGTGTAGGGTGTCCAATCAAAAACACATATTTTGACCAATGGGTAAAATGATATGTTTTTCATGTAGATGCTCCTCTAAGAAAACCAACTGTCCGAAACTCATGTATCTATCATAATCCAAATTAGTCCAAAATTAGGATGGCTAAATCATTGGAGGCCAGAGAAAAAAAAGTGGTCAAAACTGGAAAATCGCAATGCGTCTGCTAGGTTGGATGCTGTGCGAGAATTGAGGCTAGCTGACAGGCTCACCATTGAACTCGTTATGTTTCTTTTCAAATCAGGAGGACAAAAAACTACATAGAGGTAAGATAGATATAGATTTTGAGACATGAAATGTAGTATTTTCATAATTTAGTATAAGCTTTTTAAATAGATGCGATATTCATGATCTTTTTAGAAGATTTCTCATAAAAACAAGAGGATCTCTGTGAAATGTCAACGGAGAACTGAGCGTACCACTGTGAAATGTCAACGGAGAACTGAACATACCACTGTGAAACATCAACGGAGAACTGAACGTACCACTGTGAAACGTCAATGGAGAACTGAGCGTACCACTGTGAAATGGCAACGGAACACTGAGAGTACCACTGTGAAAGGTCAATGGAGAACTGAGCGTACCACTGTGAAATGTCAACGGGGAACTGAGAGTACCACTGTGAAATGTCAACGGAGGACTGAGCGTACCACTGTGAAATGTTATTGGAGAACTGAACTTACCACTGTGAAACATTAAAGGAGAACTGAACGTACCACTGTGAAACGTCAACGGAGAACTGAACGTACCACTGTGAAAGGTCAACAGATCTGAGCATACCACTGTGAAATGTCAACGGATCTGAGCGTACCACTATGAAATAACAATGGGGAACTGAGTGTACCACTGTGAAATGTCAACGGAGAGCTGAGCGTACCACTGTGAAATGTCAACGGAGAACTGAGATTACCATTGTGAAATGTCAACGGTGGACTGAGCGTGCCACTGTGAAATGTTATTTGAGAACTGAACGTACCACTGTGAAATGTCAAAGGAGAACTGAGCGTACCACTGTGAAATGTCAACGGAGGACTGAGCGTACCACTGTGAAATGTCAACGGAGAACTGAGCATACCACTGTGAATGTCAACGGAGGACTGAGCGTACCACTGTGAAATGTCAACGGAGGCCTGAGTGTACCACTGTGAAATGTCAAAAGAGCACTGAGCATACCACTGTGAAATGTCAACGGAGAACTGAGATTACCATTGTGAAATGTCAACGAAGAACTGAGCGTACCACTGTGAAATGTCAACAGATCTGAGCGTACCACTGTGATATGTTAATTGAGAACTGAGCGTACCACTGTGAAATGTCAACGGATCTGATCGTACCACTTTGAAATAACAATGGGGAACTGAGCGTACCACTGTGAAATGTCAACGGAGAGCTGAGCGTCGCACTGTGAAATGTCAACGGAGAACTGAGATTACCATTGTGAAATGTCAACGGTGGACTGAGCGTGCCACTGTGAAATGTTATTTGAGAACTGAACGTACCACTGTGAAATGTCAAAGGAGAACTGAGCATACCACTGTGAAATGTCAACGGAGGACTGTGCGTACCACTGTGAAATGTCAACGGAGAACTGAGCATACCACTGTGAAATGTCAACGGAGGACTGAGCGTACCACTGTGAAATGTCAACGGACAACTGAGCATACCACTGTGAAATGTCAACGGAGAACTGAGAGTACCACTGTGAAATGTCAACGGAGAACTGAGAGTACCACTGTGAAATGTCAACGGAGAACTGAGCATAACACTGTGAAATGTTATTGGAGAACTGAGAGTACCACTTTGAAAGGTCAATGAAGAACTGAGCGTACCACTGTGAAATGTTATTGGAGAACTAAACTTACCACTGTGAAATGTCAACGGAGAACTGAGAGTACCACTGTGAAATGTCAACGGGAACTGAGCATACCACTGTGAAATGTTAATGGAGAACTGAGAGTACCACTGTGAAAGGTCAATGAAGAACTGAGCGTACCACTGTGAAAAGTCAACGGAGACTGAGCGTACCACTATGAAATGTTAATGGAGAACTGAGAGTACCACTGTGAAAGGTCAATGAAGAACTGAGAATACCACTGTGAAAGGTCAATGAAGAAGTGAGCGTACCACTGTGAAATGTCAACAGAGCACTGATCATACCACTGTGAAATGTCAACGGAGAACTGAGCATACCACTGTGAAATGTCAACGGAGGACTGAGCGTACCACTGTGAAATGTCAACAGATCTGAGCGTACCACTGTGAAGTGTCAACAGATCTGAGCATACCACTGTGAAATGTTAATGGAGAACTGATCATACCACTGTGAAATGTCAACGGAGAACTGAGCATACCACTGTGAAATGTTAATGGAGAACTGATCATACCACTGTGAAATGTCAATAGAGAACTGAGCGTACCACTGTGAAATGTTAATGGATAACTGATCATACCACTGTGAAATGTCAACGGAGAACTGAGCATACCATTGTGAAATGTCAACGGAGAACTGAGCATACCACTGTGAAATGTCAACGGAGAACTGAGCGTACCACTGTGAAATGTCAACGGAGAACTGAGAGTACCACTGTGAAATGTCAACGGAGAACTGAGCGTACCACTGTGAAATGTCAACGGAGAACTGAGAGTACCACTGTGAAATGTCAACGGAGAACTGAGCATACCACTGTGAAATGTTAATGGAGAACTGAGAGTACCACTGTGAAAGGTCAATGAAGAACTGAGCGTACCACTGTGAAAAGTCAACGGAGACTGAGCGTACCACTATGAAATGTTAATGGAGAACTGAGAGTACCACTGTGAAAGGTCAATGAAGAACTGAGAGTACCACTGTGAAAGGTCAATGAAGAACTGAGCGTACCACTGTGAAATAACAATGGGGAACTGAGCATACCACTGTGAAATAACAATGGGGAACTGAGCATACCACTGTGAAATGTCAACGGAGAACTGAGCATACCACTGTGAAATAACAATGGGGAACTGAGCATACCACTGTGAAATGTCAACAGATCTGAGCGTACCACTGTGAAGTGTCAACAGATCTGAGCATACCACTGTGAAATGTTAATAGAGAACTGATCATACCACTGTGAAATGTCAACGGAGAACTGAGCATACCACTGTGAAATAATAATGGGGAACTGAGCATACCACTGTGAAATGTCAACGGAGAACTGAGCATACCACTGTCAAATAACAATGGGGAACTGAGCATACCACTGTGAAATGTCAACAGATCTGAGCGTACCACTGTGAAGTGTCAACAGATCTGAGCATACCACTGTGAAATGTTAATGGAGAACTGATCATACCACTGTGAAATGTCAATGGAGAACTGAGCATACCACTGTGAAATGTTAATGGAGAACTGATCATACCACTGTGAAATGTCAACGGAGAACTGAGAGTACCACTGTGAAATGTTAATGGATAACTGATCATACCACTGTGAAATGTCAACGGAGAACTGAGCATACCACTGTGAAATGTCAACGGTGAACTGAGCATACCATTGTGAAATGTCAACGGAGAACTGAGCATACCACTGTGAAATGTCAACGGAGAACTGAGCGTACCACTGTGAAATGTCAACGGAGAACTGAGAGTACCACTGTGAAATGTCAACGGAGAACTGAGCGTACCACTGTGAAATGTTAATGGAGAACTGAGAGTACCACTGTGAAAGGTCAATGAAGAACTGAGAGTACCACTGTGAAAGGTCAATGAAGAACTGAGCGTACCACTGTGAAATAACAATGGGGAACTGAGCATACCACTGTGAAATAACAATGGGGAACTGAGCATACCACTGTGAAATGTCAACGGAGAACTGAGCATACCACTGTGAAATAACAATGGGGAACTGAGCATACCACTGTGAAGTGTCAACAGATCTGAGCATACCACTGTGAAATGTTAATAGAGAACTGATCATACCACTGTGAAATGTCAACGGAGAACTGAGCATACCACTGTGAAATAATAATGGGGAACTGAGCATACCACTGTGAAATGTCAACAGAGAACTGAGCATACCACTGTCAAATAACAATGGGGAACTGAGCATACCACTGTGAAATGTCAACAGATCTGAGCGTACCACTGTGAAGTGTCAACAGATCTGAGCATACCACTGTGAAATGTTAATGGAGAACTGATCATACCACTGTGAAATGTCAATGGAGAACTGAGCATACCACTGTGAAATGTTAATGGAGAACTGATCATACCACTGTGAAATGTCAACGGAGAACTGAGAGTACCACTGTGAAATGTTAATGGATAACTGATCATACCACTGTGAAATGTCAACGGAGAACTGAGCATACCACTGTGAAATGTCAACGGTGAACTGAGCATACCACTGTGAAATGTCAACAGAGAACTGAGCGTACCACTGTGAAATGTCAACGGAGAGCTGAGATTACCATTGTGAAATGTCAACGGTGGACTGAGATTACCATTGTGAAATGTCAACGGTGGACTGAGTGTGCCACTGTGAAATGTTATTTGAGAACTGAAAATACCACTGTGAAATGTCAAAGGAGAACTGAGCATACCATTGTGAAATGTTATTTCAGAACTGAACGTACAACTGTGAAATGTCAAAGGAGAACTGAGCATACCACTGTGCAATGTCAACGGAGGACTGAGCGTACCACTGTGAAATGTCAACGGAGAACTGAGCATACCACTGTGAAATGTCAACGGAGGACTGAGCGTACCACTGTGAAATGTCAACGGACAACTGAGCATACCACTGTGAAATGTCAACGGAGAACTGAGAGTACCACTGTGAAATGTCAACGGAGAACTGAGAGTACCACTGTGAAATGTCAACGGAGAACTGAGCGTACCACTGTGAAATGTCAACGGAGAACTGAGAGTACCACTGTGAAATGTCAACGGAGACTGAGCGTACCACTATGAAATGTTAATGGAGAACTGAGAGTACCACTGTGACAGGTCAATGAAGAACTGAGAGTACCACTGTGAAAGGTCAATGAAGAACTGTGCGTACCACTGTGAAATGTCAACGGAGCATTGATCATACCACTGTGAAATGTCAACGGAGAACTGAGCATACCACTGTGAAATAACAATGGGGAACTGAGCATACCACTGTGAAATGTCAACAGATCTGAGCGTACCACTGTGAAATGTCAACAGATCTGAGCGTACCACTATGAAATAACAATGGGGAACTGAGCATACCTCTGTGAAATGTCAACGGAGAGCTGAGCGTACCACTGTGAAATGTCAACGGAGAACTGAGCATACCACTGTGAAATGTCAACGGAGAACTGAGCGTACCACTGTGAAATGTCAACCGAGAACTGAGCATACCACTGTGAAATGTCAACAGATCTGAGCGTACCACTGTGAAATGTAAATTGAGAACTGAGCGTACCACTATGAAATGTCAACGGATCTGAGCGTACCACTTTGAAATAACAATGGGGAACTGAGCGTACCACTGTGAAATGTCAACGGAGAGCTGAGATTACCATTGTGAAATGTCAACGGTGGACTGAGATTACCATTGTGAAATGTCAACGGTGGACTGAGCGTGCCACTGTGAAATGTTATTTGAGAACTGAACATACCACTGTGAAATGTCAAAGGAGAACTGAGCATACCATTGTGAAATGTTATTTCAGAACTGAACGTACCACTGTGAAATGTCAAAGGAGAACTGAGCATACCACTGTGAAATGTCAACGGAGGACTGAGCGTACCACTGTGAAATGTCAACGGAGAACTGAGCATACCACTGTGAAATGTCAACGGAGGACTGAGCGTACCACTGTGAAATGTCAACGGACAACTGAGCATACCACTGTGAAATGTCAACGGAGAACTGAGAGTACCACTGTGAAATGTCAACGGAGAACTGAGAGTACCACTGTGAAATGTCAACGGAGAACTGAGCGTACCACTGTGAAATGTCAACGGAGAACTGAGAGTACCACTGTGAAATGTCAACGGAGAACTGAGCGTACCACTGTGAAATGTCAACAGAGAACTGAGAGTACCACTGTGAAATGTCAACGGAGACTGAGCGTACCAATATGAAATGTTAATGGAGAACTGAGAGTACCACTGTGACAGGTCAATGAAGAACTGTGCGTACCACTGTGAAATGTCAACGGAGCATTGATCATACCACTGTGAAATGTCAACGGAGAACTGAGCATACCACTGTGAAATAACAATGGGGAACTGAGCATACCACTGTGAAATGTCAACCGATCTGAGCGTACCACTGTGAAATGTCAACAGATCTGAGCGTACCACTGTGAAATGTTAATGGAGACCTGATCATACCACTGTGAAATGTCAACGGAGAACTGAGCATACCACTGTGAAATGTCAACGGAGAACTGAGCATACCACTGTGAAATGTCAACGGAGAACTGAGCGTACCACTGTGAAATGTCAACGGAGAACTGAGCATACCACTGTGAAATGTCAACAGATCTGAGCGTACCACTGTGAAATGTCAACAGATCTGAGCGTACCACTATGAAATGTTAATTGAGAACTGAGCATACCACTATGAAATGTCAACGGATCTGAGCGTACCACTATGAAATAACAATGGGGAACTGAGCGTACCACTTTGAAATGTCAACGGAGAGCTGAGCGTACCACTGTGAAATGTCAACGGACAACTGAGATTACCATTGGTAAATATCAACGGTGGACTGAGCGTGCCACTGTGAAATGTCAACAGATCTGAGCGTACCACTGTGAAATGTCAACAGATCTGAGCATACCACTGTGAAATGTCAACTGAGAACTGAGCGTACCACTGTGAAATGTCAACTGAGAACTGAGCATACCACTGTGAAATGTTATTTGAGAACTGAGCATACCACTGTGAAATGTTACTTGAGAACTGAACGTACCACTGTGAAATGTTAACAGATCTGAGCATACCACTGTGAAATGTCAAAGGAGAACTGAGCATACCACTGTGAAATGTCAATGTAGGACTGTGCATACCACTGTGAAATGTCAAAGGAGAACTGAGCATACCACTGTGAAATGTCAATGGAGAGCTGAGATTACCACTGTGAAATGTCAACGGAGGACTGAGCATGCCACTGTGAAATGTTATTTGAGAACTGAACGTACCACTGTGAAATGTCAAAGGAGAACTGAGCATACCACTGTGAAATGTCAACGAAGAACTGATCATACCACTGTGAAATGTCAACGGAGAACTGAGCATACCACTGTGAAATAACAATGGGGAACTGAGCATACCATTGTGAAATGTCAACGGAGAACTGAGCATACCACTGTGAAATGTCAACAGATCTGAGCATACCACTGTGAAATGTCAACAGATCTGAGCGTACCACTGTGAAATGTTAATGGAGAACTGATCATACCACTGTGAAATGTCAACGGAGGACTGAGCGTACCACTGTAAAATGTCAACGGAGGATTGAGCGTACCACTGTGAAATGTCAACGGACAACTGAGCGTACCACTGTGAAATGTCAACGGACAACTGAGCGTACCACTGTGAAATGTCAATGGAGAACTGAGCTTACCACTGTGAAATGTCAACAGAACTGAGCGTACCACTATGAAATGTCAACGGAGAACTGAGATTACCATTGTGAAATGTCAACGGTGGACTGATCATACCACTGTGAAATATCAATGGAGAACTGAGCGTACCACTGTGAAATGTTATTTGAGAACTGAGCGTACCACTGTGAAATGTCAATGGAGAACTGAGCATACCACTGTGAAATGTCAATGGCGAACTGAACATACCACTGTGAAATGTCAACGAAGAACTGATCATACCACTGTGAAATGTCAACGGAGAACTGAGCATACCACTGTGAAATAACAATGGGGAACTGAGCATACCACTGTGAAATGTCAACGGAGAACTGAGCATACCACTGTGAAATGTCAACAGATCTGAGCGTACCACTGTGAAATGTCAACAGATCTGAGCGTACCACTGTGAAATGTTAATGGAGAACTCATCATACCACTGTGAAATGTCAACGGAGAACTGAGCATACCACTGTGAAATGTCAACGGAGAACTGAGCGTACCACTGTGAAATGTCAACGGAGAACTGAGCATACCACTGTGAAATGTCAACAGATCTGAGCGTACCACTGTGAAATGTCAACAGATCTGAGCGTACCACTATGAAATGTTAATTGAGAACTGAGCATACCACTATGAAATGTCAACGGATCTGAGCGTACCACTATGAAATAACAATGGGGAACTGAGCGTACCACTTTGAAATGTCAACGGAGAGCTGAGCGTACCACTGTGAAATGTCAACGGACAACTGAGATTACCATTGGTAAATATCAACGGTGGACTGAGCGTGCCACTGTGAAATGTCAACAGATCTGAGCGTACCACTGTGAAATGTCAACAGATCTGAGCATACCACTGTGAAATGTCAACTGAGAACTGAGCGTACCACTGTGAAATGTCAACGGAGAACTGAGCATACCACTGTGAAATGTTATTTGAGAACTGAGCATACCACTGTGAAATGTTACTTGAGAACTGCACGTACCACTGTGAAATGTCAACAGATCTGAGCATACCACTGTGAAATGTCAACGGACAACTGAGCGTACCACTGTGAAATGTCAACGGAGAACTGAGATTACCATTGTGAAATGTCAACGGTGGACTGAGCATGCCACTGTGAAATGTTATTTGAGAACTGAACGTACCACTGTGAAATGTCAAAGGAGAACTGAGCATACCACTGTGAAATGTCAAAGGAGAACTGAGCATACCACTGTGAAATGTCAATGGAGGACTGAGCGTACCACTGTGAAATGTTAATGGAGAACTGAACATACCACTGTGAAATGTCAACGGAGGACTGAGCGTACCACTGTAAAATGTCAACGGAGGATTGAGCGTACCACTGTGAAATGTCAACGGACAACTGAGAGTACCACTGAGCGTACCACTGTGAAATGTCAATGGAGAACTGAAATGCTTACCACTGTGAAATGTCAACAGAACTGAGCGTACCACTATGAAATGTCAACGGAGAACTGAGATTACCATTGTGAAATGTCAACGGTGGACTGATCATACCACTGTGAAATGTCAATGGAGAACTGAGCGTACCACTGTGAAATGTTATTTGAGAACTGAGCGTACCACTGTGAAATGTCAACGGAGAACTGAGCATACCACTGTGAAATGTCAATGGCGAACTGAACATACCACTGTGAAATGTCAACGAAGAACTGAGCATACCACTGTGAAATGTCAATGAAGAACTGAGCATACCACTGTGAAATGTCAATGGAGAACTGAGCGTACCACTATGAAATGTCAACAGATCTGAGCATACCACTATGAAATAACAACGGGGAACTGAGCGTACCACTGTGAAATGTCAACGGAGGGCTGAGCGTACCACTGTGAAATGTCAACGGAGGGCTGAGCGTACCACTGTGAAATGTCAACGGAGGGCTGAGCGTACCACTGTGAAATGTTAATGGAGAACTGAACATACCACTGTGAAATGTCAACGGAGGGCTGAGCGTACCACTGTGAAATGTTAATGGAGAACTGAACATACCACTATGTAATGTCAACGGATCTGAGCGTACCACTATGAAATAACAATGGGGAACTGAGCGTACCACTTTGAAATGTCAACGGAGAGCTGAGCGTACCACTGTGAAATGTCAACGGACAACTGAGATTACCATTGGTAAATATCAACGGTGGACTGAGCGTGCCACTGTGAAATGTCAACAGATCTGAGCGTACCACTGTGAAATGTCAACAGATCTGAGCATACCACTGTGAAATGTCAACTGAGAACTGAGCGTACCACTGTGAAATGTCAACGGAGAACTGAGCATACCACTGTGAAATGTTATTTGAGAACTGAGCATACCACTGTGAAATGTTACTTGAGAACTGCACGTACCACTGTGAAATGTCAACAGATCTGAGCATACCACTGTGAAATGTCAACGGACAACTGAGCGTACCACTGTGAAATGTCAACGGAGAACTGAGATTACCATTGTGAAATGTCAACGGTGGACTGAGCATGCCACTGTGAAATGTTATTTGAGAACTGAACGTACCACTGTGAAATGTCAACGGAGGGCTGAGCGTACCACTGTGAAATGTCAACGGAGGGCTGAGCGTACCACTGTGAAATGTTAATGGAGAACTGAACATACCACTGTGAAATGTCAACGGAGGGCTGAGCGTACCACTGTGAAATGTTAATGGAGAACTGAACATACCACTATGTAATGTCAACGGATCTGAGCGTACCACTATGAAATAACAATGGGGAACTGAGCGTACCACTTTGAAATGTCAACGGAGAGCTGAGCGTACCACTGTGAAATGTCAACGGACAACTGAGATTACCATTGGTAAATATCAACGGTGGACTGAGCGTGCCACTGTGAAATGTCAACAGATCTGAGCGTACCACTGTGAAATGTCAACAGATCTGAGCATACCACTGTGAAATGTCAACTGAGAACTGAGCGTACCACTGTGAAATGTCAACGGAGAACTGAGCATACCACTGTGAAATGTTATTTGAGAACTGAGCATACCACTGTGAAATGTTACTTGAGAACTGCACGTACCACTGTGAAATGTCAACAGATCTGAGCATACCACTGTGAAATGTCAACGGACAACTGAGCGTACCACTGTGAAATGTCAACGGAGAACTGAGATTACCATTGTGAAATGTCAACGGTGGACTGAGCATGCCACTGTGAAATGTTATTTGAGAACTGAACGTACCACTGTGAAATGTCAAAGGAGAACTGAGCATACCACTGTGAAATGTCAAAGGAGAACTGAGCATACCACTGTGAAATGTCAATGGAGGACTGAGCGTACCACTGTGAAATGTTAATGGAGAACTGAACATACCACTGTGAAATGTCAACGGAGGACTGAGCGTACCACTGTAAAATGTCAACGGAGGATTGAGCGTACCACTGTGAAATGTCAACGGACAACTGAGCGTACCACTGTGAAATGTCAATGGAGAACTGAGCTTACCACTGTGAAATGTCAACAGAACTGAGCGTACCACTATGAAATGTCAACGGAGAACTGAGATTACCATTGTGAAATGTCAACGGTGGACTGATCATACCACTGTGAAATGTCAATGGAGAACTGAGCGTACCACTGTGAAATGTTATTTGAGAACTGAGCGTACCACTGTGAAATGTCAACGGAGAACTGAGCATACCACTGTGAAATGTCAATGGCGAACTGAACATACCACTGTGAAATGTCAACGAAGAACTGAGCATACCACTGTGAAATGTCAATGAAGAACTGAGCATACCACTGTGAAATGTCAATGGAGAACTGGCGTACCACTATGAAATGTCAACGGATCTGAGCATACCACTATGAAATAACAACGGGGAACTGAGCGTACCACTGTGAAATGTCAACGGAGGGCTGAGCGTACCACTGTGAAATGTCAACGGAGGGCTGAGCGTACCACTGTGAAATGTCAACGGAGGGCTGAGCGTACCACTGTGAAATGTTAATGGAGAACTGAACATACCACTGTGAAATGTCAACAGAGAACTGAGCGTACCACTGTGAAATGTTAACCCTTAACTGAGAGTACCACTGTGAAATGTCAACCCTTAACTGAGCGTACCACTGTGAAAAGTCAATGGAGATCTGAGCGTACCACTGTGAAATGTCAACGGAGAACTGAGCTAACCACATATTGAGCGTACGACAAGCTTTTTATTTTCATAGCCTGTTACATTGAATTCACTTCAAACTACTTTGTAGACAACCGCCACCATATTGAAAATCCTCAATAGTCACCGCGAAAAAGTACATCGCTCTGTCAACAGAGCTCGGTTCCTATTATCGGATGTATTAGCTACGAAATCTGACTTTTTAAAATAATGTTAATTATATGTAAGAAAGACACTACTGAATGATTAAGTTCATAAAGAATCCTATTTGTGTTGGTGAAAGGTATTTTATAACATAAGGAGGTTACTCACCCAGAGTGGGTGGACACCCCAAAGACTGGCACTTCAATCAGACTTTGGGCTGTGGTCATAAACTGGACACACATGTTTGGGAGTAAGAGCACAAGCATTATCTGTGTCATGTATCCCCCATTTCTATCAAAAACAGATTGTAACAGTGGTGGATGTCACAGAGATCCACAGGCCAAACATTGACACCAGCCACAGCCCGTTTTTCTAACGGGTCATTCTAACGTATGGAGTGTCAGGGTGAAGAGAGTGAAACAGTCATCTCCAAAAGATCCATCGCAATTCGTTAGCGGTGTCCGACTCCTCCGAGAGGTTTCCGCCAGGTTTATCAGCAAACAGCCAATGAATATGCAGTTAAACAAACAGCTATCCAAATATAAGACCGCCGTGGCTAACGTCATTATGTCTGTGTCCGCAGCTTGTCTATCAGAAGAAAGCGCCAGCCCTGTTTGAGGAACTCTTGTGGGGATTTAACCACACCAGAATTCTGATCGGACTTGGACTCTGTCCCAGAATGCTGAGTTAATAGCCTTTCTCTCCATTGAATAATGCTTTGAATCTCTAATGTGGCTTGTATGCAGGAACTGTAGTTTAACGTGCCTTTGAGGGAACTTCATTTCAGACAGTACAATGACCAAGGTTAAAAAAAAGGTAGTACATTGTCTGCCAAACATCGTGTAATATCTTCAAATTGTATCTAACTTCACAAGATATCATAGGATATAGCACTCTTTAGAATTGTGATAAACGAATCATTTGTCAGTAAACTTAGAAAATGCAGTGAATTCACACTTGCATGTGTGTTGATGAACCTGATGCACCCAATGCATCCAATATGGATGCCCAAGGAAAGCTTTTCTGTCCGTGTTTGTGTCATCTATTTTTCTTCTTTCTCCTTCTGTTACATAAGAATTTTTCAGGATCCAGAAAAAAAATATTGCAGGTGTAAAAAGGCCTCTCTTGTAAGTGCCCCTCATAGCTAGCTGTCAATCAATCAAATATTTCTCAGCATTTCACAACAGTGGGGATAAATAAATGGACACACACACATATATATATATATATATATATATATATATATTCGAATTCATTTCTACAGATGTAACTCAGCACCAGATAAGCAGCACCAGATAAGTATTTACACTCAAATCACATTGAAACCTTCCACTATAAGGTGTTTTGTTGATGTCAACCAACACATCATTCCATAACACAACACAAAAACAACGTCACTAAGATCAAATGATTTTAGAAAATACGACAAGTATTCTCTTTAATATGAAGGATCCACACAGCTCAATGGCTCTGTTGTTTCATTCAAAGTGGCCCAGTTTCCTCCTCCAAATTCAAGTCCCTTAGTCTGGGCCTGCCCACATGCCATACATTACTGTAGAGGCCACCTGTTGAAATGGTGGGTGGCTAATTCGAGGAGTGGGTGTAACACTCCACTTGACAGACCACCCTACCCCTTCCAACCTCCAACTGCCACCGTCCATACCCCAGGCCCCATGCCCCCTGGGCCTGCACCCCCAGCCTGTTATGGCAGCTCCCCTGATTGATGGAGCCCCACTCAGGGTTAATTTACACTCATGAATTATGCTGTGATGCCACCGCTCCATTCTCTATCTCTCTCCATGGGTTGAGGCTACTTCATGGCAGAAATCAGGACATTTCCCTTCTTCTCCTTGCCACTGTTCCTATCAACAATTACATGGGGAGTGGGGATGGACTGGAATGGGCTGATTTTTAGATGATGTCTGCAGAAAGGCTGGTGCATTCTTTTGGTATTCGTTATTGAAATGTTGGAAATGGTAAGTAGTATCAATTCATAACATTCAGATCTTCAGAAAAACACCTATTTTCTCATTATTTTTGCATAAAAAAAGGCTTTTCCTTTTGTTTGTGAGGAAATAATACCCAAATATTGACATAATTATCTAAATAGCAGGTAGAAAATATTTGACACGGTCAGGTATTTAGCTGGGTTAGTGGTAGAAAGTGTTGGTTTGAACTCGGTACAGATTGAACTCTGCGGACACGACATTACTAAGCTATCATTTACAGATGATGCCACTAAAATTCATGTCAGTGACAGCTCAACATAAGGTTTCAAATGTTCCACTTAATGAGACACATATCTTTTCAATTCAAGCTTTGCTTTGGGAAACAGTGTCAAACTGTCCCTCTCACTCATAAAATACACTGGATCCAGTCAAGGTATTTCAAAGACACAATATAATCAACAACTATGAACTTGTCGGACATTCTGGGGCAGCAGGGTAGCCTAGTGGTTAGAGCGTTGGACTAGTAACCGGAAGGTTGCAACTTCAAACTCCTGAGCTGACAAGGTACAAATCTGTTTTTCTGCCCCTGAACAGGCAGTTAACCCAGTGTTCTTAGGCTGTCATTGAACTGACATGCCTGGTAAAATAAAGGTAAAATAAATAAATGAATAAAAACTCCTGAGAAAATGGATGATGTCCCTCACCCCCCCCCCCCCCGATGGGAACAGGCTGGTGATTGATAGTACCTGACCCAGTCAGAGGTGAAAGACAACATGTGCCACTCTTTTTTAAACATGGTATCCCTCCTGCTATTTCAGTCCCCTCTCCACTGCGTCTCCATTTTTCGTAGATGACAATTATGCCGCTCAGCAGTTTCCCAGATCTGACTGCAGCTTGTCACTGCATGCAGGGACTATTACAGGACAATGTTAAACTACTCCATCTATAACGGAGTCCATGCTTGACCAAGCCCTCCAAGGTCTCCATAGAGTTGTACAGTAGGGCCCTCCCCTCCACTGTAGTTAGTATGTTTCTGAGGGGAAATGGCACAACACTGTAAACTGTTTCAATAGTTTTTAAATGACAGACATCCTATTTTATGTCTTAGATCACTTCAAAATGTTTGTGGTCTGAGTCCTCTTTGCGTTCGCATTGCTATGTTTAGAAAAGAACAAAGATCGTTTTCCAACATTCACTCAATGCACTCTGGGTAAATACACTAGAAAAACACTACAAGATCTGTCTGGGAAAAGTCAAGAACAAGACAAGCTTTAAAATAAAACATTAACTAGCTGTTGAGGTTGGTTACTGAGCAGTCATGGTATCAGTAAAGATGATGGAGTTTTGGTTACTGAGCAGTCATGGTATCAGTAAAGATGATGGAGTTTTGAAAACAACTGTATTTTGACACCCAACAGCAGCTGTCAATTGTGTCGCGAGGCTGTGGTTAATATCTGACCAGTGGACCACCAATCTTCCCCAGCAAAATGTGTTGTTAGTCTCAATATTGACATGCTTCATAAATCAGAGGCAATGAATTGTCAGCTGCTATTTCTACACTCTGTGAAATCTGACCTGCCTTGTTGGGAGCAGAGACCCTAGCAGGGGTATTGACTTGGTGTTGTGAGGGGGGAAATGGCTGGAGCCCATTGTTTGACACACACACACCCCTCCCCGCTCCCCCACACAAACACACACAAAAGCATGGACCCACAAGCGCACAGACTCACACACAGAAGCATGAACACACAAGCACCGACACATAACCAAAATCACACATAAGCCATTAATAACACACTCGAGCAAGTGAGCACTCACACACACCATTCTATAAACCATGACTACTGGGTTTAGCAAATCATTAGCAATGAAGAGGCATCAACATGTACCGTGAGCATACTATATACAATTAGAATTTATTTTTCACAAAGAATACATTCCAGCCTTGAGTGTTGCCAGCCCAAATCCAGAGAAGGTGAAAAATGAAGGAAGTGGAGAATAAAAATAAATAGGGCTTGTCTGAGCAGCACAGTGACAGATCACAATCTCTCTCTCTCTCTCTCTCTCTCTCTCTCTCTCTCTCTCTCTCTCTCTCTCTCTCTCTCTCTCTCTCTCTCTCTCTCTCTCTCTCTCTCTCTCTCTACCTCTCTCTCTCTCTCCCACTCTTTCTCTCTCTCTCACTCTCTCACTCTCTTTCTCCCTCTCTCCCACTCTCTTCCTCTCTCTCCCTCTCTCTCACTCTCACACTCTCTCCCCCTATCCCACTCTCTCCCACTCTCTCCCCCTCTCTCTCACTTCTCCAAACAGTTATCTGTCAACAAGCAGTCCCTTCATTCAAGTGAAATATAGTGTAAAGGGAGATGTCTTCCATCTGTCCACCGTCATTAAGCTTCCCATTAAGTGAGATGTTTTCATTTCCTTGAAGGAGCCGTGTGACTGGATCTGGATAGAGATCACTGCTGTACACTGATGAAGAGAGGAAATAGACTGTCAGGTGTCCGTTCCCATTCATGCCACCCAGACATCCACCCAGACATCCACCCAGACACTCCACCCAGACACTCCATCCAGACATCCACCCAGACATCCACCCAGACACTCCATCCAGCCATCCACCCAGACACTCCACCCAGACATCCACCCAGACACTCCATCCAGACACTCCACCCAGTCACTCCACCCAGACATCCACCCAGACACTCCACCCAGACATCCACCCAGACATCCACCCAGACATCCACTCAGACTCTCCACCCAGACATTCACCCAGACCTCCACCCAGACTTCCACCCAGACATCCACCCAGACCTCCACCTAGACCTCCACCCAGCCACTCCACCCACACCCTCCACCCAGACCTCCACCCAGACATCTACCCAGACACTCCACCCAGACCTCCACCCAGACTTCCACCCAGACATCCACCCAGACCTCCACCTAGACCTCCACCCAGCCACTCCACCCACACCCTCCACCCAGACCTCCACCCAGACATCTACCCAGACACTCCACCCAGACATCCACGCCACGTATTTTCTATTGAACATTTATCCAAATTAAACACACTCATAATGTGACCATGTATTGAAAAGGTATTGCTACAGTTGACAGAGATCTTTGTCTTTCAGAAAACCCCTGTGACTAATGGCACCAAATGTACATCTTTTTTTATAGTGTTTATTTTATTTTAGGGTGAGATAATGCTTTATTGTAGGCCTAGAATTGTCAGCTTTTTCCTGCGGTATGCATTTGTCATTGTTATCAGCAGGGAAAGAAATGGAGCAAATACAATTTATTAATCAATGTTGATGTAAATTAAGACAAACGGAAAACCATAGTTCCAGTACATCCCACCAGTTCACATCTGAATAATGACATTTCCCCTTTTTTATGATCTGGCCTCAGTAACTCAAGCAATTACAACAAATCATTAAACACAAACGCTAATGAACAATTACATTCATTATTTATTCATATGGCCATGAAATCCAAGTCAGATCCGTTTAGTTGTGTTACTGCTCTGCTGTCGTGTGATTTCCTCCCTGACCGTTTCGGAATTCAGCTCTTTCTGATCAGGGCTGTGTCTCAAATAGCATCCTATTCCCTACAGTACATAGGGCACTACTTAACTATGGAATAGGGTGCCATTTGGAATGCAGACCTGGACTTTGAATAAGATAGCATTTAAAACAGACTGCTAAAAATGAATAGTCTACTTTAGCATCTCATAATTACTGTGCTATTCAGTTGTTATAATTGTCCCTCTATTGAAAAGGGTGTATTTAGGTATTAGTTTGTAATTGATGTGGTGAGTTGTTGATCATCCTTTGTAGATCAACAGCCGTTCACTAGATGCGATTGATTGTGTGTAAGCTGTGTAACTGTTGCAATCCATTTGACCCAGTTCCATTAGGTTGCGCACAACAAGTCTACTTTCACACATGCTCTACTCACACATACATAGCTGTCACCTCATCATCCACTAGCTGTCCCCAAGTCATTCACTAGCTGTCCCCAAGTCATTCACTCCAGGATGCACTCATCCCAATTCACCTGCATGACTGCTACTGACTATATTGGAGATGCTGTGTATAGCCCAATGCATGTGGAACTGACTACATGTGCAAACTATTGGATCCATGGAACACATCAACCACATGAAAAATAGGTATATGCATAATAGGTATAATCTATGCATTTCAAAATGCCTTTTATGTTAAAATAATCTTCTGACATTTTTCCAAAAGGGTTCTTCGGCTGTCCCCATAGGAGAACCCTTTTTGGTTCCAGGTAGAACTCTTTTGGGTTTTATGTAGAACTCCCTTGTGGAAAGGATTTTACATGGAACCAAAAAGGGTTCTACTTAGAACCAAAAGGGTTCTCTCTAGAACCCAAAATGGGGACAATCGAAGAACTGTTTTAGGTTCTAGATTACACCTTTTTTTCTTAGGAGTGTACTTATATACAGTATGCCATTTTATACAGTATATAGAAGTTTCACAAGCAATTTCTGGAGACATGGACCAGTACTGGCCGGGCTGCTTGTTGTTGGTACGATAGTTGGTATGGAGGGTAAACTATGACCCCTTGTGTATGGAGTTGAACTGTCATAGGTGTGCATTGCAGACAGCCCTGCAGCTCTACATAGCCCTACGTTTGGATCAAACCTCCTCATCAAAACATGCCACAGAGTTCCAGGAAAACATCTGTATTACGTTAGGGAGCAAACTATTGTAGAGTATTTTTACAGCTACATCAACAGAATGCACAAGGGACGTGACACACATACACATGATAAGACACGTACTCTACACACACATACACATGGATGTTGTATTGTAAATATGTGATAGTGGAGGCCTGAGGAAAAACACTAAATGTATTGGTTAAAGTGTTATGAAATGTAATGTCATGTAATATTTTAAATGGTATAAGACTGTCTTATGTTGCTGGACCCCAGGAAGAGTAGCTTCTGCCTTGGCAGGAACTACTGGGTATCCATAATAAACCGCAGGAAGAGTAGCTGCTGCCTTGGCAGGAACTAATGTGGATCATTAATAAATACAAATACAAATACAAAATTGTGTTTCCCATGTTGCAGATGGTGCTATACACTCCCAGGGTCACTGCTGTTGCGTCAATATATATATTTCTTCATTCAAATCAAATCACTAATTGGATCAGGCCATGTGGATTATCTAGGTATCTTTTTCAACTTGCCATGGTCATCGAGTGGCGTAATACTGGGTGCCTAGCTAGCACATAACGTTCTGAGAACCATATATTTCTTAAAGCTTGGTGAGAGCATGGTTGTGCTATGGTTATTTTGCATTCAACCTTCTTACAACTTTCTAGGAATGGTGCAGGATAGCTGCTTGACAAAAAAACTTTATTTTCTTGGTATTTTATTACTTTAATTACAGAACGTTTCAAACATGGTTACATTTAATTTCAATTTTTGTGTTTTTTGTCAAAGAAGGTTCTAGGAACTGGTTTGACATTGGGAATGTTCTCAAATAGTTCAAAGAACATTAAGAAACAACATTCTTCTGTGGGAATTTCAGTACTTCAGCATAACGTTTCCTATAGGTTTCCTCAAGGTTCTATTTAAAGTCATGTTCTCAAATTGTTCCAAGAATGTTAATTAAGAAATAACTTTCTTCTGTGGGAATTTCAGTACTTTAGCTTAACGTTTCCTACAGGTTTCCTCATGGTTCTATTTAAAGTCATGTCTAAAAAATTGTTCAGAGAACATTAAAACCATTTCCCATAAAAAAACACAAGAAAACTTTAGTAACGTTTTGAGAACATTCTTAAGAATGTACATTCCGTTCTCAGCATCAACAAAAATGTTCTATCCTCTATCTTGTTAAGTGTGTTCAGAGGTGAATACAACAAGGGTTATGTTTGCAGAGGGACACGCTGCAAGTAGGGGTATTACATAACAATAATAAAAATAAAAACATGTATTACTCATGTACTGTATGAACAGAGAAAAATAATTACTCCCCCCTGCATGGTTGTATGGATCACTGTGGCCTCACCCACTCATTGGTCACACCCACTAATAGGCCACACCTGATCTTAGTAAGTGCTTGTTTCCTTTGAAATTAATTCTGTTTGAATAGAATAAAATGAATAGCTCTGTATGAGTAAAACAACATGGTATGCTAGCTCCATCCTGGTGGCACAGTGGACTGAAGATAGAGAACAAAAAGTAGGTTCAAATCTCACTGATGCCGTGTTACACAGAAAAAAATAATGTTTGCATGATTAATTCCTATGATAATTCTTATATTTCCATCTGTGCATGGAGGGCCAAAAAAAGCTTGCAGTGTTACTGAAAGTTTTAAGGAAGTTATTAAAAAAACTCAAAATAACCTATAATTTCCATTCTCAGAGCTTTAATAAAACCTCATGGAAGAACTGGCAAGGAACCTGAGTAAAATGTTCTCAGAATCTCCCGCAACTTAAACTTACACTTGAAAGTTGTAATAGTAGAATGCACAAGGTGCAATTTCAAAATTGGGTAGTTGTCAGGTGTTAGTTGTGCAGAGGTGAGAAAAAAATAACGAACTTTACTCGGGAAAATAATTAGGAAATAAATCCATGCAGGGATCACAAACCCTAACACAAAAGACTAACACAAACCTGTCAGGATTTGGCCAGGGTTGTTCCGGTTTTTGGTCACTAGATGCCCCCATTGTGCTTTTTGACCTTTTGTTTTCCCTTGATCCCCATTATTATTTGCACCTGTGCCTCGTTTCCCCTGATTGTATTTAAACCCTTAGTTTTCCTCTGTTCTTTGCTCTGTGTTTGTATGTTAGCACCCAGCCCTAGTATTCTGTGAACTCTTGTTGATCCCGGTGGATTCTCTTGTGGAATTCTGTTTTTTTTATCTTGTTTATTTATTTTTTAGTATCATTTGAGGCTTTTTCATGCTTTACCTACCACCTTGTGGATTTACCTTTTTGTCTTGGAGGATTACCTTTGTTCTTGTGGAATTCCTTTTGAGGTTGTGGAGTTACATGTTTTCCTGAAGGACTTCACTTTTTACTTCATTAAATACACCGTCTCAAGTACTGCTGTGTCTGCCTCATCTTCTGGGTTCTGCCGACTATTCGTGGCTCAGTTGGTTAAGTGACTGTTTCTCACTCCGGAGACCCGGGTTCGTAACCGGGTCCTGACAGAACCAAAAGGCAGCCAGAGGAACCCAGAGGCAGCCAGTTCCCAGGACCTTGTTGCTGTCCCACCACCAGGAGACTGTCCAACGCCACAAAGCCGCCCTGGTTCAGCAAGAGGCCTTAAACATTCTCATCTTCTGTCGGAGATGCTGACTTCCATAAAGCAGATATCTGATCGACTTACCCCAGCAACAGTTCCTGTCCCAGTACCTCAGATTCACGTACCCATGGCAGTTAACCCCCTGGCTGAACCTCGTCTTCCACCTCCCCAACGGTTCTCAGGTGATCCAAGTGCTTGTAAAGGGTTTCTCACCCAATGTTCTCTCTCCTTCGAGCTGCAACCCTCGTCGTTCCCCACCGACCGGTCTAAGATTGCATATATCATCACCCTGCTGTCGGAAAAAGCCCTGGCCTGGGCTACTGCTGTGTGGGATGCCCATAGTTCCTGCTGTGCCAGCTACTCTGCCTTTGCTGAGGAATTCAAACGAGTGTTTCAAGGCCCAAGCAGTGGTCCTGACTCAGCCAAACAGCTCCTGACTCTCCACCAAGGTCGGCGCAGCGTGACGGACTATGCCATCCAGTTCCGCACTGTGGCAGCAGCGAGTGGCTGGAACAACGAGGCGCTCACGGTGTGCTTTCTGAAAGGCCTTTCCGACACTATCCAAGATGAACTGACTACTCGGGAACCACCGGACAATCTCGAGTCCCTGATCAAGTTGGCCTCATGCATTGACCAGTGTCTGAGAGAGCGAGAACTCAACCGTAGACCTCTAGCCCCTATCAGTCCCAGCTCCGAGTCCCCACCTTTATCCTCGCTGGCTCTACCAGAACCCATGCAGATTGGACGCATCTCCCAGGCTGAGAGAGACCGCCGGATGAGGGAGCGACGCTGTCTATATTGCGGTAAACCGGGCCATTTCCGTTCCACATGTCCCGGGTTCCAGGGAAACGCTCTGTCCCGTACAGACTGGGGGGAACTGTAACGGGAAACATAACCTCCTCCCATCCGTCCAACTCCCGTCTGCTCATTCCAGTCACCCTTTCCTGGGACAACCACAAGCTTCACCTTCAAGCCTCGGTAGACTCTGGAGCCGCAGGTAACTTCATGGATGGTGTCTGGGCGAAGGAGAATGGCGTTCCCTCTGAACCTCTAAGTGACCCCATGAGGGTTACTACATTGGATGGAAGCCCTTTGGGATCTGGACTTGTCACTCATGTCACTACCTCCTTGCGACTTTCAGTTTCACAACACCAGGAATTGATGAACTTTCATTTGATCTCCTGTTCAGAGTTCCCTCTCGTCCTTGGATACCCCTGGCTTCACAGCCATAACCCTCACATCGACTGGTCTGTGGGCACTATCAAGCAGTGGGGTCCTACGTGCCAAGCTACTTGTATTTTCCCGAATTCCCAGAGTTCTACTCCCGAGTCTTTAGAATCCATCGACCTGACCCGAGTTCCCGAGTGTTACCATGACCTCAAACTGGTATTTAGCAAACAGAGAACCAGAGGGTTAAATAGGGAAATAATAATAACTTAATGGGAACCAGGTGTGTACACTCAAGACATAACAAATGGAAAAAGAAACATGGATCGGTGGCAGCTAGAAAGCCGGTGGCGACGACCACTGAGCACTGCCCGAACAAGGAGAGGCACCAACTTCGGCAGAAGTCGTGACAGCGGTGCATCATCAGTTCCTCTTGTCATAGTAGTTATTGCATATCTTAGAGAGCTATTTATAACTTGTCAGAAATAGCCCATTTTATTTAGTTTTTTTAGCCCATAGATGTTGCAGTAATTATTTTGTCACTCAAATATCACATGAATAGACATGGCGAAATGAATATAATTGCACGAAAATGTGCTTTTAAACTGCAAAATGTTCTTTGCATCCTATGACAAAATGTGTAGAATTGCAGGAAATAAGCTTTAAACCTGCCAAAGTCTCTCCACCAACTAGAGGTATGTGAACGGTTTGTGTCATGAACAGTGTTTTTCCCCACAGAAATAGACGCGGCGCGAGATGTTCTCTGGGGAGGAGTGAAAAAGTGTTGGAACCACTGTTCTAGACCATGAAACTGATTCCATGTGCCATGCAGGCCTCTATACTCACGTCTTTGTCTTTCTCCCCAATGATTAAATAAATAGGCGTTCCATAGGGCAAAGATGGGTACTGTGACAAATGTGTCATGATACTGAATGATGTGACCTATGAGTAACATGCGTCCCTTATTCATTCACACACACGCACATAGCTGATTATCTCTTGGTGAACCCAGTGTGAACCCAGTTTGACAGTGGAATGACTGAATGGCCTGCAGTGTGCACACTGGTGCTTTGTCTTCGATCTTTCATGTTCTACTTTCAGATGAACACTGTAATATAAAAATGTATCGTATCATACTTGGAGAACCATTCCGCCACTTTCTCAAATCAAATGAAAACAGGGAAATAAACTAGTGAATATATTTGACATTATTTATAAATTACTAACTACTGAATATACTGTATTTGACATTATTTATAAACTAGTGAATATATTTGACATTATTTATAAACTACTATATATATACTACTACTATATACTATATAGTAGTAGTATATATATGTGACGTTATAAATTAGTTCAGTATACTTGCCGATGATGATTAGGTAACCTAATTAATAGTGACCTTCACATGTAAATCTCATCAGTGCCTAATTAAAGTCCTAATTATGTGCACATATCTCAAGTTAGTGCCATTAGTTTTTAATCAACCAAGAAAAATGTATCCCTGAAATTGCAAGCCAATTATGTATTACTAATCTCTAAATAACACGTTGTCATTTTCAAAAACTGTCTAAATAATCAACTTTAGGTTGAAGTAAAGTGCAAGGTAACAAACAAATCAAAATAAATAAAGGGACTAAAACCAAGGTTGTATATCTGCCCTGTGTGAAATATTATTATGATGTGTTTCAAAATGTCCATGGGAGGATGAATCCACTCAGCTCACATTTGGTTCCTTGGAAGTTGTGGGGACGTATGTTTTTGGCTTGACATTGGTTGTGTGAATGAAGTCATACGTTTCCTGATCGGTAAAACAGATAGATTTTTTCAAGTTCTGAGAACAGAAGTGAACATTTTGGCTGTTTTGGGAACGTTTATGTCAGGACCCGGTTACGAACCCGGGTCTTCGGAGTGAGAATCAGTCACTTAACCAACTGAGCCACGAATAGTCGGCAGAACCCAGAAGATGAGGCAGACACAGCAGTACTTGAGACGGTGTATTTAATGAAGCAAAAAGTGAAGTTCTTCAGGAAAACATGTAACTCCACAACCTCAAAAGGAATCCTACAAGAACAAAGGTAATCCTCCAAGACAAAAAAGGTAAATCCACAAGGTGGAAGGTAAAGCACAAAAAGCCTCAAAAGATACTCAAAAAAACAAACAAGCAAGAACAAAAAAAACAGAATTCCACAAGAGAGTCCACCGGGATCAACAGGAGTTCTCAGAGTACTAGGGCTGGGTGCTAACATACAAACACAGAGCAAAGAACAGAGGAAAACAAAGGGTTTAAATACAATCAGGGGATACGAGGCACAGGTGCAAATAATAATGGGGATCAAGGGAAAACAAAAGGTCAAAAGGCACAATGGGGGCATCTAGTGACCAAAAACCGGAACAACCCTGGCCAAATACTGACAGTTTACTTTTAAAGCCTGACTGAGTTCCCCTGCCGACCCCTTGCGCCCCACAGTTTTGGAAGCACTGGTCTAGAAGATAGATCTTCATGATAAGAGAAAGAGAGTCTATGACAACCTTCCTGGAGTTTGAATTCCTGGCCCAGTAAGGGACAGACAGGGGGCTAGAGTGGGTAGCTGGCAAGTCGGCGGACAGCTGATCTGTGATCCAGTATATAGAGAACACACTCTACATCCCCTTTTTGACATGTAATTGTATCCCCTTGTCCCTCAGACTCTCATAAACGTGAGACCATCCCTTAAAATCAGGCCAATTATCCATGCCAACATGTGTCACTGGTTATTGAGAATTGTATGGAGTAACCCACTGATACTACAGTACTGTACAATTAAGCTATAGGCAAGAAGATTGAGGCACTGTCTGATATTACTCTTGTCCAATAACTCATGTAGAATTGCCTTTAGCAAAATAAATAATGTGTGTTAATAATGTGTATTATATTAAAACCAACTGCACAGATTAAATCACATACTTGATATTATACTGAGAAATGGACTTGAGTGATGTGAGAACAAAATATGTGTTGAGAATTCTAACCACATACAGTGTATAGGCCGACACCGACGGGGATGTAGAGGCCAATGCTGACTGGAAAGTAGAGGCCAATGCTGACTGGAAAGTAGCGGCCAATGCTGACAGGGGAATAGAGGCCAATGCTGACTGGAAAGTAGAGGTCAATGCTGACTGGAAAGTAGAGGCCAATGCTGACTGGAAAGTAGAGGCCAATGCTGACTGGAAAGTAGAGGCCAATGCTGACAGGGGAATAGAGGCCAATGCTGACTGGAAAGTAGAGGCCAATGCTGATGGGGAAATAGAGGCCAATGCTGACAGGGAAGTAGAAGCCAATTCTGATGGGGAAATAGAGGCCAATGCTGACTGGAAAGTAGAGGCCAATGCTGATGGGGTAATAGAGGCCAATGCTGATAGGGAGGTAGAGGCCAATGCTGATGGGGAGGTAGAGGCCAATGCTGATAGGGTAGTAGAGTACAATGCTGATGGGAAAGTAGAGGTCAATGCTGATAGGAAAGTAGAGGCCAATGCTGATGGGGAGATAAAGAACAATGCTGATGGGGGATAGAGATCAATGTTGATAGGGAGGTAGAGGCTAATGCGGATTGGGAATTAGAAGCCAAGGCTGATAGGGAGGTAGAGGCCAAGGCTGATAGGAGGGTAGAGGCCAATGCTGAAAGGGGAGTAGAGGCCAATGCTGATGGAGAAGTTGGTTAAAGGAGATGATGTTGATCTCTGCTGTCAATATAAATTGTATTTATTTAAACTTCATTTAACTAGGCAAATCAGTTAAGAACAAATTATTATTTACAATGACGGCCTACCCCGGCCAAACCCAGACAACGCTGGGCCAATTGTGCGTCAACCTATAGAGATCACAGTCGGTTGTGATATAGCATGGAATCGAACCAGGGTCTGTAATGAAGCTTTTAGCACTGAGATGCAGTGCCTTAGACCGCTGCGCCACTAAGTATGCCCAAGAGTGGGACGTCAGGTAGCCTAGCAGTAAAGAACGTAACCAAAGGTTGCTGGTTTGAATCCCCTAGCTGAATAATCTGTCGATATGCCCTGAGCAAGGCACATAACCATAATTGCAGCTGTAAATTGCTCTGGATAAGAGTGTCTATTAACCTGTAAACGAGTGCTTTTTGAGTCATATTCGACCTCTGGGGGAAATGTAATGTCCCCTAAAATACAGTCTAGAATTTTTATTATAGATTATATAAACACATTGGACTGATGGAGTTCATAAAACAGCATTAAGAATTGATGCTGTGGTTTATACAGCGTTGAGTGGGGCCTTGCGTCCACATTTTTAGTACCTCGTTAAAAGTCAAACACGCTTTGAATTATGTGGATGTGAAATAGTGTTCCTCTCTCCTTGTTGGGGATATTGTTGAGAGTGGAAACAAATCAAAGAACACTTCAACTTAGGTATCCATTTAGGAGCCGTTTACATACATAAACACAGCTGTGGAGGAATCACACACAGGCAACAGGCATCACATAAATAACATAGATGGACCATAAACTATTTGTACTGCTATCAGTGATGCTGAGCTGCGATGTCTTGGAAAGCCTCTGTGGATGGCTGATAGGTAATGGAGTGAACCCTGTTGTAAACTTAAATGGTTTTAAGTCTTATTCCAAATCCAGTTGCACTCTGTAAATCACACCGGTGTGAGCTCCTTGGCTTTGGCACATAGTAAATCACAACCCCCCCAGAAAAGGTTCATGTTTGGGGGTTAAAGCAGCTAAACTCCCATGATCTCCCCAGGTCAGGTCACTCCCCGCCTTCGAAACAGACAAGGTAGACCATAGATAGACAGTAGCATTAGTGTACAATATTTTGCTGGGGGGGATGTGGAAACATACTATTTATGTAAATTGTGTAATTTATTTGGAATCCCTGTGAAACTGCTTATGTTATGTCCGCTTTGGTGATGATTTAATTGAAGGAATGCGGTGGAGAATGAGCAGGCGTATTTGCTCTCTCTTGGAGGACACGACACCCTATCAATCTGCACAAGATCATTTCCTTTCAGTGCTAAGGAAGGTTTACATATGAAGTGCCCTTGAAGTGCTATGCTAGTGCTATCTGTAGGACACATTTGTCAGTCGCCTGAAAATACATACGGTATGTGATTTCACATGTTTTATCCACTTCTAACACAAACCATTCTGAAAACCAAGGACACTTTACGGTAACACCAGCTTTGTGATAGTAAAGGCTGTATACAACAATATCATAAGCAACTAATCATGTTTCTATTCGTTGACTTCTGGATGAGATAATGAATTCTCTGACACGCGGTTCAAACGTGTTACAATAGACCAGCAATCTATTGGAGACATGCTGTGTTCTCAAAATCTGCCCTGGAGTTGTAGAGCTGCAGAGAAACCCCAATCTTTAGTCATACAGAAACACAAACAACAAGGACATGGCCCACTGCAGGAGATGTATTCATAATACAGGTTGTTGATGGAGAAAGACACGGTTATGGTTGTCTGTGTGGCAAACAAATTCACACGTGTGTTTGGTCATGTGTTGAAACACCAGAGGAGCGATCAGATAAGCCACTTTGCATTGCAAAACAAAACATTACTTGTCAGTGGAGAGAGAAAGCAAGAGTGAGAGAGAGAGGGGAGGGAGGGAGGGAGGGAGGGAGGGAGGGAGGGAGGGAGGGAGGGAGGGAGGGAGGGAGGGAGGGAGGGAGGGAGGGAGGGAGGGAGGGAGGGAGGGAGGGAGGGAGGGAGGGAGGGAGGGAGGGAGGGAGGGAGGGAGGGGAAAAGGCAACACTTGTTGTCAGCACTCACACCTACAGAGAACCCTCACCAACAAATTGTTTGTGTCAGCTGAGGGATAGGATGTGGGGCCCTATTATGGTTTAGAATGTTGGACCAATGTCAAGTATAAAGTCATAATAATAATAATTTATTAAACTTCTATAGCGCTATTCATAATAAAAATCTCAAAGGGCTTCATAAACAAAAAACAAACAAGCAAGCAATATATCATGACAGTTCAGGTCAACCAATAGAGGCCCAGTCTGTGAATGCTGCATCCTCTGCAGATGGAGAGGGTCAGCTCATAGCTTGGCGTAAGGAGGGATGGAGGGGGCATCTGGAATATAAATGGCATTGATTCTTCCATTTTTTCTGGGCCCCGGCAGACCCCTTGTGACTGGGTAGTGCTGGACAGCAGTGGGAGCATTGGTGAGAGAGAGAGCCTTGTGAGACAGAGGATGCGTCTCAAACGGCACCCGATTCCCTACATAGTGCACTACTTTTGACCATTTGACCAGAGCCCCATGTGCCCTGGTCAAAATTAGTGCACTACATAGAGAAAAGGCTATCACTTGGGACGCAACCGGAGAGAGGGGCTGAGAGACGGGATGATGTGAGAGGTGTCTGGTTTCGGCTGGGCAGGGTTGTGTTCAGTGCCTTGGAGCACATGACCTCAGGGTCACGGGCTCACGTCCCAGGAGGGCCACAGCTGTCTCACCGCTAGGCCCCTGCCTCCCTCTGCTCTGCTGCATTATCAGACTGAAGGGAACTGACATGAATCACTCCTCACATTTCTAGTCTATTGTATTACTGTTTATTTCACTATGTTTTCTTTATAATACAAAATGCTTTTCATGTGATTTCTCTTTATAAATTGAGTAAATTTCAACAATTAGAAGTAAAAACAAATAACAATTGGCAAAAAAAAGATTTAATACTGTCCTGATATCAGCCGAGACAATAAAACAATTGGCTGAAAGCATACATTTCACACTTTTGACAGACAATTAATGACATATTTCCTGACCTTACTGATGACAATATCCACCCTATATAACATAATCTGAAAATCGAGACCACAGATGAATCTCCCTATTGTGTTATCCAGTTCATAATCACCCCTATACACATCCCTTGTTCCAGGGCTGACTGCCTGTTGAATCCTATGTGACATTCCTTAGCCATCCACAACACTGTGAACTGATTGGACCTTGGACCTTTAGTTACAACACTGAGCCGCTCTGCCGGCGCCAAGAACTACATTTAGGTTGTGATTAAGAGATGAGTCACTGTTTTGTTAAACACATCAATTTCCTGCCACTTAAGAGTGTGTCACCCCATCTAGAATTACATTTACACAACTTTAAAACGTGAATATGTCATGGATGATTGCAGACATCAAAACAAGGATTTTGTCGATTTTTCACATATTGAACAAATAAAGTTCATACTGGACTGTAGTTGGATCATATCAACAAATCCAATATCTGCTTGACAATGACTAAAACAAACAAGGGAACCCCCTTGACAACATAGTTTGTAATTAAACGTTGTACATATGATCTATACGTCTTTATACATTTTTACATCTATACTAAAGAGGACATGGCACAGAGTATATGTCTATGACAGTGCGTAATCAACATCACACATAACATACAGTAGGAACATGTGATGCTCAGGGAAATGAAAGGTGTAAAGAGCACGGTTGCTAAATGATTTCTTGATTTGACTCTGGAAAGTCATCAATACTGCGCCTCTCTCCTCCTGCAGTTCCCCTGTACGTAATTTCATTTATGACAGTATCATGGTAAAGGATGAGAGGGTCTCCCTGCTCATCTGTGGCAAATGAATGGTTGTTGCCCAGAAGAATATGCAGAGGAATGCTATTCTAGAGCCATACTGTGACAATCTTCTTCATCTGAGGAACAGGAAAGATCGGACCAAAGGTAAGTGTCCATGTTAATTTAATATCACTGAAAACGAAATACAAAATAACCAAGTGAAACAACGAAAATCGAAACAGTCCTGAAAGGTGACACAACACAAAACAGGAAACAACGACCCACAAACACCAGGTGGGAACAGGCTACCTAAGTATTTTTTTATATTTTTTATTTCACCTTTATTTAACCAGGTAGGCTAGTTGAGAACTAGTTCTCATTTACAACTGCGACCTGGCCAAGATAAAGCATAGCAGTGTGAACAGACAACAACACAGAGTTACACATGGAGTAAACAATAAACAAGTCAATAACACAGTAGAAAAAAAAGAAAAAGAAAAAAAGAGTCTATATACAGTGTGTGCAAAAGGCATGAGGAGGTAGGCGAATAATTACAATTTATCAGATTAACACTGGAGTGATAAATGATCAGATGGTCATGTGCAGGTAGATATACTGGTGTGCAAAAGAGCAGAAAAGTAAACAAATAAAAACAGTATGGGGATGAGGTAGGTAAATTGGGTGGGCTATATACCGATGGACTATGTACAGCTGCAGCGAACGGTTAGCTGCTCAGATAACAGATGTTTAAAGTTGGTGATTGAGATAAAAGTCTCCAACTACAACAATTTTTGCAATTCGTTCCAGTCACAGGCAGCAGAGAGCTGGAAGGAAAGGCGGCCAAATGAGATGTTGGCTTTAGGGATGATCAGTGAGATACACCTGCTAGAGCTCGCGCTACGGGTGGGTGTTGCCATCGTGACCAGTGAACAGAGATAAGGCGGAGCTTTACCTAGCATGGACTTGTAGATGACCTGAAGCCAGTGGGTCTGGCGACGAATATGTAGCGAGGGCCAGCCGACTAGAGCATACAGGTCGCAGTGGTGGGTGGTACAAGGTGCTTTAGTAACAAAACGGATGGCACTGTGATAAACTGCATCCAGTTTGCTGAGTAGAGTATTGTAAGCTATTTTGTAGATGACATCGCCGAAATCGAGGATCGGTAGGATAGTCAGTTTTACTAGGGTAAATTTGGCGGCATGAGTGAGGGAGGCTTTGTTGTGAAATAGAAAACCGATTCTAGATTTTATTTTGGATTGGAGATGTTTGATATGAGTCTGGAAGGAGAGTTTACAGTCCAGCCAGATACCTGGGTACTTATAGATGTCCACATACTCTAGGTTGGAACCATCCAGGGTGGTGATGCTAGTCGGGCGTGCGGGTGCAGGCAGCGAACGGTTGAAAAGCATGCATTTGGTTTTACTAGCGTTTAAGAGCAGTTGGAGGAGTGTTGTATGGCATTGAAGCTCGTTTGGAGGTTAGATAGCACAGTGTCCAAGGAAGGGCCAGAAGTATACAGAATGGTGTCGTCTGCGTAGAGGTGGATCAGGGAATCACCCGCAGCAAGAGCAACATGTAAGTCGCTCTGGATAAGAGTGTCTGCTAAATGACTTAAATGTAAATGTAAATGTAACATCATTGATATATACAGAGAAAAGAGTCAGCCCAAGAATTGAACCATGTGGCACCCCCATAGAGACTGCCAGAGGACTGGACAACATGCCCTCTGATTTGACACACTGAACTCTGTCTGCAAAGTAGTTGTTGAACCAGGCAAGGCAGTCATTAGAAAAACCGAGGCTACTGAGTCTGCCGATAAGAATATGGTGATTGACAGAGTCGAAAGCCTTGGCCAGGTCAATGAAGACGGCTGCACAGGTCGATGGTGGTTATGATATCGTTTAGTACCATGAGCGTGGCTGAGGTGCACCCGTGACCGGCTCGGAAACCATATTGCACAGCGGAGAAGGTACGGTGGGATTCGAGATGGTCAGTGATCTGTTTGTTGACTTGGCTTTCGAAGACCTTCGATAGGCAGGATGGATATAGGTCTGTAACAGTTTGGGTCCAGGGTGTCTCCCCCTTTGATGACCGCGGCAGCTTTCCAGTTCTTGGGGGATCTCAGATGATATGAAAGAGAGGTTGAACAGGCTGGTAATAGGGGTTGCGACAATGGGGGCGGATAGTTTCAGAAATAGAGGGTCCAGATTGTAAAGCCCAGCTGATTTGTACGGGTCCAGGTTTTGCAGCTCTTTCAGAACATCTGCTATCTGGATTTGGGTAAAGGAGAAGCTGGGGAGGCTTGGGCGAATAGCTGTGGGGGGTGCGGAGCTGTTGGCCGAGGTTGGAGTAGCCAGGAGGAAGGCATGGCCAGCCGTTGAGAAATGCTTTTTGAAGTTTTCGATTATCATGGATTTATCGGTGGTGACCGTGTTACCTAGCCTCAGTGCAGTGGGCAGCTCGGAGGAGGTGCTCTTGTTCTCCATCGACTTTACAGTGTCCCAGAACTTTTTGGAGTTAGAGCTACAGGGTGCAAATTTATGTTTGAAAAAGCTGGCCTTTCCTTTCCTTTTGGTTCCTGACTTCCCTGAACAGTTGCATAACGCGGGGACTATTCGATGCCATTGCAGTCCGCCACAGGATGTTTTTGTGCTGGTCGAGGGCAGTCAGGTCTGGAGTGAACCAGGGGCTATATCTGTTCTTAGTTCTGCATTTTTTGAACGGAGCATGCTTATCTATGATGGTGAGGAAGTTACTTTTAAAGAATGACCAGGCATCCTCAACTGACGGGATGAGGTCAATATCCTTCCAGGATCCCCGTGCCAGGTCGATTAGAACGGCCTGCTCGCAGAAGTGTTTCAGGGAGCGTTTGACAGTGATTAGGGGTGGTGGTTTGACTGCAGACCCGTAGCGGATACAGGCAATGAGGCAGTGATCGAGGAGATCCTGATTGAAGACAGCAGAGGTGTATTTGGAGGGCCAGTTGGTCAGGATAACGTCTATGAGGGTGCCCTTGTTTACAGATTTAGGGTTGTACCTGGTGGGTTCCTTGATGATTTGCGTGAGATTGAGGGCATCTAGCTTAGATTGTAGGACTGCCGGGGTTTTACGCATATCCCAGTTTAGGTCACCTAGCAGAACAAACTCTGAAGCTAGATGGGGGGGGGGTCAATTCACAAATGGTGTCCAGGGCACAGCTGGGAGTTGAGGGGGGTCGGTAGCAGGCGGCAACAGTGAGAGACTTGTTTCTGGAGAGATACATTTTTAAAATTAGAAGTTCGAACTGTTTGGGTATGGACCTGGAAAGTATGACATTACTTTGCAGGCTATCTCTGCAGTAGACTGCAACTCCTCCCCCTTTGGCAGTCCTATCTTGACGGAAAATGTTATAGTTGGGTATGGAAATCACTGAATTTTTGGTGGCCTTCCTAAGCCAGGATTCAGACACAGCAAGGACATCGGGGTTGGCAGAGTGTGCTAAAGCAGTGAGTAAAACAAACTTAGGGAGGAGGCTTCTGATGTTGACATGCATGAAACCAAGGCTTTTTCGACCACATAAGTCAACAAAAGAGGGTGCCTGGTGACATGCAGGGCCTGGGTTTACCTCCACATCACCCGCGGAACAGAGGAGGAGTAGGATGAGGGTACGGCTAAAGGCTATCAAAACTGGTCGCCTAGAGCGTTGGGGACAAAGAATAAAAGGACAGGTTTCTGTGCATGGTAAAATATATTCAGGGCATAATGCGCAGACAGGGGTATGGTGAGGTGTGGGTACAGCGGAGGTAAGCCCAGGCACTGGGTGATGATAAGAGAGGTTGTATCTCTGGACATGCTGGTTGTAATGGGTGAAGTCAAAGCATGTGTGGGAAGTGGGACAAAGGAGGTATCAGAGGTATGATGAGTGGAACTAGGGGCTCCATTGTAAACTAAAACAATGATAACTAACCTGAACAACAGTATACAAGGCATATTGACATTTGAGAGAGGCTTACAGCGAGGCATAAAGGTGCTGATTGGGAGAGCTAGCTAAAACAACAGGTGAGACAACAACAGCTAATCAGCTAACACAACAACAGCAGGTAAAATGGCGATGACTAGGCAGAGAGGGTCGGATTAACTACACACAGAGCCTGAGTTCGCTGCTGGGGCCGACAGATAAAAATAAATAAACAGAATGGAGTACCGTGATTAATGGACAGTCCAGCAGGCATCAGCTATGTAGCCAAGTGATCATAGTGTCCAGGGGGCAACAGCAGATGGAACAGGGAAGCCGCCACTACGCTAGCGACACGGCGTTTAAAGTTAGTAGCCCTGGGCTAGTAGGAGCGTCTGCTCCGACGGAGGCCGGATGAAGGCACAGCGGATGGAGTATTCGTCGGCAAACCAGTCGTGGTGGTGTGGCGGGGCGCCGTGTCGACAGAGAATCCAAGCCAGATGGCGAAAGAGGTATTGTGGAATTTAGTTTGCTAGCCGGGAGATGTGCCTGGCTCACGGCTAACTGTGAGTGCTAGCTTCGTGGCAGTGGCGTTAGCCAATATATCCAATCGGTAGCAGCGGTGATCCGGTGCCAAGGTCCAGAGTTTATAGCAAGGATCCGGTGGAGTATTGGGCTCTAGCCGGGTATGAGTGGGGTTCGGGTGAACAGTAGGCCGGGAGGTGGGCCTCAGGGATAGCTTCGGTACTGGGTACCACGGTGAGCTAGCTGTGAAGGTAAAAGCCGCTAGCAGTGGCTAACAATGACTAAATAGCTTGTAGCTAATTAGCTGGTTAGCTTCTGGAGGTTCTTGAATGTGTTCTAACATTTTAAATAATAGCGATTCCGTATCACATTGGGTGAGGCAGGTTACGGGAAGGTATAATTGAATTAAAAATCGAAGAGGTTGAAAATAAATTGAAATATATATATAAATATATATCCAAGAAATACGAAAAATACAAAAGTACATGAGAGGACAAAACAAACATGTCTTCACTGCTACGTCATCTTGGATACAGAAAGTATGGTTCTCAATCAGAGACAACGATAGACAGCTGCCTCTGATTGGGAACCATACCAGGCCAAACACATAGAAAACATAGAAAAACAACATAGAATGCCCACCCCAACTCACGCCCTGACCAAACCAAAATAGAGACATAAAAAAGAAACTAAGGTCAGGGCGTGACACATACTCTATATTTTAATGTGACCTTTACTAAGGGGATGCCTCCAAAACATGTGTTCTACGGATGTTGTGTTTAGTTATTTTTTTATGAACATTATAGTTATTTTTTTTCTATCAGGGCACATGTGTTTTATTTTTCATACAAGAGATACAGTAAAGGTGATTGGGGCTGGGTTGAATTTAGTTTTTTTAATAGTGAATGTCGTCTCTGCTTTGTGAATTCAAATACCTTGAGCCTCAAATAATCAACTACCAATGTCCCTTCAACCTTGTATCAGTATTCAGCCCCTGTCTAGCTTTCCATATAGCAAGCAGACTTTACATTTAGGCCTGCAACTGGCATTGTAAAATTAACAATTTTGCGTACATACATACACTGACACGGTATTAACACCATCAAATCAGAATTTGAAACTGAAGAATCTACAAAGTACATACTATTATATATGCAAACATGGTGAGAAGCAACTACAATTCAGTAGCAGCCACTTTTCAAAGCAAATTTTATAAACTTGTATTGTAGACTGTATCAAAAAATCTGTGGAGGGTTCAATTTTTCAGTGCATTGAGCGTTATATTAAAATATGCAATATTATATGTTGGTGCTCCTTTTAGATACTGTAATAATGCAAGCAGTAGGTCGTGTTCTCCAAACAAACACATTCTGTCTCTATGACTTATTCTTCAAATTGTAATGAAAGGTATGTCTCACAGTTGATTGAATACGATTTAGCTCTGTGCATATAAGGCTGTTAATTCAGTAAAGCTTTAATCAATTTCTACATGCTATCCATATCCTCTCTGTTGAACATGAAAACTAAAGCAATGACTGCACGCCAAAAACAATCCTGTACATAATACCCTTTTCATCAGTACTTCATATTACATATTACTAAAATAACCAATATCCCAGCTGAGCCAACAACTGCATTCTGAAATACATGGCAGAGGTCAGATAGGCACACAGTACACAGAGATTGACTGAGTGTATGCGGGTGTGTGTCTGTGTGTGTCCACAATTCTGTAACGCTAATATCTTACACCATTGCCTGTTACAGCTTGCTCAGTCAACATACATTCACAAATTCTGGGTACTGTGATGTTATATTGTAGTAGTTTCAATCAATATACAGTATCTTACACAAATAAATCGGATCATTTGATTACAAGTATGGCAATTGAGAGGAAACTGCCGAAACAGTTGGTGAGCCCCACTCAGCCTGTGGGTTATCTGACTGAAAACATATGAGACACAAAGGACCAGTGTATCACACAGCTGTGTACTATCAGAGGGCTCAGAAATAGCTCTGCAGGCACGAAGAACACGCTGTGAGCTTCCTTCCTCTCCAATTGACAAATGTTACATAAATGATTCAAACCAAAATAAACACCTGAACCATCCGTTACTCAAACCTTCACTCAACAACAATGTTAGGCCATCAAGGAAGAGATGGTACTGCAGACAGATGCAGACAAAAAAAACACGTTATTTCTTTTTTTATTTCACCTTTATTTAACCAGGTAGGCCAGTTGAGAACAAGTTCTCATTTACAACTGCGATCTGGCCAAGATAAAGCAATGCAGTGAGATAAAAACAACAACACAGAGTTACACATAAACAAATGTACAGTCAATAACACAATAGAAAAATCAATGTACAGTGTGTGCAAATGTAGAAAATTAGGGAGGTAAGGCATTAAATGGGCCATAGAGGCAAAATAATTACAATGAATCATTAACACTGGAGTGATAAATGTGCAGATGATGATGTGCAAATTAATTGATCGATATATAACATAAAGCATTTCTTCAACTATCTATGATGATGATTCATTGCAAATCAATGTGATTTTCATTCATCATTTCACAAAAAGAAAGATTATGACTCAAGCAAATAGCCCAACATTAAAATAGAACATATGATATGTGATCATGTCATCAACAAATTCTTAAAAACTTAACAAAAAATAAATAACTCTCGCTTATTTTTAGCTACTTTTGTTTTTTCAAGCCCAAAGTAAGTACTTTTTCACTTATTTTCAAGTCAACATTAAACACAATGTAATCTTTCTACTTTCCAGTTTATTCTGTAATTGGAAAGTTCATCGGTGCAGGAGAACTACATTATTTTGTCTGTGATCCACTTTGATGTATTTTTCATGAGAGGAAGTTGTGGTTTGCCGTGTTATTAGCAAACAAGGGACATTTTAGAACTCACGTTCCTCATTGTGGAGGCCATTTTGGAAAAGACATCTGGGTGACTTTACATGTCCTAAGGGCTGATATGACGTGTTACATTTCAAGATAACATTTTTGAAGAGCGTTAATAATCAGAATGGACGCTTTAATTGCTAAAAGGTTTGTGAAACCAAACTTTAGATCGTGCTTTATTATCCATAAATGTAACTTTGAAAGCATCCTTTGAAGCCTGGATGGTTGTCATTTGAAACATTTTTCAGACAACACTTGATGGAAGTCTGATATTCTAAAGTGTTTTGCTTGACAGAAACAAACTAATTAGACACTTCAGTGAAAGCTGACACAGAAAAGGTCTACGAATTACTAGCAACGACACCCTGGAGGAACCAGCAGGAAAGTGTTACAGACAAAAGTCAGCCTTCTAATTTGTCCCTCTTATGTAGAGGGAATTTATGATTTTATGCTTAAAACGGGAATTGAAACAATCAAAGGCATAACATGGTGAAAATTGCAGTAAAGTGGTATTCTGATTATCCCATGCAAATATAATGTAATTTAAAAATGTAATCTAACCAAAAAGTAGTTTTTTTCTCAACTAGTAGATTTAACAAATCAGTGAACTGATCAAAACATATAGATGGACATATTGTAATAGCTGTTGCTGTCTATTACTTTAATAGAAATGAAAGTACAACTTCAAGTAAAACTTGTGTCTAGTCAGTAGGGCTGCAAAGGGTCAGAAACTTTCCGGTAAATTTATGAAATTTTGCTTAAATTCGTCAAAAAAAGTCAGCTTATAACAGTGAACCTTTTTTTGTGGGATACACAAGGGAATTCCAGGTCATGTGGCATATTTTGGTTAAAACCTCTTACAGCTACTCCCCTACTTTTTTAAATTTCTGCCTGAAGACATACCCAAATCTAACTGCATGTAGCTCTGGCTCAGAACCAAGGATATGCATATTCTTGATTTAATTTGAAAGAAATCACTCTGAAGTTAGTGTAAATGTGAATTGAATGTAGGAGAATATAACACAATAGATCTGGTTTAGATAATACAATGAAAAACCATACGTTATTTCATTTTTATTGTTGTATCATCATCTTTAAAATGAACAAGACAAAACAAACATTCAGATAGGATGATGGGGACAATTTCAGTGAAAAACATAAGAGGGCAACAGTACTTGTGCAAAGTTTCAGAATGATAACCAAAATTAGTGTGTTACATGACATGTATCATGAAGTCACCCAAGTCACCCAGGTGTCTCACACAAGTAGCCCAAATGTACCCAAGTGGCCAAATTGGTGATGTTATACATTTTGAATGGAATAACTATATACAAAATACCAAAATGGTATTCTAACACACCCTCCAAAAAAATTGAGAAAAAACATGAAAAAATATATATACATTTACAAAATAACACTTTCAATATTTGGAAGACCCTCAGTCCTCTACACAATATTGTGCTGCTGATGCCAGGTGCCATAGCAGTCTATTTCTGCTGTAAAGCAGAGGGTCACCAAGCATGTGGTGCATGTGATGGGGGACTTAATTTGGCAAAGAACACAGCGACGGCTCCATGCTGTGCCCTTTTGGCCCTGAGGCACATCCATGCCTGCAGAAATACATTTGGGCAGATGAACACCACTTGTGGCAGGAGCGGGATGGACACCTTGGCACTGGGGGCTCCCATTCGGAGTCAGTGTCACTGTGAAAGAAAATGTTCAGTTAGAATAGTTTCACATATGAGCCCTGTATCAACAGGTATAATAAACAGATATATATAGAGTACAGGGAACATAAGGTTGAATATATTGTGCTAGATCTACTGTCTCATTTATATTATGACAGACCAGCTAGATCTACTGTCTATTTTATATTATGACATTTCAGCTAGATCTACTGTCTCTATTATATTACAACAGACCAGCTGTATCTACTGACTCCATTTCCCTTTGGCCCTTGTTGTGGGCCTGCCCTCCCCTCAACAGCCTCAAATAGGCTATTTCATGTGGGGGTGGGGTGGGGCAGCAGACACACGCATCTCACATTTCATTACATTACATTTTTATATATTGCTACTAAAATGTGAAAAAAACACAAATAATATTTTATATTATTAATTTCAAACAACGGCATTAGCATGAGAAGAACTCACCAGTCCAAAACGATGTCCTCTCCATTCAAAAAATATTCCTCCATTTGGGAATCGCTAAATTAATCGTCCTCCAACAATCTCTGTCTCACTTTCCCGATCAATTTCATCTAAAATTGTGTGTACATCTGTATATCTAGACTTAGATTTAGCTTTCCCTGACTTAGTCGCAATACTGATTGATATATATATATATACAGCTGAAGATGCGCTTTACCAAAACAACGCTGTGCGTAACATGCGTTGCTCCTTCCGGTATGAAACTTCAATAGCGAATGACCCTCTTTACGCCGGAGTTTACTTCATGGGTTGGTCTTCACAATTAATCTTCTCCTTTCCCCCTTCTGATGACCAGGTGGCGAATCGCATCTCTGCATGTCTGGCAGACATATCAGTGTGGATGACGGATCACCACCTCAAGCTGAACTTCGGCAAGACGGAGCTGCTCTTCCTCCCGGGGAAGGACTGCCCGTTCCATGATCTCGCCATCACGGTTGACAACTCCATTGTGTCCTCCTCCCAGAGCGCTAAGAACCTTGGCGTGATCCTGGACAACACCCTGTCGTTCTCAACTAACATCAAGGCGGTGGCCCGTTCCTGTAGGTTCATGCTCTACAACATCCGCAGAGTACGACCCTGCCTCACACAGGAAGCGGCGCAGGTCCTAATCCAGGCACTTGTCATCTCCCGTCTGGATTACTGCAACTCGCTGTTGGCTGGGCTCCCTGCCTGTGCCATTAAACCCCTACAACTCATCCAGAACGCCGCAGCCCGTCTAGTGTTCAACCTTCCCAAGTTCTCTCACGTCACCCCGCTCCTCCGCTCTCTCCACTGGCTTCCAGTTGAAGCTCGCATCCGCTACAAGACCATGGTGCTTGCCTACGGAGCTGTGAGGGGAACGGCACCTCAGTACCTCCAGGCTCTGATCAGGCCCTACACCCAAATAAGGGCACTGCGTTCATCCACCTCTGGCCTGCTCGCCTCCCTACCACTGAGGAAGTACAGTTCCCGCTCAGCCCAGTCAAAACTGTTCGCTGCTCTGGCTCCCCAATGGTGGAACAAACTCCCTCACGACGCCAGGACAGCGGAGTCAATCACCACCTTCCGGAGACACCTGAAACCCCACCTCTTTAAGGAATACCTAGGATAGGATAAAGTAATCCTTCTCACCCCCCCCCCCCTTAAAAGATTTAGATGCACTATTGTAAAGTGGCTGTTCCACTGGATGTCATAAGGTGAATGCACCAATTTGTAAGTCGCTCTGGATAAGAGCGTCTGCTAAATGACTTAAATGTAAATGTAAATGTAATGTAAATGTCTTCCAACACATAAACATTAAATATTGCCGTTTACCTCAGCTCATTGGCTATCTACCCAGCTAGATTTCAAGACGACCAGTGGTCATTGGGTTAAAATACAGCCAATCAACGAAACAGCGGTCATATCATTGGTGCACAATGATGTCATTATTTGCTGTCTTCAAATCGGTTTCTTTCAGTCAATACGTCCCGCGAAATGACCCATCAAGTTTGGTTGTGTTACAAACAAACCACTTGATTGCAATGAAACCAAACATGATTGGAAAAGTCACATTTAGTGTGTGTATTTACATCGAATGTGTCGTCGAAAATGGAATGAGTCGGAATTCACGACACAAGCGGTTCTCAAAATGTTTCATGTTAGGCTATAAAAATGGATTTGATCAAACAAAAGACCATTCATTGTGTAACAATGAGCATTGGGATTGCAAACAGAGGAAGATCGTCAAAGGTAAATGATTTATTTTATTGCAGTTTGTGATTTTGTTACGCCTGTGCTGGTTGAAATAGTTGTTTTTTATGGGGCTCTATCCTCAGATAATCGCATCGTATTATTTCGCATTAAATCCTTTTTTAAATCTGACAACGCAGTTGGATTAGCAAGATTCTAGGCTTTCGAAACACTTGTATTTTCGTGAATGTTTAATATGACTATTTATGTAGCGATCACTGTATGTTGTCGAATTTCATCCCGCTAACGGGCTTGGTGTGCAGAGAGGTTAAACTATCCCCATTTCGATGGAATTGCAACCATCTGCATGCACAGTGCATTCTTCCATCACATGTTCAGCTGATTCTCAAGATTTTGCACACTAATGAGATGCTATTGAGCCAACACTACTACACTGTCTGAGCCATGGACTACATGCTTTCTGGTAAGTTTTGATTACAATACTGGGTGGGGTGAATATATTTTATATGATTTTTGTTAACTAGTAGATAGTAACCTACAGCAAAGTGTGTTTAATTTCTAACTTGTTAACAATTTCTGCTAGTTAGTTTTTGCTACTACATTTTAAAACATGTATCTTACAAAGGAGATGTTTAATATAACTGCTTAACTATTTATCTGTACATGGAATTGTATTTGGGGTTTCTTACAATTATTTTCTCATCTTTACAGGAAAATGCCACAGGTACTATCTGATGTTTGGAGACATTTCACTGCAGCTAATGTAGAAGGAAAAGCTGTGTACATTTTCAAATACTGTGCCAAATCATATGTGAAGAATGCAACAAAGTTTTAATTAATGCCCATATATTCCCGTTAATTCCACCAGAAAGTTTCCACCTCTGAATATTCCCCAAAATTTACAACCCTACTAGTCAGTAAAGTGTAATGACGTTGCCTCATGGTTTAAATAGCTGATTCACAACAGGACATAAATGCTTTGAAGAGGAATCTGAACGTCCTGAATCTAGAATCACAGTCAGGCTGCGGTTCTAGATTAGCTCACTAGATTACTTGCAAAAATGAGCAGCATTTCAATATCCTGAAGTATTGCCCATGAAATCTCTGACTACCTATAATCAAAAGCGATACTTTTTTTCAGCAAAAACATTTTCTCAGCAAACATATAAATTAAACTAACAATTATTACACTCCCAGTATTTGCCTATATACAGTACCAGTCAAAAGTTTGTACCTACTGATTCAATGGTTTTTCTTTATTTTTTACTATTTTCTACATTGTATAATAATACTGAAGACATCAAAACTATGAAACAACACATGGAATCATGGTGTAACCAAAAAAGTGTTTAACTTCTTTGGGGTAACCCCCCCCCCCCCCTTCTCAATTTCCGCCTAAAGACATACCCTAATCTAACTGTCTGTAGCTCAGGCCCAGAGGCAAGGATATGCATATTCTTGGTATCATTTGAAAGGAAACACTGAATTTTGTGGAAATGTGAATTGAATGTAGGAGAATATAACACAATAGATCTGGTAGAATAAAATACAAGGAAATAAACACACACTTTCTGTTATTTCAAATCTTTGAAATGGCCAAGAACAGCCAAACATACATATAGGATGCTGTGGATGATTTGAATTGAGAACATAAGATTTCAACAATAGCTGAGCAAAGTTTTAGACAGATAACTTCAAAAATGAGCGAGCTACATGACATTGAGCATGAAGTCACCCAGGTGTCCCACACAAATGTACCCAAATGTACCCAAGTGGCCGAATTGGTACAGTGATACATTTTGAAGGAAATAACTATATACAAAATAGATAAATGCTATTCTAACACACCCCAAAAAATGAATATATATACATATATATATATATATTAAATAATAATAATAATAAACAAACAAATAACAAGGGTAACTATTTCCACATTTTCTATTTACAATATTGTGAAGACCCTCAGTCCTTTACACACTATTGTGCTGCTGATGCCATGGCCCATAGCAGTCTCTTTCTGCTGTAAAACAGAGGCTTACTGCACAGGTGGTGCAGGTGATGGGGCATTTCCTGTGACAAAGGGCACAACGACCTACTGTGCCCTTTTTGCCCTGAGGCACATTCATGCCTGCAGAGATGAATCTGGACAGGTGAACACCACTGGTTGGAGCAGAAGGTGCTGCAGTGGACTTGCTGTAGCTAGCAAGCTCCTGGATGAGCAGCTCCCTGAAGGCTAGCTGTGAGATGAGGGGCTGTCCACAGCTCTTGGCCATTTCCTTCTGGGAGGATGAAGGAATTCACCACAGCAATGTAAATTAAATTATATAAAATTTCATGGTCTTGTGAAGAACATTGTAGTATCCTATCAGCGCATCTGACAGGTCCACACCTCCCATGCTCTTGTTGTAGTCCTTCACAGCAGCTGGAATGGGGAAATCTTTTGTGGTCCATGCCCCGGCACCGTCCTTCACACGCCTGACGACGTGATCTCCACTGAAGGATACTGGAGCACATGACCACCTCTCTGGTATCGATCCACTTCACAAACAGCAGGCCATCTTCACGGATCCATCGCATGGTAACCCGCTCAGCCCGCTTAGGCATGTCGTTCACCTCAGTCTTTGGAAATCCCACCCTGTTGGTACGAATGGTGCCAAAAGCTACATCTCCCGCTTCCTCAGCTCTGTAAACAGGGTAGGGCTTGTGTAGAAGTTGTCCACAAACAGTTTGTAGCCCTTCCTCAGCTCTGTAAACAGGGTAGGGCTTGTGTAGAAGTTACCCACAAACAGTTTGTAGCCCTTTCTCAGCTCTGTAAACAGGGTAGGGCTTGTGTAGAAGTTGTCCACAAACAGTTTGTAGCCCTTCCTCAGCTCTGTAAACAGGGTAGGGCTTGTGTAGAAGTTGTCCACACACAGTTTGTAGCCCTTCCTCAGCTCTGTAAACAGGGTAGGGCTTGTGTAGAAGTTACCCACAAACAGTTTGTAGCCCTTCCTCAGCTCTGTAAACAGGGTAGGGCTTGTGTAGAAGTTACCCACAAACAGTTTGTAGCCCTTCCTCAGCTCTGTAAACAGGGTAGGGCTTGTGTAGAAGTTACCCACAAACAGTTTGTAGCCCTTCCTCAGCTCTGTAAACAGGGTAGGGCTTGTGTAGAAGTTGTCCACAAACAGTTTGTAGCCCTTCCTCAGCTCTGTAAACAGGGTAGGGCTTGTGTAGATGTTACCCACAAACAGTTTGTAGCCCTTCCTCAGCTCTGTAAACAGGGTAGGGCTTGTGTAGAAGTTACCCACAAACAGTTTCTAGCCCTTCCTCAGCTCTGTAAACAGGGTAGGGCTTGTGATAGACAAACAGTTGTCCAGAAGAGTTTATAGTCCTTCCCTAGCAGTTGAAAATCCAATAACTCCATAACGGAATCATAACTCAGTCCATTACCGGCAGCAAAACTGTTTTTCCCCTCATAAACAAAAACACTTGCAAGTGTAGGCACACACAGAATCAGCCAAAACAAACAGCTAGTAAACCAATGTGGTTGGTTTGTTACGCGTGTATTGTTTGAGGCTGATTCTGGCCTTTGAAGCTACCACCCTCTCATCGATGGACAAGTTCTGGGCGGGCTGAAAATAAGTCTTGCAGGCATCAACGATGTGAGAGGTTTTATTTTACAGAGCCTATCAAACCTTAGTGTGCCTCTCTTTTTGTCATTCTCCCCATCAACTTCTGTGTCACTAATGTGAAGTGCCTGTGAGATAGTCAGAAACCTTTTAGAAGACATGACAGTCATGGGGAAAGGCAGTTGATAGAGAGCTGACGTTTTCCAGTAGTCCATTAGAGTTTTCAACTTCACCAGCCCCATGTAAATGACCATTGAAAAGTAGCGGAAAAGGTCTGACATGGAAATGGTCTTCCATGCCTCTTTCTTTCCTGCCTGCTTCTTAGCTACATACTTATTGGTGTTCGCCACCAGGGAATCAACAACTGACGAGATGAAAAACAGTTGAAAACGTTGAAGGGGGCTGTACTTTGCAGTCATGTCTAGTTGAGGTCCTGGCTGCCTTTTGAGTCTAAAAACTGGTGGATTTGGTTCCACATCATCTTCTAACACAGAGTGCCAACGACCCTCTCGTCCTCTGTCTGCAGGTTTCTCTCTTCACCACCTCCTCTTCTTTGTCACTGACTTCACATCTCCAGATGACCAGGTAGGTGTGGAGCCGGAGACAGCGGGGGTCCGGCTGGATGAACCAGCTTCAGAGGGAGATGGACACCTAAACATTGGCGGCTCATAATAAGAATCACTGCCACTGTGAAAGCTTTTCAAAATCAGTAACAATACTTTCACGTATGAGCCCTGTATCAACACGTAAAATAAACAGATATATTCAGAGTACAGGGAACATAATCACTATGGTGAAGTGCTGTTCCATTCCATGTTTATGTAAAATACATTTAAAAAATATATCACACACACACAGTATTGCCAATATGTACTTTACACATTTCATTCCAGATGATTTTTTTTATATATTGCAAATAAAATAAGAAAAAATTATAATAATCTCAAATTAATAATATTTCATATTAATTTCAAACAATGACATTAGCATTAGAATTTACCAATCCAGCAAGGCATCCTCACCGTGCAGAAACATGTCTTCCGCCTGGGAGTCAAAACTAGCAAAACTAGCTTCGCTGAAAGATTCATCTTCCTGAAGAAACTCGGTCTCGCTGCCTCAATCAATTTCCTCTATAATTTGGGTTAAATCTGTATACCTAGACTTTGTTTTAGCTTTTCCTGATTTATTTGCCATATTTTAAATATATAAACTTGTTGAAAATGATTTTGAATATGTACTGCTATGCGTAACACTCGTGGCTCCGTCAAGTAGGATTTGCAATGGCGAATGAACCTCTTTTACGACAGAGTTTACGACAAAGGTTGGTCTTCGAACGTATAACCATTACATATTGCCATTTACCTCAGCTCATTGGCTATCTTCCAAGCTAGATTTCAAGATGATCAGTGGTCATTGGGCCAAAATACAATCAATCAACGATAGACCGGTCCTACAATTGGTGCGCAATGAGGTCTTTGATTGGTGTCTTCAAATCAGTTTGTTTCGGTCAATACGCCCCGGGAAAAGAACCATCATGTATGGTTGTGTTAGTAACAACCAGAGGATTGCATTGAAACCAACCATAACTGGATGAAAGTTTGTTTAGTGTGTAATTACCATGAACGCTTCATCCAAAGTTGAATGAGACGGAAATCACAACGCAACCGGTTTACAAATGTTTCGTGTTAGGCTCTAAAAATTGATTATTTCAAACAAAATGAACTTTCACTGTGTAGTTAGGACACTTGGCATTGCCACCAGAGGAAGATCTTCAATGGTAAGCGATTTATTTATTGTTATTTCTGACTTTCGTGACGCTAATGCTTGGTTGAGAAATGCTAGTAATACTTGTGTCAGGATCCGGTTACGAACCCGGGTCTCCTGAGTGAGAAACAGTCACTTAACCAACTGAGCCACGAATAGTCGGCAGAACTGAGAAGATGAGGCAGACACAGCAGTACTTGAGACGGTGTGTTTAATGAAGTAAAAAGTGAAGTTCTTCAGAAAAACATGTAACTCCACAACCTCAAAAGGAATTCCACAAGAACAAAGGTAATCCTCCAAGACAAAAAGGTAAATCCACAAGGTGGAAGGTATAGCACAAAAAGCCCCAAAAGATACTCAAAAACAAACAAACAAGAACAAAAAAACAGAATTCCACAAGAGTCCACCGGGATCAACAAGAGTTCACAGAGTACTAGGGCTGGGTGCTAACATACAAACACAGAGCAAAGAACTGAGGAAAACAAAGGGTTTAAATACAATCAGGGGAAACGAGGCACAGGTGCAAATAATAATGGGGATCAAGGGAAAACAAAAGGTCAAAAGGCACAATGGGGGCATCTAGTGACCAAAAACCGTAACAACCCTGGCCAAATCCTGACAACTTGTGTGTGTGGGGCGCCGTCCTCAGAAAATTGCATGTTTGCTTTTGCAGTAAACTTTTTTGAAATCTGACACAGCGGCTGGATTAATTAATAAGACGTTAATCTTTTAAATGATATAAGATACATGTATTTACAAGAATGTTTAATACAACGAATGGTGTATTTAAAATGTTAGCTCTCTGCAGTTTCACCGGGGGGTTGGCCTGGTGGGACGTTAGCTACCCTAGAGAGGTTAACAAATCAAAATATATATTTTAGATTCTTCCAAGTAGCCACCCTTTGCCTTGATGACAGCTTTGCACACTCTTGACATTCTCTCAACCAGCTTCATGAGGTAGTCACCTGGAATGCATTTCAATTAACAGGTGTGCCTTAATTTGTGGAATTTCATTCCTTTTTAATGCGTTTGAGCCAATCAGTTGTGTTGTGACAAGGAAGGGTTGTATACAGAAGATAGCCCTATTTGGTAAAAGACCAAGTCCATATTTTGGCAACAACAGCTCAAATAAGCAAAGAGAAACAACAGTCCATCATTACTTTAAGACATGAAGGTCAGTCAATGCAGAACATTTCAAGAACTTTGAAAGATTCTTCAAGTCGCAAAAACCATCAAGCCCTATGACAATACTGGCTCTCGTGAGGACCGCCACAGGAAAGGAAGACCCAGAGTTACCTCTGCTGCAGAGCATACGTTCATTAGCGTTAACTGCACCTCAGATTGCAGTCCAAATAAATGCTTCACAGAGTTCAAGTAACAGACATAACTCAACAGAAAATGTTCAGAGAAGACAGTGTTAATCAGGCCTTCATTGTTTAACTGCTGCAAAGATACCACTACTAAGGACACCAATGAGAAGGAGAGGCTTGCTTGGGCCAAGAAACATGAGCAATGGCTATTAGCCCTGTGGAAATTTCTCCTTTGGTCTGATGAGTCCAAATTTGAAATTTTTGGTTCCAACCGCTGTGTAATTGTGAGACGCAGAGTAGGTGAACTGATGACCTCAGCATGTGTGGTTCCCACCGTGAAGCATGGAGGAGGAGGTGTGATCGTGTGGGGGTGCTTTGCTGGCTGTGATTTATTAAGAATTCATGCACACTTAACCAGCATGGCTACCATAGAATTCTGCAGTGACAAGCCATTCCATCTGGTTTGCGCTTAGTGGGACTCTCATTCGTTTTTAACAAGACAATGACCCAAAATACTCCTCCATGCTGTGTAAGGGCTATTTGACCAAGAAGGAGAGTGATGGATGACCTGGCCTTCCCAATCACACGACCTCAACCCAATTGAGATGGTTTGGGAGGAGTTGGACCGCAGAGTGAAGGAAAAGCAGCCAACAAGTGCTCAGCATCTGTGGGAACTCCTTCAAGACTGTTGAAAAGTATTTCTCATGAAGCTGATTGAGCGAATGCCAAGAGTGTGCAAAGCTGTCATCAAGGCAAAGGGTGGCTACCTTGAAGAATATAATATATATTTTGATTTGTTAAACACTTTTTTGGTTATTACATGATTACATGATTCCAAATGTGTTATTTCATAGTTTTGATGTCTTCACTATTATTCTACAATGTAGAAAATAGCCACAAAAAAAACCTTGAATGATTAGGTGTAGGTGTGTCCAAACATTTGACTGGAACTGTATATATAGATATCCTAGCCCTGTATGGCTTTATATTCCAGCTTAAGTATTTCACTATTCACCATGACACCGTTTCTCTCAAATCTTGCATTTTTTGTTCAGGCTCACTCTAGAATATCTCATACAACTGAAATCAATATCTAACCTGGGACTAAACACCTTCCTCTGCAACTGAATCCGGGGCGTCCCCCAGGTGGTAAGGTTAGGTAACAACACATCTGCCATGCTGATCCTCAACACGGGGACCCTTCAGGGGTGCGTGCTCAGTCCCCTCCTGTACTCCCTGTACACTCATGATTGCATGGCCAGGCACGACTCCTAAACCATCATTATGTTTGCTGATGACACAACAGTGGTAGGCCTGATCACCGACATCGATGAGACAGCCTATAGAGAGGAGATCAGAGACCTGGCCATGTGGTGGCAGGACAACAACCTCTCCCTCAACGTGATCAAGACAAAGGAGATGATTTCGCCCCCATTCTCATCGACATGGCTGATGTGGAGCAGGTTGAGAGCATCAAGTTCCTAGATGTCCACAATATAATCCTTAGGAGACTAAAAAGATTTGGCATGGGTCATCAGATCCTCAAAAAGTTATACAACTGTACCATCGAGAGCATCCTGACTTGTTGCATCACTGTCTGGTCCAAAAGGCTTCTTGACCGCTTCTACCACCAAGCCATAAGACTCCTGACCAGCTAATCAAATGGCTACCCAGACTATTTGCATTGCCCCACCCCCCTTCTACGCTGCTGCTACTCTCTGTTCATTATCTATGCATAGTCACTTTAACTCTACCTACATATACATATTACCCCAACTAACCGTTGCTCCCACAGGTATGCCCTATTTATAGCCTCGCTATTGTTATTTTACTGCTGCTCTTTAATCATTATTTGTTATTTTTTACTTATCTATTTTATACTTAACACTTATTTTTCTTAAAACTGCATTGTTGGTTAAGGGCTTGTAGTTAAGCATTTCACTGTAAGGTTATATTCGGCACATATGACAAATACAATTTGATTTGATTTGACTTAAGTAGCAGCATGTGCTTTTGAAACTGATGTATCTTTCTATATGAAGTAGGATACAAGACTTGTGTTAATAGAGTCTTCATGCTTAAACTGTTCAGAGTTTTTGTACTGTATGCCATTTTCAAATGTTGGAGAAATGCCATACACTACAATGACAACATCACAAACAATCAACTCTCATATTTGAACAAAACAATGATTAGATTCTAATCATTCTCCAAATGTGCTAACATAATTGCAAAAGGGTTTTCTAATGATCAATTAGCCTTTTAGAATGATAAACTTCGATTAGCTAACACAACGTGGGTGGCAGGGTAGCCTAGTGGTTAGAGCATTGGACTAGTAACCGAAAGGTTGCAAGTTCAAATCCCCGAGCTGACAAGGTGTCGTTCTGCCCCTGAACAGGCAGTTAACCCACTGTTCCTAGGGCGTCATTGAAAATAAGAATTTGTTCTTAACTGACTTGCCTAGTTAAATAAAAATAAATAAAGGTAACAACGTGCCATTGGAACACAGGAGTGATTGTTGCTGAGAATTGTCATTAACAATGTCTACACTGTATTTTTGATGATATTTTAATGGAAAAAAAAAATGTGCTTTTCTTTCAAAAAACGAGGACATTTCTAAGTGACCCCAATCTTTTGAACGGTAGTGTACAATCCGTATCAGCAATAATTCTCATACTAATGACTAATTTCAAGGTCATTCAGCCATCAGAGGTGAAAAGCTCTCTAAGGCTTGTTGAACAAGATGAACGTTACAACGTGCAAGTACTGTTTACTTTTGAGGGACCCGGTGTATTTGAAACATCTCCATATTATTTAAGTGAAGGTTGAATATACTGAAAATGGAAAATGACAACGAGTTATTCTTCTCCTGAAGCTTGCATTGGATTAGATGAAGTTTGCCTAGAAAAGTCAAAGAAAGAGTATAAACCCATTGCCAGTCATTTGAATGTTCCATTACACTATTTCCCTCAAAAGTAATGGCCCAAAAGATAATCCCCACGAACGTATGGATCTCATGACATGGATACAGCACTTGGCTCTGGACTCCGGTATGAGATAATACAGCAATTAACTTTACGTGAAAGGTTCAAATCCGTAACATTTCATGCTTGGTATTCTTTTACATGCAATAACAATAACAATAACAATATCATTACTGAAGTATAGAGTACACTCTTATAAATAAAGGTGCTATCTGGAACCTTTAAGGGTTATTCAGCTGACCCCATTGGAGAACCCTTTCAACAACCTTTTTTTAGTTTTAGGTAGAACCCTTTTGGTTCCATGTAAAACCTTTTCTACAGAGGGTTCTACATGGAACCAAAGAAGGGTTCTACCTGGAGCCAAAAAGGGTTCTACCTGCAGGAACAGCCGAATAACCCTTTTGGAACCCTTTTTTCTAAGAGTGTATGTTGAAATCAACAAAGCATGTCTACAATAAGCAAATGCACTCTCATGATAAATGTTTGCCACAACACACCAAAAGGAAATTATGAAATCCTTGCTTCACTGTTGTCTGTAGTAATAAACATGACTAATCGCTCAAAATTTGCCAAAGTCCCTTGATACTTGCCCTTTGCATCTCTCTGCAATTACAGTGAGGTGTTTCTCATTCCTCAGATTTTTATACACAAACATCTTTTTTTTCACCCAATAATCCATCTAAATTAATTATTCATTGGCAAAGCCCCCTTCCTTCTGTCTGATTCATACAAATCTATGCAGTAATGACCTACATTGCATTTAGGGGAAGAGCACAGGGACTTTCATCAACAGAAACGAGTTACATATGTACCGGGACGGTAATGATTCCCAACTGTAACCTTTTCCCTCACCCCACCATGATTAAGACATGACCCAGATTTCAGAAATCTCTTTTTGAAGTTCTGAACTCAAAGAAACTGTTCCCCCAGCCTCCGCTAGTATATTCTATTGTGTTGATTGTAAATAGAAAGGCTAGCTAGCTTGAGAGGCTAGCTAGCTTGCTAGCAGGGATAGCAGTGAACCCCCAAAAGCCTCCCTTGAGCTAAGATTTAAATCTTGTCATCACACATATTCCCAGCTGCTGCCTCCCATACCTGCAGCCGCCCCTGGCTCATTGCAGTGGGATTTATATATTTTTTTGCATAGGAGAGTGTGAGATCAGTGCTAAATCCATTGTAATCTCCCTCTAAGCTACAGACCTGCTCCAAAAGCCCTCATGAGTAGGAGATGGTCCGTTATGACTGGGCCTTTTATCCAGGCGAAGGAGATTACATCTGAGGAACGCACTCCTTTCAAAGTTCTCTTCAGAGTTCAAACAGTCTCATTCCAGTCACATCCGCATCAAGGAAAGACATCAGAGACCTTCAAAACGAACACTTATATAATCTGGGAGAAACCTATATTTCTTAAAAATAAACTGCATAGTTGGGTGCCTTAGTCAAACTTTTTCACCTTAACCAGATGAAAAAACATATTGTAGTTATGCTGTATTATGTGGGTGCACATCAACATCAAAATTAATTCCTAGATATATCTATTTTGTTGACCTCATGACTTTTATCGGTGCTCAAACTCTAAGCAACTCAATGTAATGTTCATACTCAGTAGATTTTTTCGGTCACATGTTGCCTCAGGATATGATGTGATGGAGAGTAGATTCATAGTGACCATCCGCACACAAAGACAGGCACAGAAAGCAGCTCACCTGGGAGCATGCCAGTCTTCTGTATTGATGGGAAGCTTTTTTAAATATGAATAATGATGGAAACCTGTCATTGATGATGGATGATGGAGGACATCAGCAGTCATAGGGGTTTCTCTGCCTCACCACTGTCTCTGGAACAGCTGCTGTGCGTCTGCTAAGGGTGTTAGGATGTGGAAGGTTGCTGGGGGATCAGATCTGAGCACTGCTGCTGCTTCCTCATACACCCTCCAACACCAGCCTCACGCAGCCTCCAACATCAGCCTGACACACCCTCCAACGTCATCCTGACACACCCTCCAACGTCAGCCTGACACACCCTCCAACGTCAGCCTGACACACCCTCCAACGTCAGCCTGACACACCCTCCAACATCAGCCTGACACACCCACCAACATCAGCCTGACACACCCTCCAATGTCAGCCTGACACACAGCCTCCAACATCAGCCTGACACACCCACCAACATCAGCCTGACACACCCTCCAACGTCAGCCTGACACACCCTCCAACATCAGTCTGACACACCCATCAACGTCAGCCTTACACCCCCTCCAACGTCAGCCTGACACACCCTCCAATGTCAGTCTGACACACCCACCAACATCAACCTCACACAGCCTCCAACATCAACCTCACACACCCTCCAACGTCAGCCTGACACTCCCTCCAACGTCAGTCTGACACACCCACCAACATCAACCTCACACAGCCTCCAACACCAGCCTTACACACCCTCCAACATCAGCCTTGCACTAGGCTTGGGCAGTACACATACAACGGGGCATTTGGAAATATCCACGGTATGATTTCCCATACCATTTAAACAGTTTTTGCATAAATGTGAATATTTCATTTTGTATTTTTTTTTATAGATACCTGCAGTCAACTTATGCACTAGATTAATAGATAAAGCCGACATTTATTTTGACTAACAATAGATGGTTAATTTTATGTTTGTTCATTGTTAATTTAATATTATTATTTGAATCAACTTAAACCTTTGTTATGTTAATTTTAAGTGTGGAGTTCTAATAACTAAATCTACATTATTGTTGTCAAGTAAAAGACAGTTAAGTCCACTGCATCATTTTTCAGTGTTCTCAGTGTTTCAACTTACTGTTCTCAATTGAGTCAACTTAAACATTTATAACGTCAACAATAAATGTTGAGTTATCATAGTTAAAGCAAAATTTTTGTTGACAAATAAAAAAAAAAAGTCCACATCATCATATATCAGAATAAGCAATCATTTTTAGTTTAATTAATTTCACATTTTGTGAAGTCAACTTTCAATTAAGTTATTGTAACTAGTAATACTAACTACATTTAAGTTTACATAACAAAATGGTCTAAGCAAGGATAACGTGACATGTTAAGTGCTCTGAGCTTGAAAAAGGCCAAGCAACTAGATGACAGGAAATAAGAAGTAGAAACAACCTTAAAGCTCGAGTTATCTGAACTAAAGCCAGTTACTTCAATTTATAAAAGAGTTAACCATTTGCCATTATAACTTACTATTCTGAGTTGAATATTTTTCCAATTTTGTAATGTCAAGTTTTAATAAATATATCATAATTAGTAACACTGTTATGATAACTACATTTAAAGTTTACATAACAAAAATTGTCTAAGCAAGGATAAGCTGACATGTAATGTACTCTGAGCTTGAACAAAGCCATGAAACTAGATAACTGGAAATAATAAGTTGGACCAACATTCAAGTATGAGTTATCTGATCTAAAGCCACATTTAAGCCTACTTCATGTTGAGTTATTGTAACACAGAGTTCTCAACCTGTTTGGCTGCAGGTGCTACACTGTGGCTACGAGGAAGTCAAGCAGGCCACACATACATAAATAACTATACTATTAATGGCATAACAAACATGCTTGCCAAAGGCTGCAAGTTGAGAAAAACTGTTCTAACTCAAAAAAATTACTTTGACTAATAAAAAATGTAAACTTAATATAACCCAGTATGGACAGTTGAACAAAGTTCAGATTTTGTAAAGCTTATCTCCATTTCAAAATGACTTTATTTTTTACAATGATTGATTTACTATCAAGAGTACATTGATCGATTCAACAACTTACATTGAAATCAATTAATTCCATCTAGCTTGAAATGACAAGAAAACAGTCGAATTGTGTATTTCAGAACATGTATTACACTATTTATAAAAAAACAAATGCATTGGCATCAATGTATTGCTCCCTAGAATGCATTTTGATGGTCAAAAGAAAATATTCTAACAATGCATATGTTTAGATGCATGTATTTGGGTGCATTTAAATGGACAGCCAAATACTGCTGTCACTAACTTGCCTTTTAACCAATATCAGCTACAAACATTTATTTTAAAGATAAATGTTTTGTCAAACTTTTTTTATTATTGTGTAAACATTTCCAGCACTATTTGTTGGTTATCTATATCACAGTGTCATCAGTGGCACCTCTGAAACAAGTGGCACCTCTTAAAAATTAGAAACTTGTTTACTGGTGCCGAGCACACACGTTTTAAGTCATCCATGCAAGCAGTGCTGTGGTACACAAGTCTGATTCGAGTCTTGATTATAATGACTTGTGTCTTGACTTGCACTTTGTTGTGGCTACACCTTGTTCAGTCTTGTAACATCAGCTGGGATGTATTCATTATGCCAAATAAAACATATACAGATTAGACAAATACATATAAACTCAGTTTTTCACAATTCCTGAAATGTAATCCAATAAATAATTCAATGTCTTAGGTCAGTTAGGATCACCACTCCATTTTAAGAATGTGAAATGTCAGGATAATAGTAGAGAGAATCATTTATTTCAGCTTTTATTTCTTTAATCACATTCCCAGTGGGTCAGAAGTTTACATACACTCAATAAGTATTTGGTAGCATTGCCTTTAATTGTTTAACTTGGGTCAAACTTTTCAGGTAGCCTTCCACAAGCTTCCCACAATAAGTTGGGTGAATTCTGGCCCATTCCTCCTGACAGAGCTGGTTTAACTGAGTCAGGTTTGCAGGCCTCCTTGCACAAACACATTTTTTCAGTTTTGCCCACACATTTTCTGTAGAATTGAGGTCAGGGCTTTGTGATGGCCACTCCAATACCTTGACTTTGTTGTCCTTAAGCCATTTTGCAACAGCTTTGGAAGTATGCTTGGGGTCATTGTCCATTTGGAAGAACCATTTGTGACCAAGCTTTAACTTCCTGACTGATGTCTTGAGATGTTGCTTCAATATATCCACCTACATTTTCCATTCCTCATGCTGCCATCTATTTTGTGAAGTGCACCAGACTCTCCTGCAGCAAAGCACCCCCACAACATGATGCTGCCACCCCCCGTGCTTCACGGTTGGGATGGTGTTCTTCGGCTTGCAAGCTTCCCCCTTTTTCCTCCAAACATAATGATGGTCATTATGGCCAAACAGTTCTTTTTTTGTTTCATCAGACCAGAGGACATTTCTCCAAAAAGTACGATATTTGTCCCCATGTGCAGTTGCTAATTGTAGTCTGGCTTTTTTACGATAGTTTTGGAGCAATGGCTTCTTCCTTGCTGAGCGACCTTTCAGGTTATGTCGATGTAGGACTCGTTTTACCGTGGATAAAGATACTTTTGTACCCGTTTGCTCCAGCATCTTCACAAGGTCCTTTGCTGTTGTTCTGGAATTGATTTGCACTTTTCGCAACAAAGTATGTTCATCTCTGGGAGACAGAACATGTCTCCTTTCTTAGCGGTATGATGGTGTCTATACTTGCGTACTATTGTTTGTACAGATGAACGTGGTAGCTTCAGGCATTTGAATATTTCTCCCAAGGATGAACCAGACTTGTGGAGGTCTACAATTTTTTTCTGAGGTCTTGGCTGATTTCTTTTGATTTTTCTATGATGTCAAGCAAAGAGGCACTGAGTTTTAAGGTAGGCCTTGAAATATATCCACAGGTACCTCTCCAATTGACTCAAATGATGTCAATTAGCCTATCAGAAGCTTCTAAAGCCATGACTGTAACGGCGTTCTTCGTTTGTGGAAAGAGAGTCGGACCGAAATGCAGCGTGTTTGTTACTCATGATCTTTAATGAATGAAAACGTGATACATGAAATAACTATACAATACAAAACAACAAACGGAACGTGAAATCTAATTACAGCCTATCTGGTGAAACTACACAGAGACAGGAACAATCACCCACAAAATACAAAGTGAAACTCAGGCTACCTAAATACGGTTCCCAATCCGAGACAACGAGAATCACCTGACTGAGAATCGCCTCAGGCAGCCAAGCCTAACAAGACACACCCCTTATCATTCACAATCCCAATAATACAAAAATCCCAATACGAAATACAACAACAAAACCCCATGTCACACCCTGGCCTGACCAAATATATATAACGAAAACACAAAATACAATGACCAAGGCGTGACAAAGACATAATTTTCCAAGCTGTTTAAAGGCACAATCAACTTAGTGTATGTAAAATTCTGACCCACTGGAATTGTGATACAGTGAATTATAAGTGAAATAATTTGTCTGTAAAGAATTTATGAAATAATTACTTTTGTCATGCATAAAGTAGATGTCCTAACAGACTTGCCAAAACTATAGTTTGTTAACAAGAAATTTGTGGAGTGGTTGAAAAATTAGTTTTAATGACTCCAACCAAAGTGTATGTAAACTAACTTTTATTCAATAATTTACATTCTAAAGCACATATGCTAAATTAAAACAACATGCCAAATTAAATTAAATGTAGCAAATAATGCCATTACACTTCTTCTTTGTAAATAATATTGAGGTTATGTGAACCCCAGGAAGATCACATTCTTGTTCCTCTTTGGGAGGTAAGAAAATAGAGTGGTGGTGGGGGTTAAGGCAAACTTTGATGAGAAGTTGCACAGACCACTGATTTGCACAGACCACCGACTTAAAAGTTAAATGAACACATAGGTCTTAGCCGATTTAAGTTAAGTTAATGTACAGATTTGTAGTTATCCTGAATTGACATTTAAAGTCAAGACAACTGTTGTCTGAAAGGTTGACTTAATTTAGTTAATTTGACTTATTGGATCTAATATGAATGAATGTGAGGGAACACATAGTTCATAGCTGATTCAACTTGATTTTACAAGTTAAGACAATGTTATGGCTTGTAGTTATTATAACTTGCCATTTTTCGTAAATACAACTAGGATCTTGTTTAAGTTTATTTGTTATTAGTTCTGATTTGAACATTGACTGAGCAAATTGTTCTTCGCTAACTGAACTTGATTTTTTATTTTTACAGTTAAGTTGAAGTCAACATAACGATTTGTCAAATCAACACATTTTGCACATTTTGTTGACTTGAATAGATTAAATAAGTTATTTTGACTTGTTGAAAGTCCTGTTCATCCTTGGGAGCAATTTTCAAATGCCTGAAGGTGCCACGTTCATCTGTACAAACAATAGTACACAAGTATAAACACCATGGGACCACTTAGGAAGGAGACGTGTTCTGTTTCCTAGAGATTAACGTACTTTGGTGCGAAAAGTGCAAATCAATTCCAGAACAACAGCAAAGGATCTTGTGAAGATGCTGGAGGAAACAGGTACAAAAGTATCTATATCCACAGTAAAACAAGTCGTATATCGACATAACCTGAAAGGGCGCTCAGCAAGGAAGAAGCCACTGCTCCAAATCCGCCATAAAAAAAGACAGACTACGGTTTGCATCTGCACATGGGGACAAAGATCGTACATTTTGGAGAAATGTTCTCTGGTCTGATGAAACAAAAGTAGAACTGCTTCTCCATAATGACCATTGTTATGTTTGGAGGTTAAAGGGGGAGGCTTGCAAGCCGAAGAACATTTGTGGGCAGAACTGAAAAAGCGTGTGCGAGCAAGGAGGCCTACGAACCTGATTCAGTTGTACCAGCTCTGTCAGGAGGAATTGCCCAAAATTCACCCAACTTATTGTGGGAAGCTTGTGGAAGGCTACCCAAAATGTTTGACCCAAGTTAAACAATTTAAAGGCAATGGTACTAAATACTAATTCAGTGTATGTAAACTTCTGACCCACTGGGAATGTGATGAAATAAATAAAATCTGAAATAAATCATTCTCTCTACTATTATTCTGACATTTCATATTCATAAAATAGAGTGGTGATCCTAACTGACCTAAGACAGGGAATTTGTACAAGGATTAAATGTCAGGAATTGTGAAAAACTGAGTTTAAATGTATTTGGCTATGGTGTATGTAAACTTCCAACTTCAACTGTACATGACACTTGTAGGAACCAAGAGAAATAATCCCAAGCACAATAAAGCTTACCCTACTTTAGAGGGAGAGATGTCTCTGATGTGGACAATGGAGCAGAAACTCATTAGCCTTGCATATGCGGGGCTCTTATTTGTCACTCTGTGGCAGTCTGGTACGGTTTTCACAATATACCCCCAGGCTTGTGTTGTAGATAACTTTTCTGTCTGAGTGGAGCAAAAACACATTTCTTTGAGAAGCTCTTTGTATTTTCCAGTGTCTCGTACTCCTGATGACGATCTCACAAAGTAACACTGATGCCACTGCATTTAGCCATTTGAAGGATGTTTTAGTGATGTGCGATTATATTGCGTTAAAATATTTCCTTTTTCCTCCTCTTTAGTAGAGAGAACTTTTTTATTTTTGGTTCACAGCTATATTTTTTCCTGCGTGTTGCCGGGTGTCATACAGAGGCCAGATATTTCAAGTAAAGAGAGAGGGTTTCTGAAGGAGTGCTCAAGAGAGATGCCTGTGTAATTCCACCAGGCAGATGAATAGGATCTCTCAGTCTGCAGTGCTGTCAATCCAATAGCTTTGAAGTGTGCATACTTCACAAGAAAAACCCAACAAAAAGGAAAAGAAATGGATGAGGGTGGGGGAGATGGGGATAGGGAGGAGGAGAAAGTTGATGTCTGTATTCTACATGAGAACATGATGCGGCTTTTCCTTAAACTTTTCAACACCACCATACTGCTGTATTTATGTGAAACATGGTCTCAGAGAATTTCGTATTATTATGTACATACATCCGAGCTACCCATATTTCGTATGATATGTATTACTTTGTGGATGTCCATGACCCATTTCGTATGATATGTAATGAATTACAATTCGTATTAAATGTTATGAATTTACAAAACGTACAATATATTATGAATTTGCAAAAAATACTATATGTTACAAATTTGCAAAACGTATGATATGTTACGAATTCTAGGTGGATAACGTTAGTTAGCTGGCTAATGTTTTTTTAGGCTATGGGTTAGGGTTAAGGTGAGGGTTAAGTTTAGGAGTTAGGTTAAAGGTTAGGGTTAGAGTTAGGGGAAGTGTTAGCTAAAAGGGTTAAGATTAGGGGACTGGGAAGGGTTATCAAACATGCTAAGTAGTTGCAATGTAGCTAAAAAGTAGTAAGAAGTTTAAAAATGGCTAATTAGTCAAAATGCTAGAGTTGTCCGTGATGAGATTCAAACTCGCAACCTTTGGGTTGCTAGACGATCGTGTTATACGCCTACCTATCCACCCCGACCAACCACTCAACTTTCTTTTCTGCCTTAAGTTACCATCTGTCTTAGGTAACCATACCAAATGTAACATATCAAACTAATTTAAGTGTCTCAGATTTACCTTTAGTATGTTACGTCTAGTCTATGAGAGCAGGCTGTTATTGCTCTAATGAGTGCAACTGCAGTGCTGTGAGAAGAAGAAAAATGGTTCAAATGTTTCCATTGGTCTGTCACTGAAATTGCTGCAGAAGCAAAAAGTTGTTATTTTAATTTGCATTGGTAGATATTCAGATGGTTGTTTTGGCCAACTCGTTGCAAGAGTGGGTGCTGGAAGGAACATGAATCACTTACTGCACTGAAGGATATGGACTTAAAGATTACACTCCCCTTCACCTCTTATGCACTCATGGTTTATGGCCTGCAGTTTATTAACAATGCCTAGTGGAACTACTGGAAAAGTGAAGATGACAGATACTTCTAGCCACCCTCTGTGCATTTGAATATAATGCTTTAAAGCTGCAATGTGTAACTTTTGGGCGACCGACCAAATTCACATAGAAATGTTAGTTATAGATTTGTCATTCTCTTTGAAAGCAAGTCTAAGAATCAGTAGATCTGCTATATGTGTGCTATTTCTATGCTTCCCATTCTTTAAGATTGTATTTGTGTCTTTTAGTTTTGGTTTTGTACAGCAGCTTCAAATAGCTGAAAATACAATATTTTTGGTTATGGGAAATATATTTCACAGTGGTTTAGAGGGTACAATGTTTCTCTACACTATACTTGCTTGTTTTGTCACATAAACTGAAATCAGGTAAACTATTCACATTTTTGCAACCAAGAAATGGCAAAGTGATTGCTGCATAGTGCATCTTTAAGCTTTTACAAAAGGAAGTACACTCTATTCCGTAGAAGACAAATGACGATGCAGAACCCACTCAAATTACCCTCCAAAAAAACAACGCCTTTATGCAACGGATGAATAAATAGACTATTAACTACATTTTTTTTCAAGATAGTTTGCAAGTGATGAAGACCCTGTATAGAGTACAACGTTTTCAGCGCATGCTGGGTCTAGTTCTCAAGATTTAAAACAACCTCGTAATTTACAAGACATCCAGTTTTTATATGTCCAAACACACAGAGAAGGGATTTCTGATTAAGTACATAATTTACACTACCGTTCAAAGGTTTGGGGTCACTTAGAGATGTCCTTGTTTTTTAAAATAACATCCAATTGATCAGATATACAGTGTAGACATTGTTAATGTTGTAAATGACTATTGTAGCTGGAAACGGCACATTTTAAATGGAATATCTACATAGGCGTACAGAGGTCCATTATCAGCAACTATCACTAGGCAGAGTTGCAAAGAAAAATCCATATCTCAGACTGGCCAATAAAAATAAAATATTAAGATGGGCAAAAGAACACAGACACTGGACAGAGGAACTCTGACTAGAATGCCAGCATCCCGGAGTCGCCTCTTCACTGTTGACTGTAGTACACAGTGTTGTACGAGATCTTCAGTTTCTTGTCAATTTCTCGCACGGAATAGCCTTCATTTCTCAGGACAAGAATAGACTGATGAGTTTCAGAAGAAAGGTCTTTGTTTCTGGACATTTTGAGCATGTAATCAAACCCACAAATACTGATGCTCCAGATCCTCAACTAGTCTAAAGAAGGCCAGTTTTATTGCTTCTTTAATCAAGACAACAGTTTTCAGCTGTGCTAACACAATTGATTGCAAATGGGTTTTCTAATGATCAATTAGCCTTTCAAAATGATGAACTTGGATTAGCTAACATGAGTGATGATGGCTGATAATGGGCCTCTGTACTCCTATGTAGATATTCCATTAAAAATCAGCCGTTTCCAGCAAGAATAATCATTTACAACATTAACAATGTCTACTCTGTATTTCTGATCAATTTGATGTTATTTTAATGGACAAAAAAAATGTGTTTTTCTTTCAAAAACAAGGACATTTCTAAGTGACCCCAAACCTTTGAACAGTAGTGTACCTCAAAAGCTTTTAAAAGCTAGGTAGATGAAGGGAGGATGGCTAGTGACTAAGAAGAAATAATAATCTGTCTACAGTAAAACAGATATCACACCAGACAGCCATGTCAATGCATTTTTAGCAGGAGATTGCTGGTTGGCATTTAAAGTCCACGATTGACAGTAAGGTAGAGGGAGCACAATACACAGCTCCACAGCGTGAACATTATTAATATATGACATTTTCCTTGTTGAAATAAACAATGTTTGTTTTGCTCTCTCTTTCCTAGCTATGCTTCTCTGAAAATGATAGGTTACGAAACTATTTTTTTGTAAGGTAAAGCACAAGGAATTGTAGAGTAATACAAATTACAATATAATAGCATGAACAAATATGATTGACGATAGCCAACATTTATGATGAATAGGTCAATTCTGCAGAGATGGCCATCTAGTTTCTCAATCAACATGCAACCTGTCTGAGATCTGGCAGCAGTTTAGCACACCAGGTAGCTGCTTTCAATTTTCCCTCTAATGATTTTCCCCCAACTCATTAATTTCCCCTTTCCTCAAGCCAATTTTATGTCAATAACAGTAATCACTCTCAGTGATCTTGCCAATTGGTTGATAAGAGAGCGTACTACAGCAAGATGTGGGTCTTCTCTATCAAAACCATTGTGTAGCCTATAGCCTATGCTGAAATATAATTCAGAATTCAGAATAACAGTACTACAGTAATTAGTTATGTTACAGTATTGTGCAGACACCTGAATATACTGAGATCTATACTGAACACAATTATAAACACAACATCTAAAGTGTTGGTGCCATGTTTCATGAGGAGAAATAATAGATTGCAGACATTTTCCATATACACAAAAAGCTTATTTCTCTCAAATGTTGTGCACAAATTTGATTAAATCCCTCTTAGTGAGCATTTCTTCTCTGCCAAGATAATCCTTCCACCTGACAGTTATGGCATATCAAACCATAAGCCACCTCCAACATCATTTTAGAGAATTTGGCAATAGGGCCAACCGGCCTCACAACTGTAGACCACGTGTAATCACTCGAGGGCCTCCTCACCCGGCTTCTTCTTCTGCGGGATGACAGATCTTTCATGACTTATACACAGTCAGTGTTGTCCATTGAGACCATGTCTGTGCCTCGATCTAGGTTGGGCAAAACTAAACATGGCGGTGTTCCCTCTAGCAATCTCACTGAAATAAAGACCTCCTCCATTCCTGTCATTATTGAAAGAGATTGTGATATCTCACATCTAAAAATAGGGCTACTTAATGTTAGATCCCTCACTTCCAAGGCAGTTATAGTCAATGAACTAATCACTGACCATAATCTTGGTGTGATTGGCCTGACTGAAACATGGCTTAAGCCTGATGAATTTAGAATTGACTGTGTTAAATGAGGCCTCTCCTCCTGGTTACACTAGTGGCCATATCCCACGCGGATCCCGCAAAGGTGGAGGTGTTGCAAACATTTACGATAGCAAATTTTAAGTTCCAAAAAGTTCCAAAAACAATTACTGCATTTTCGTAAATTTCGTAAATTTCGGTGTTCCTCAAGGTTACTTTTTAGGACCACTGTTTTCACTATATATTTTACCTCTTGGTGTCACAGTTTTCATAGGGTGAAGGAGTCGGAACAAACTGCAGCGTGTCGATTGCGATCCATGTTTATTGAAACAAACGTAAAGACGAATAAACACAAACACTACAAAACAATAAAGGTAACGAAAACCGAAGACAGCTTATACTTGTGTAAACTAACACCGAACAAGGATATCAGGACACTAAGGTCAATCACCCACAATACAACCAAAGAATATGGCTGCCTAAATATGGTTCCCAATCAGAGACAACGATAAACACCTGCCTCTGATTGAGAACCACTTCAGACAGCCATAGACTTTCCTAGAACACCCCACTAAGCTACAACCCCACTAAGCTACACACCACATACAAAAACCCATGTCACACCCTGGCCTGACCAAATACATGAAGAAAAACACAAAATACTTCGACCAGGGCGTGACACTTGGCGATGTCATTCAGGAAACATAATGTTAACTTTCACTGCTATGAGGACGATAAACAGCTCTACATTTTGATGAAACATGGGGAATCCCAAAATTACCCTCGTTGGAAGCCTATGTTTCAGACATAAGTAAGTGGATGGTGGCAAATCTTTTACTTTTTAACTAAGACAAAACATAGATGCTCGTTCTAGGTCCCAAGAAACAAAGAGATCTTCTGTTGGATCTGACAATTAATCTTGATGGTTGTACAGTTGTCTTGAATAAAACTGTGATGGACCTCAGCTTTACTCTGGACCCTGATCTCTCTTTTGAAGAACATATCAAGACTGTTTGAAGAACAGCTTTTTCCATCTATGTAACATTTCAAAAATCAGAAACTTTCTGTACAAAAAGGATGCAGTAAAATGAATCCATCCTCAGGAGTAAACTGACATTTACTTGCTCACCTGTTGCACCCTCTACAACCGCCGTGATTATTATTATTTGACCATGCTTGTCATCTATGAACGTTTGAACAGCTTGGCTATGTAGTGTTATAATCTCCATCCGGCACAGCCAGAAGAGGACTGGCCACCCCTCAGAGCCTGGTTCCTCTCTAAGTCTCTTCCTAGGTTCCCGCCTTTCTATGAAGTTTTTCCTAGCCACCGTGCTTATACATCTGCTTGCTTGCTGTTTGGGGTTTTAGGCTGGGTTTCTGTATAGCACTTTGTGACATCGGCTGATTTATTGATTGATTGATTAGATGTGTAGGAAGGTGTAGTAGTATGTACTGGTAATGTGCTGAACAAGATCAGTAATATGACCTGGGGGGGTTCGGTCCCAGATGACATTGCACACCACTCCAACTGTAGGAGTGCAAAATACACTGAACCAAAAATGTGTGTAGATTAATGAGGAAAAAATATTGAATCCATTTTAGAATAAGGCTCTAATGTAACAAATGTGGAAAAAACTTAACTGGTCTGAATACTTTCTGAATGCACTGTAAGTGCTAGAAACCTCATTCTAGCACTGAATTATTTGGTAAACTACTGTATGGCAGCCATTTCATTAATCAGCTCATCATTTTCCATATTAGGTGTCTGTTATTTTAACAATAATTACCCTTACAAACCAAAAAACAAAAAAGTCATGTGAAAAGAACACGTGAAAAACCACATGTGAACAAATCGCATGTGAAAAATGTCACATAAAATTATGAATAAAAAATGTTCATGTGTTTTTCAGACACTTGCCATTTCACATACATTTTTCACAACTAAGGCACATGTGGTTTACTAACATTCCCACATGTGATATTAACCTTTTTGGGATAGGTGGCAGCATTTTCACTTTTGAATGAATAGCATGCCCAGAGTGAACTGCCTCCTACTCTTTTCCAGATGCTAATATATGCATATTATTATTAATATGGGATAGAAAACACTCTGAAGTTTCTAAACTGTTTGAATGATGTCTGTGAGTATAACCTGAGAAAAAAATCCAACCAGGAAGTGGTAAATCTGAGGTTTGTAGTTTTTCAACTCAGCCAACATTGCAGATACAGGGTGATATTAGTTAGGTTTCACTTCCCAAGGCTTCCATTAGATGTCAACATTATTTAGAACCTGTTTTGAGGATTCTACCCTAAAGGAGGGGCTCATAAGGGCTCTTCGAGTGAGTGGTCTGGCAGAGTGCCTCAGCCTCTGTCTGGCATGCTCACGTGAAACGTAGTTACATTCCACTTAATTTGTACAGACAAAAGAAATGTCCGGTTGGAAAATGAATGAAGTTTTAGGTTAAAAACATCCTAAAGATTTATTACATTTTTAGTTTGGCATGTTTCTACGGGCTGTAACGGAACTTTTTGAACTTTTCGTCCAACTTTCGGCGCGACCTAAACACGCTTTTGGATTTGTTTACCAAACGCCCTAACAAAAGAAGATATTTGGACATAACTGATGGACATTATTGAACAAATCAAACATTTATGGTGGAACTGGGATTCCTGGGAGTGCATTCTGATGAATATCATCAAAGGTAGGGAATATTTAACCTCTTGGAACTCTAGGGGCATTATTGTCGTTTTGAAGAAAAAAAACATTCCCGTTTTAAATGGGATATTTTGTCAGGAAAATATTCTAGAATATGCATATAATTGACAGATTTCGATAGAAAACACTCAAACGTTTCCATAACTGTAACGATATTGTCTGTGAGTATAAAATAACTGATGTTGCAAGCGAAAGCCTGAGAAAAATCCAATCTGGAAGTGCCCCAGGTTTTGAAAGCGCTGCGTTCCAATGACTCCCTATATGGCTGTGAATGTAGCATCAATGAGCTTACGCTTTCTACAGCATTGTGATGTAGTTTTACGCATTTCTGTTGAAGAATAGCCGTATGGGGGCACATTGCGTAAGTGGTCACATGGTGGCTCCGAGAGAGATTCTTGCATAAAGTACAGAGGTAGCCATTACTCCAATCGGTCCTAGAGAAAAAGGAATTGTCCGGTTATATTTTCAAATAGATATTAGAAAAACACCTTGAGGATGGATTCTAAACAACGTTTGCCATGTTTCTGTAGATATTATGGAGCTAATTTGGAAAAAAATTGGCACTGCGGTTTCTCAGCCAAACGTGAAGAACAAACAGAGTTGTTTCGCCTACAAAAATAATATTTTGGGAAAAAATGAACTTTGGCTGTCTACCTAGGAGTCTCGTGAGTGAAAACATCCAAAGTTCATCAAAGGTAAATGATTTAATTTGATTGCTTTTCTGATTTCCGTGACAAGGTTGCCTACTGCTAGCAAGGCATAATGCTATGCTAGGCTATTATAAACTTATACAAATGCTTGTCGAGCATTGGCTGTAAAGCATATTTTGAAAATCTGAGATGACAGGGTGATTAACAAAAGGCTAAGCTGTGTCTCAATATATTTCATTTGTTATTTTCATGAATAGGAATATTTTCTAGGGATATTTATGTCTGCTGCGTTATGCTAATTTGTTTCAGGCGATGTTAACGCTCCCGCATGCGGGTTTGGGAGTCGCTAGAGGTTTTTAAAATGCTATTTCTGAGTAATGTTGACTACCCAATATGGTGGGTATGTTTTTGGCTGCTTTGTTGTCTAAAGGCTGTACTCAGATTATTGCATGGTTTGCTTTCTCCGTAAAGTTTAAAAATAAATCTGACACAGCGGTTGCATTAAGGAGAAGTTTATCTAAAGTTCCATGTATAACAGTCATATCTTTATCAATGTTTATTATGAGTATTTCTGTAAATTGATGTGGCTCTCTGCCATATCACCGCATGTTTTAGAGCTGCTGAACGTAACGTGCCAATGTAAACTCAGATTTTTTTTTAGAAATATGAATGTCATCAAACAAAACATACATGTATTGTGTAACATGAAGTCCTATGAGTGTCATCTGATGAAGATCATCAAAGGTTAGTGATTCATTTTGGTGGTGACCTAACAATCGTTTGTGGTGCTTTCACTGTACATCCTTTTTTAAATCAGCCACGGTGGCTGGTTTAACGAGAATTTTATCTTTAAAATGGTGTGAAATACTTGTATGCTTGAGGAATTTTAATTATGATATTTTTGTTGTTTTGAATTTGGCGCCCTGCACATTCACTGGCTGTTGCGGGGGGGGGGGGGGTTCCAGCGGAACGCTAGCGGAACGGGGTTCCAGTTGTTGTGTCTTTGGCTATGCCGGATTAAGTGATATGACATGCTATTCTATAAAATAATTTATCCGTAATTAATATTACCTGATTGAGCTAATCATGTAAATGTAATTAACTAGAGAGTCCGGGCACCATGAAATAATATTTATAGAGCTGTTATCTTCTGAATAAACTCTTAAAGACCTAGTAATATTTTACATCAGTAGCAGTCAATATTAATCGTCACCTTAATTCAGTCTCATCTGAAAGTTGTAAATTCTTGCTTACCTTCACGAACCCTGGCTAACAATTTGAATCAGCAATACACAATTGGGTTTAATTATTTACTTATAAAATACCTAACTAATCACACGGAAATACACATACACATGATTAATCATAACTTGATTACAAATTACATCATAAAGGAAAACGTCCCTAGCGGGCGGAACAGATATGACAGCTTGTTACACAAAAGAAAAGGGGCTGGGTTTGAGTGAAAGAGCGGGAGGACTGAGTAACAAAGGAAGAAGCGGTGCTATCGTAAATACAGTATCTTATGCATTCTAAATTACCGCCCATTTGGAAAAGGAAAATATAATAAATATTTACTCTGAGCTGAGCTTCAGTAGGTTGGTGGTAGATGGAAGGCCGTGTTGCCAAACCGAGGCCTTTGAAGAATGTCTCTGCTGGTTAATTGGATACGTTGTAGTAACGTCGTTGTGTGGTAGATGGGATACTCTGTCTGTTCCTTCCTGACCTGCGTTTGCAGCTGCGGTCGCTAACTCAACGGCTAGGAGGTATCACTTCTGTAGTGAATAAGAGTTCAAAGTTCAAAGTTATTATCTGAACCATTCTGACATCGGACCGTGGTCCTCACATCCTCGGAACAGGAGGTTATAATGTCGTCAAGGCAAGGGCGTGTTTGAAAAGTTTTAGAACCCATGTCCCTTCACAGGGGCGGGCCACTGATTGAGCAGCGCCCTAACCTTATGAAAACCCAAATTTCTCATTTGGAAGCTAAAATTAAATTTTATCTCTTCACCAATAATTTTATATTCAAACATTTAAATTGAACAACAATTCCATGTGAATCCGATAACTCTGATGTGTAGACTTTCCACTGTAGAGTTTATGTCATCTTATCATTGATGAGAATGTCTCAGATGACAACTGAACTGACATCATATTCATCATTCAATATGTTCAATTGGTCAGATTACCAGAATATAGTTCATTTCCCCCCACCTTCTGATGTTCAATTGGTCAGATTACCAGAATATAGTTCATTTCCCCCCACCTTCTGATGTTCCCAGAGTCTCTATGTTAACCAATGGGTTTTCAAATGTAACATCAGTAGGGTAGAGAGAGGAAAAGGGGGGGAAGAGGTATTTATGACTGTCATAAACCTACCCCCAGGCCAACGTCATGACACAGTCCTAGACAGGTTAAACATTTCACGTGTACTTGTGTAACTGACAGGATTAAAAACCAAGTAGGCGAGGCTACCTCATCATGTGACCATGACAAACTCATGTCTGCTGCACTTTCACATGTGCATTTTGACAATTTAATGTCAAGTAGGGCTGTCAAAATATTTTTTTTAAATGTAATCAAGTTTATTGCAGGATTTGCTGTGATTAATCAAGATGAATCGCTAATTCATAATTTTCTTTTAATATTTAGGATGTTTTCAGTGTATTTTGAACACTTTTATACAATGCGCAAAAAAAATGTGCACTAAGATTTTTAAAAGTGAACTTGAGTTAAAACTTGTTATGGCTGCAATCCCGGTAACGGGATCGATATGACAACTACCAGTGAAAATAGAGGGCGCCAAATTCAAACCACAGAAATCTCACAATTACAATTCCTAAAACATACATGTGTCTAATATCATTTTAAAATTAATCTTAATCTTGTTAATCCCACCAAAGTGTCCAATTTCAAATGGGCTTTTCAGCGAAAGCACTACAAACGATTATGTTAGGTCTCCACCAACCCACAATAAGCACAGCCATTTTCCAGCTAAATATAGCATTCACAAAGTGCAGAAATAGAGATAAAATGAATCACTCACCTTGAATTATCTTCATCAGATGACACTCATAGGACTTCATGTTACACAATACATGCATGTTTTGTTTGATAAAGTTCATATTTATATAAAAAAAATCTGAGTTTACATTGGCACACTAGTTCCAAAAACATCAAGTGATTTTGCATAGCCACATCGTTTCAACAGAAATACTCATCATAAATGTAGATGATAATACAAATTATACACATGGAATTATAGATATACCTCTCCTTAATGCAACCGCTGTGTCAGATTTAAAAAAAGTTTACGGTGAAAGCTACCCATGCAATAATCTTAGACGGAGCTCAGAACAGTAGCCAAATTAGCCACCATGTTGGAGTCAACAGAAACCAGAAAAAAACATGATAAATATTTCCTTACCTTTGAATAACTTCATCAGAATGCAGTCCTAGGAATCCCAGGTCCACAATAAATGCTTGATGTGTTCAAAAATGTCCGTTATTTATGTCCAATTAGCTACTTTGGTTAGCTCGTTTGGTAAACAATTCCAAAGTCACAAAGCGCGTCCACTATAACGTGACGAAATGTCCAAAAGTTCCGTAACAGTCAGTAGAAACATGTCAAACGATGTACTGAATCAATCTTTAGAATGTTGTTTACATATATCTTGAATAACGTTCCCACCGGAGAATTAGAATGACTTCAGATGACCGGTGGAACGCAGGTCCTTCCCCTGTGAACACGCATGGTGAAATAATGGTCAACTCGTGGCACTGGTGACTATTTGCTGTCTCATTCGACTCCCCTTCACATCAGAGTCATCAGACAAAGTTCTATTGACTGCTGATATCTAGTGGAAGGCGTAGGAAGTGAAAACTCACCCATATCTCGCTGTAATTTCAATGAGAGCTTGGTTGAAAATCTGCCACCCCCAGAAAAAATACAAACAGGAAGTGAAATTTCTCAGGTTTTTGCCTGCAATATGAGTTCTGTTATACTCACAGACATAATTCAAACAGTTTTAGAAACTTCAGAGTATTGTCTTTCTAATACTAATAATAATATGCATATATTAGCAACTGAGACTGAGGATCAGGCCATTTACTCTGGGCACCTCTTGGCACCTTTCATCCAAGCTACTCAATACTGCCCCTGACATTTCATATTTGGAAACATTGCTACTGTAACATGTTAACATCACATGTGAACTTCCTATTCCACATGAGAAAGTAAGATTGTGACATGTGAAACTGCAAATAAGATGTTAACATGTGATGTTTTTTTACATGTGAAAATGTAATTCCACAGTTTTTCATGTGTGAAACTGCATATCCGATTTTCAAATGTAAAACTTGAATTCACACGTGAGAAGAAAACTATTTTTTCTTCTCCCAAGTGAAAAGGTGGTGTTAACATGTGAACTCATTGTAATACATGTGAAAATATGGTTTCACGTGAAATTTAAGCTCTACATGTGAAAATAGCTATTTCACACGTGAAACTGCAAAATTGACATGTGTTTTCTTGTAAGGATAGGTCAGTTACGATGACAGAAAGCGAGAACTTCCTTGGCAGCCTTGTGAACCTGTCAGCAACTGTGTTGCTGGTACCTCGGTTGAGTGACAGTGTAGACTCTGGGTGACTCAGATGGCACCCTATTCATAGTGCACTAGGGTCAAAAGTTGCGCACTGTATAGGGAAAGGGTGCCTCCAGGGAAAGTTCATGGGTGTGTGATGTATGCGGTCAGCAGGAGGCAATGTGGTGAGGTGTGGGATCAGCCCCAGGGTTCAAATATCCCCCAGGGGTCACCAATCATAGCAAAGGGACCCTAAGTGGTCTGCATGTGAATGGACTGGATACGTTTGCAAAACAACTTCTAACCCAAATAAAATGACAATAAAAAACATTGGATGGCTGCCAAATCGTAACAGGGAAAAATCTGTATTCTCAATATCAACAGCAATAAAATCAGGATTTAGTGTAGACTGTCCTGCATGCACTCAGACTTCCTTGTTAAAATATAAGATTGCCGCTTCAAAAGGGACATGTAGATAAGGTTCTTCTATTTCAGACGGTGTGTATATATATGAAGCCGTAAGCTACGATTTATTGGAGAATATGTCAGTTCTCCAGCACCGAGGCTGTCAAACAATAAAAGGAACAAATACCTCCTCCTTTATCAGGATAACATAAAACCCAGATGCAGACCATGTCGAAGTAACAATGTTTATTACAGCAACAAAGGCAAAGGTACAGGACGGCAAGCAGGCTCAGCGTTAGGTCAGGCAGAGGTCGGAAATCCAGATCGGTGCAAAGGAACAGGACGGCAGGCAGGCTCAGGGTCAGGGGCAGGCAGATTGGTCAGGCGGGCGGGTTCAGGGTCAGGACAGGTTAGGGTCAAAAACCAGGAGGGCAAGAAAAAGATAGGCCGGGAAAAGACAGGAGCCAACAGGAACAAACGCTGGTAAGCTTGACAAACAAGACGAACTGGCAACAGACAAACAGAAAACACAGGTATAAGTACACAGGGGATAATGAGGAAGACGGGCGACACCTGGAGGGGGATGGAGACAAGCACAAAGACAGGTGAAACAGATCAGGGTGTGACATCCTTAATGGAACTGTACAAATCTTAGCCAGTCTGGTGTTGCATAACCTTACACATCACATCAGCCATGTGTGTCGTTGAAAAGCCTGATAAGATTAACAGCCTCTCTCTGGTAATCCCTAGCACAGAGGCTTCAGTGTGTGTTGAGAATTGAGATTTGATGTGGGTCTGCCATAAAAATAGTAGTACAATAGTTTGGGCCTCAAAAGTAGTGTTTTACCACATTGTAAATTATAAAATGTTCAAGACTGTACTACAGTGCATTCGGAAAGTATTCAGACCCCTTGACCTTTTCCACGTATTGTTATGTTAGAGCCTTGTTCTAAAATTCAATCTACACACAATACCCCATTATGACAAAGGGAAAAACAGTTTTTTAGAAATGTTCGCAAATTTCAACAAAAATAAAAACTGCAATGTCACATCTACATGAGTATTTAGACTCTTTACTCAGTACATTGTTGAAGCACCGATGACAGCGATTACAACCTTGAGTGTTAATTACAGACTTTTAGGTATGGCACTACAAACTTGGCATACCTGTATTTTGTGAGTTTCTCCCATTCTACGCAGATCCTCTCAAGCACTGTCAGGTTGGATGGACAGCTATTTTCAGGTCTCTCCGGAGATGTTCAACCGGGTTTGAGTCCGGGCTCTGGCTGGGCCACTCAAGGACATTCAGAGACGTGTGCCGAAGCCACTCCAGCATTGTCTTGGCTGTGTGCATAGGGTCGTTGTCCTGTTGGAAGTTGAACCTTGGTCCCAGTCTGAGGTCCTGAGCACTCTGGAACCTCTCTGTACTTTGCTCCATTCATCTTTCTCTTGATCCTGACTAGTCTTTCAGTCCCTGTTGCTGAAAAACATCCCCACAGCATGATGCTGCCTCCACCATTTTTCACCGTAGGGATGGTGTCAGGTTTCCTCCAGATGTGACGCTTGGCATTCAGCCCAAATAGTTCAATCTTGGTTTCATCAGACCAGAGAATCATGTTTCTCATGGTCTGAGGGTCATTTTAGGTGCCATTTGGCAAACTTCAAGCGGGCTGTCATATGCCTTTTACTGAGTAGTGGCTTTGTCTGGCCACTCTATCATAAAGGCCTGTTTTGTGGGGTGCTGCAGAGATGGTGGTCCTTCTGGAAGGTTCTCCTATCTCCACAGAGGAACTCAAGAGCTCTGTCAGAGTGACCATCGGGTTCTTTGTCACCTCCGTGACCAATGCCCTTCTCCCCGATCCCCGGGTGGCCAGCTCTACGAAGAGTCTTGGTGGTTCCAGACTTCTTCCATTTTAGAATGATGGAGACCACTATGTTCCTGGGGACCTGCAATGCTGCAGAAATGTTTTGGAACCCTTCCCTAGATCTGTGTCTCGACACAATCCTGTTTTGGAGCTCTACGGACAATTCCTTCGACAATTCCTTATGTAAATAGGGTTATTTTGTATTTATTTTTTATACATTTGCAAAAATGGCTAAAAACCTATTTTCGCTTTGTTATTATGGGGTATTTTGTGTAGATTGAGGAACATTTTTTATTTAGCACATTTCAGATTAAGGCTGTAATGTAACAATAAGTGGAAAATGTCAAGGGGTCTGAATACTTTCCGAATGCACTGTATGTGGACACCTCTTCAAATTAGTGGATTCGGCTATTTCAGCCACACCCATTGCTGACAGGTGTATAAAACTGAGCACACAGCCATATAATCTCCATAGACAAACACTGGCAGTAGAATGACCTTACTGAAGAGCTAAGTGACTTTTAAAGGGGCACTATCATAGGATGCTCCCTTTCCAACAAGTCAGTTCGTCAAATTTCTGCCTGCTCGAGCTGATCCGGTCAACTGTAAGTGCTGTTATTGTGAAGTGGAAACGTCTAGCAGCAACAACGACTCAGCTGCAAAGTGGTAGGCCACACAAATTCACAGAATGGGACCGCCATGTGCTGAAGTTTGCAACTCGTAAAAATTGCCTGTTCTCGGTTGCAACACTCACTGACAAGTTCCAAACTGCCTCTGGAAGCAACGTCAGTACAATAACTGTTAGTCGGGAGATTCACACACATTCCTAAAATCACCATGCGCAATGCAAGCATCAGCTGGAGTGGTGTTGAGCTCGCTGCCATTGGACTTTGGAGCAGTAGAAACCGGTTATCTGGAGTGATGAATCACCCTTCCATCTGGCAGTCAGACGGACAACACTGGGTCTGGTGGATGCCAGGAGTACGCTACCTGCCCCAATGCATAGTGCCAATTGTAAAGTTTGGTGGAAGAGGAATAATAGTCTATGGCCAGTGAAGGGAAATCTAAACTCTACAGCATACAATGACATTCTAGATGATTCTGTGGTTCTAACTTTTGTGGCAACAGTTTGGGGAAGGTCCTTTCCTGTTTCAGCATGACAATACAAGGTCCATACAGAAATGTTTTGTCGAGATCATTGTGGAAGAACTTGAATGTCCTGCACAGAGCCCTGACCTCAACCCCATCGGACGCCTTTTGGATGAATTGGAACAATGACTGCGAGCCAGGCCTAATTGCCCAACATCAGTGCCGACCTCAAGTAATGCTTTTGTGACTGAATGGAAGCAAGTCACCCGGCAATGATCCAGTATCTAGTTGAAAACCTTCCCAGAAGAGTGGCGGCTATTTAAAAAATATATATATTTAACCTTTTTTTAACTAGGCAAGTTAGTTAAGAACAAATTCTTATTTACAATGACGGCCTACCCCGACCAAACCCAGACGATGCTGGGTCAATTGTGCGCCGTGCTATGGGACTCCCAATCATGGCCAGATGTGATACAGCCTGGATTCAAACCAGGGACTGTAGTGATTTTTTAAATATATATATATTTTTTTTAACCTTTATTTAACCAGGCAAGTCAGTTAAGAACAAATTCTTATTTTCAATGACGGCCTGGGAACAGTGGGTTAACTGCCTGTTCAGGGGCAGAACGACAGATTTGTACCTTGTCAGCTGGGGGGTTTGAACTCACAACCTTCCGGTTACTAGTCCAACGCTCTAACTGTAGTGATGCCTCTTGGACTGAGACGCAGTGCCTTTGATCACTTGGGAGCAGCAAATGGGGGACCAACAGCAGCAAAGGGGGGACCAACTCACTACTAATGCCCAAGATATTGGAATGAGATGTTCAACGAGCAGGTGTCCACATACTTTTGGTCATGTAGCATATCTTTAGGGAGAACAATTTCTGTTTACCTGAAAATGTTCCTTATTGTAGGCTACTTTACCACTTTTAGTCTTACTCTTTACTACACTACTCACTGTTTAGCACATGACCTCATATGTGAATCCTTGAAGAGATGGGTGGGGCTGGCTTAAGAGGGTGTGAGCAATGCTGATTGGGTGTAAAAAAAAGGAGAGCTCTCCAGTAGGTACCAAAATATTCAAAGGCCATTTTCTCAAAAGTGAGTTCACATGTTTGTCAACTTTCAAAGTAGAATTACTTTCCCATTGTTCCTCAGATGCTATGTATGATATACCGTTTTGTTGCTCTGAGTCTCTACTTTTATCCAATGTAAAAAACACAAATTCAAATGTTGTTACATAAGACCAATTTGAGCTGGTCGGTCACATATTAAGTGTGTCTAATATACTGAACACAAATATAAATGCAACATGGGAAGTGTTGGTCCCATGATTCTGATTCCCATGAGCTGAAATAAAAGATCCCAGAAATAAATGTTCCATATGCACAAAAAACGTATTTCTCTCAAATGTTGTGTTGGAATGCTGACTGCAGGAATGTCCACCAGAGCTGTTGCCAGATAACTGATTGCTCATTTATCTACCATATTTGGCAGTACGTCCAAACAGCCTCAAAACCGCAGACCATGTGTAACCACGCCAGCCCAGGATCTCCACATTCGGATTCTTCACCTGGGGGATCGTCTGAGAGCAGCCACCCTGACAGCAGATGAAACTGTGGGTTTTGCACAACTGAAGAATTTCTGCACAAAAAAGTCCCAGACAAATGTGCATGTATGGATTTTCAAGTTTTATGTGTGCTTTTTAATGGTTGTATTTAGTCAAACCAAACTAATTTGTGTATGGCGTCGTGTGGGCGAGCGGCTTGCTGATGTCCACGTTGTGAACAGATTTCCCCGTGGTGGCGGTGGGGTTATGGTATGGGAAGGCATAAGCTATGGACAATGAACACAATTGCATTTTATCAATGGCAATTTGAATGCACAGAGATACCGTGATGAGATCCATGTTCCAGTTCCCACCACTATCCAGCAACTTCACATAGCCGAAGAGGAGTGGGACAACATTCCACAGGTCACAATCAACAGCCTGATGAACTCTATATGAAGGAGATATGTCGAATAAGCATCAGGCAGATAGTAGTCACACCAGATGACTGTTGACTGATGACTGTTTTTCTGATCGCGCCCCTACCTTTTTATTTAAGGTATCTGTGACCAACAGACCCATATCTGTATTCCCAGTCATGTGAAATCCATAGATTAGGGCCTAATGATTTTTGAAAAATTGACTGATTTCCTTACATGAACTGTAACAGTAAAATCTTTGAAATTGTTGCATGTTGCTTTTATATATTTTTTTTGTGTATTACGCCCCTAATCTTTAGAATCGAAGCCAATAGGTGATACAATTTACAGTTGGCATTATCTAACTGGTCATTTAAACTTGTCAAGCAGTTTTCAAACTGTTTGGGTTGACTTTTACATTTCCTCCACACAGATGGAATATCTGAAATAACAATTTGGGTGTACTCTACTTCTATCACTTCCTGTTCAAAGCAGCCCACTAATAGCACCAGGGTGTCAGGAGCCAGTGTTTGGGGTGCTGCTCTCTCACACAGAGAAATCAATGGACATGCACTTCAACATTATTTGGACACACGTAATTGGTAATAAACAACATGTGTTGATATTACAAAACATCCTATTTCTGTTCGTCCATATTTTTTTATTCTAGAAACAACGCCATATAGCCACATCCTAGGTCACTATCACCTGTATGATTAATGTTGTTTGTAAATAGATTAGGAAAAGCTTGGATTCAACAGATCTAATCCACATGCTTTGAATCATGGACTTATTTGCATACACAAAGAGAAAAAACGTCTCTAAGCATTTGTTCTGGTTTACCAACTAATACATATGCTTCTAATAGCTTTTGTTTACACAATCTGTGTTTTTTCTGTGATTCTTTGGAGATGGGGTGGTCTTCCTTTCTGGGGCGGACTGGCTGGATGGGCTGGTCCATTTTTAGCGCTAGAGGTCCAGTCTAACTTGGGTTTTTTGCTCAAAACTATCATTATCTGGCTAATAATGACAACAAGGGCTGGAGTGGGGGCCTCAAGGAAAAAAATGGGCCAGTGTGTTAGAAATACCAAAGCCAATTTTTGGTCCCAGTCCGCCCATTTCTCCTTTTGCTGCTTTCATGTCCATTATGGACAGCAGGTTGATTAAACCAGTGTTTAGGTGATGCTGAGACAGTTATTATTTCCCTTTACAAGAAAGGTAAACAAACATCCCTTTTAATAACTACAATTGTTAGCCTGTTCCTAATACTAACTGTGGGATAGCGTTATTATCAGCAGAACCATGAATACCTGCTGGCCCAAACCCCATGAGTAGCTACCATCTTATCTGTATGGGTAATAAGGGAATGGGGATTAGGCTATTTCTGTCCCTTTTACCCAAGTGGGTCAGAGGTATGTGAGAATGAACCATTGTCATAGAGAGAGAGAGACAGCATCCCACTGTGGCCTAGATACTGAGCATGGTGGGACATCCGTTAGCCTTTCATCAGATCATTGTAATGATTTATAATGTGCTGGAGGACTAATCCCTTTATCAAATCTCTATATTTTAGTCTCTACCACTTCTAGGACTCAAAGTTCATGTGAATACCCTTACACTGTGCGATTAGATGTGGCATATCTCTTCTTTGGGTGCGATGGGCGTTTTTCTCGGCGCGGCAGTAGATCCCGCTGATCCTCTTGATTGACTTCTCGTTAGCACTTTAATGCAAGGCAACACGGTGGAACTCCATTTCAAAGGGATTCATTATTGTAGCTTGGGATTCCACTCAAAGATGTCAGGCAGCAGACTTACTGGGAGGAGGGGAGTATTTCAGGCAGTTTGCATTAAATCCCTTTAGACTGAGACGTTTTGGGGTTGACGCTAATTCAATTTGAAAAACAGATAAAGGGCCAAGATTGATAAACCCTGGGATGGAATCCAACTCATTGGCATTAATGGCAGGTTTCGCAGGTATTATGCTGAAGACGTCATGTAATGACTCTATAATAACATTAAAAGGGGAAATCTTTGATGGTTTACTAGAAATGAGTAGATGTTAAATTCAGATAGAAAGGGAAAAAGTATCTGAACAATCTTGAGATCATATCTCTACCTGTTTGGTGAATATTACATGTAAAAAGACCAATCTTTGAAATGTTTTGGATAAGGGATTCTGTATTATAGGATTGATTTAAGTCATTTCTGCAAAGTCCCACTCTCCTCATGCAGAGCCACCTTTGTTCACTGTAGGAAAAACTTTTAGGCAATACATTTGGGAAGAAGAAAGCTCCCAAATCACCCTATTTCTCTCTCTGTTTGGTGAGATTGAAATGTTATTTATTTGATTGTTTTTCCTGAAATAAAAACACTTCATCTGGAAAGCATCGAGCTCTGCAGATAGCCCCACGCTGGAGACAGCCCCCTATTGCGTCGTTGACAGAGGCTTTTGTGCCACACTGGGGATGCGCAACAGATTAATGCCACTGGCTCCGTCACCACACAGGCCATGCATTTCAAATTAAAATCACAACACCGGTCTCCCAAGGGTCAGGTGCATAGCTTCTCAGTTGTTTTTGGTTGATTTGGTTTAGGATGGTAGATGAAGAATTTGTTTATATCAAATCAAATCAAATCAAATGTATTTATATAGCCCTTTGTACATCAGCTGATATCTCAAAGTGCTGTACATAAACCCAGCCTAAAACCCCAAACAGCAAGCAATGCAGGTGTAGAAGCACATATCCTCATTGCTGTGTTTTTGTTTTATTCTGACAGATGGGATAGGCATCAATGTAGACATGTACAATAGGTACTGGTGATCTTTGTATTTATTCTAAACTATATAACATGTACTAGAACATGTACAACTAACAAGACATGATCAGAAGAAACGTATTTCAAATCTGGATTCAATCTGGAGGTCTTAATTCAGTTCAGTATAAAAATGTTAATCTAACATGGTGTTTTGTTCTTCCCGTTAATTCAGGTTGTGTAAGGCCCATAAAAGGTTAGCTAGAAGCAGTGGGCCATACACTCTAGTTGGACAGAGGGAGACTGTCAAATGAATGAGTCTTTTACCGAGGTGAGTTGCTGGCGTAAAGGTTGGTTGAAAAGAGATGTGTTTGTTAGTGAGCAGCCAGACAATTAAAAGACTATATCCCCTACAGTTCCTCTCCAGGAGTCCTGGGTCAGCCTTTCACTCCTGTAATCCAATGGGAGCGTTTGTTTCTCGATTTAAGCAAGGTTCTGACAAGGGGATTACCCGTGTAGGATTAATCACTTTAAAAATATAACTTTTAATTAGTTTTTCCTCCCTCAGACAATTGGCATAGGATGGAATCTGTGTCACATTCTAAACATCAAAAGTGTTATTGCACATTTACTCCTGAAAAGAATCAGATTCAAATATATAATAATTTAATCATTTCTAAACCTTCTATAGCACTTTTCCTAATAGTAATCTCAAAACGCCACCAAAGTAGGGTGAGCCAGAGATGAAGCGGGATCTACGTCCCGCACCAGAGCCTCCAACGTGGATAGATGCCCACCCAGTCCCTCCCCTATAGGTTCAGGTTTTGCGGCCAGTGTCCGCACCTTTGGGGGGGGGAACCATTTTATTTCTCAATTTGGTTAGGTCATGGTGTGATGTGGGTAGCTGTTTTCTGTCTAGTTTATGCACCTTGCAGAACTGTTTTCTGTTTTCACTCTTGCTTTTTTAATGTAAATAAATCATGGACACTTGCCACGCTGAGATTTGGTCCGATCCTCATAACGACGAGAGCCCTTACAATTGCTTACATTTGCAAATGATCATGTGTCTCTCTATTATGCATAGGAATACTTGGGAACATGTTTCTTAAATTAAAATCACTTGGAGCTGACTTCCTATTGTTTTTACAGTCTTTTTTATGTCCAACAATTATAGTAATGTTTTTTGCTCTCTAGACTTGGGGTGCCAAATAAAACCACCGCCACCAGTTGGGGAACGCTGACATAGGGCAGAGTACCACTTGAGTTATGACTGCAACACTATGGACAGGAGAAATTAATGTTAATCACTCACCACGTTAGGTCATCAGATGCTCAAAAAAAGATGTCTTTGTTAAAGCAAATCAATGCTAGCTTGCTACTTGATTTCAATTCCCACAGCAAAGAGAAACATTGACAGTGTTAACAGGGAAAACTCTAGAACAGTGGTCACTAACATTTTCATAGAAACAAAAAACATAGAAATAAAGAAACTAGAATGCCCAACCTAGTCACACCCTGGCCTACCCAAAATAGAGAATAAAAGCCTCTCTATGGCCAGGGTGTGACAGCAAGATTAGAAATTATTATGTTTTAGTCAAACATTATATATTTTTAGGCTTCTTGTGGTCAATTCGCAGTCCACAAATTATTTGTAACTATATTACGGCCCACCGACCATCTGCTCAAGAAAAAATTGACTCGTGGCTGAATCTAGGATCCTGGCCTGTCGAATCCTCCCACATGTGCATGCAGGCTAAGCTGTCCTCTGCAGTTTATCAGGCTCCCACTAGGGGGAACTAACTTGGCAACGCCACTCCACGATCCTCGAAAGGACCAATCTGTGCAGTCAAACGGCTCCTAAATAAGTAATGCGGAAGTCTTGACTCAAGGGGCCTCAGTGACTGCTCTTGTTCATCCTTTTAACTGATAAGCAATTAATACTGTAAATACGGGTGACTAGGCGCTTTCTGTATTTTATTCGTCTATAAAGTAGTGCAAGCCATCATTTACCTTCCTACAACTACTGAATGTAAGAGATTAAATCTGCAAGATATGTCTTGCTGAGAAATGTAAAGCTTGATATCGGGACGCTACTATGATAATATAAGAAGGATTTGAGAATACAGTACATCTGTTTGATTATACTAGACAGTCTGAAATAGGGATGTCTGAAAATAATTCTGACAGCCTAATCAGTCGCTGGGTTAGAGCGAGAAAAAAATATTAAAGTTTGGCACACAGAACATCTCTCAGAGGTACCATCAACTCTTTTTCTGCCTTCCAGCCTCTGAAAGAAGATTCAATAAATATGTGATGGGAACTAAAGACAAAAATCTAACAACTACCCCTTCCCCCGAAAATGCCCCTTGTCTGAAAATTCTCCACCTCCAGAGAAAATGAAGTATTAAAGATTTATATAGGGTCCTACAAAGACTGAAATATGCGTGCACATACTTTACATTCAACGCGTCAAAGCTAATCTGTGTCTCTTATCTGATTCTGGAGTTATCTAACACATTTTAGAATCTAGCATAATACAGACCTCCGATCCTGGCTCCTAGAACAGAAACCCATGCAGGAATCTCAAACCTTTCATTTTCCACCCAGATAGAGCCCAAGTAATTTCAGAATCAATTAGAGCTGGTGCCTGCACCATCCCATGTGTTAAGGGGATTATTCGGTCACTTGCTCAGCTGCACTCCTCTCTGCCTGTTCTCTCAGCTTTACATGGCGAACAGGCTTATTTCATACAGCACAGAGGCAATTGGAGGCACCGGCGGCAACAGCAGATGGCAAATAATGATGGTTAAAGCAAGCCCACTCCTCATCTCCTCCTCTCCTATTCTAGGCAACACAAACAAGCAGACACAAAGAAAGTCCCCATTAAAGATGCCAAGGACAGGGTTGTCTATCCAAGCTCTCTAAATGCGTACCTTTTCTACATCACGCATTTTATGTGAAGATAAATTCGTTGTGAAAAAGGATTAGGGGATTACAGCGCTGTGACACTCGTCTCCAAGACACAGGGGTCAGAAGTTCAGTGCTGCCCAGGGGTATCAGGCCTGCTCAGCCAGCTTCAAAGCCTGGGCTGTGATGCTGTGCCAGTGTGACTGAGTTGCCCACCAGCCTGCCAGAGTGAAGAGCTATGTGCATGGCAGAAGATAAAGACACCCTGCTGTCTGGCGATAATAGAAGTGGGTCCTGTCCTGGGCCCGACTGGGATGTCCAGACCCCCCAATACAACACCCACACATGTCCACATGGTCAGCTGAGTGGTCAGCATTAGCCCTCCCCCAAAACCCAAATGATAACTTTTTGAATCTGTCAGACCTCCCATAGAGGTGAATCAAGGACATCAGTAAATGCCTCTCTCTGTTTGTGGTTTAGCTGCCTCACCAACACACTCGGTTTACACTGGGCTAGTGACCTGCTGACCAACACAGCCCTCCCCCAAAATAAAATATATATATAAAAAAAGAAAGAAAGAAAATGAACTTCCTTGCCTTTCTTGCACTAATATTCTTATTAACACAAGACAGCTTTGCTGATAGCTACTTTGTTGAGGATATTTTTGTTGCTAACTATGACTGTGATATGTGGTTGTCTCACCTAGCTATTTTAAGATGAATTCACTAACTTTTAATCACTCTGGATGAGAGTGTCTGCTAAATGACTAAACTGTTAAAATGTCAAATGTACATCATTTACAGCTCTTCAGACCTGGGCTTTTTCATTGGCAAACAACAAGCCATTTTGGTAACTTATCATGTAAAGATGAGTCTTTGTATTGATCATATGTGATGTGGTGCTATAATTGGACAATGTAGGCACATTTCTACAGGAATTTGGTGTGATGTATGTATGCTGAGGGTAAAAATCTAAAATAAATAAATGTATTTTCAATGAGTCAGAGGCATCTGCAAGTTTGATGTATGACAAAACACAGGTCGAGCACTGAATCTGAAACAATCTGTTGAGAAAGATTTTAGGCTTCAGCTTTGTCTGCAAATTTGTTTTTTAAAGTTCAATTTAATTAGGCAAGTCAGTTAAGAAAAATATGTTATTTACATTGACAGCCTACAAGGGAAAATTGGGTTAACAGCCTTGTTCAGGGGAAGAACAACTTATTTTTTACCTTGCCGGCATAGGGATTTGATCCAGCAACCTCTTGGTTACTGTCCCAATGCTCTAACCACTAGACTACCTGGCACCGCTCATGTTCAAAATTGGCATGGGATGTGTGCTACTTTAACTATGTGAACTCAAATGGCCAGGGGTTCTTTGAGCAGGGGCTATTGATATGGACACCATCACTCCAGATACTGATGGATTTTTCCTTATGAGTTGCTATTGACTGTTTCACATAGTAAATGGGTATTCTGAGGACAGAGGAGTTCACAGAATGGATGTGTCCTGTGAACACAGCATGGGATTGTTCAACACCCCATCTATGACCCCACGTGGAAGCCCCTTTTAACCATTGATGTAAAACAGAACATCACTGTAGGCTACTGGGGGCTCTATTTAAAGATAATATTACCTGCATATTTGAGCAAACTAGGAAGTTACACATTGCTCTACATGAATATTGCCTGCTCCTTAAAGGCCCAGTGCAGTTAAAAACAAGATTTCCCTGTGTGTTATATATATTTCCACACTATGACGTTGGGATGATACTGTGAAATTGTTAAAATTTTGATGATGCCATTTTAGTGTAAGAGCTGATTGAAAAGACCGCCTGAAATTTCAGCCTGTTTTGGTGGGATAGAGTTTTGGCCTGCCTGGTGACATCAACAGGCGGTAAATTAGTTAATTATTTAATAAATTAGTTAATAAGAGAAAGAGTTCCAGACCTCTCTGCAAATAACAGCTAGTTTTCCCCTCCTCACTCAAACCACTCCCAGACAGTGCTAGCAAAATTCTTGCTTGGGAAATTGCTCTTGCTAAGAAGCTATTTTTGTTTCTTTTTGACGATTTAAATTGAAAAAAAAAATCACAGTAAGTTACTTAATTGTTACCCAGAAATATTGACATTGAGATACAAATTGCTGTTTTGGGCCTTTAATGTCGCCACATTGTGTGATTAGGGTGAACTCATTCGTCTCTGGGAGCAGGTTAACTCAGTCTATTGAGTTTTTCTATCCTGATTGCACAAGGCGTGACCAAATTGCAACACCACTCGGAGTAGTCAATTAGCCGGCAGTATTTTGAGTCAGTCACCATGTTGCTGTGTGCTTTGTTACTGAATTGATCACTGCTCTGCCAGCTGTGCTCTGAACTTTCAGCAGGGCGGAGGACTCCCACTCCTCTACAGGCCACTTGTTATAGAACGAACCACAGGACTGTAAAAGATGTTGCATTCCATTTGTCCATTTCCTCAAGGGAAATGTTCATAGATTCCCATATTGAAATATTATTCGATTTCAGAGCTGGGTTACACACACATGGTTATTTGAAAGAATATGTAAGCCTTTATTTTGCTTGCTGTCCTTCTGGAAAGTTGCGAGGGCCACCCTGTGCTTTAGATCTGACTGAAGCCTTGTGCTAGTATACTGGTAGCCACTCCATCCGTCCATTAAGAAGCAGCAGAAGCTGCTTACTATTCCTCTAGACACACTTAGGTTAAGTAGTTGTTTTGGCTCGAGGTTAAGCTCAAACCCCAGAAAGCAGCAACCACCTGCAAGCCATTGTTACTCCCAGGCAGCCTGACACTTCAACTACACTACAAGTGTTGCGTTGCGTCACCATCAGTATCGTACCAATGTGACAATCTACCTGCTTACACCAGAAACTAACAGAAATCAACTTTATTTCTCATTCTTTCAATTAACAAGATAGAATGAACGCTTGCATCAGCCATCAAGAATTGAACCTCTGTGATTCTTGAGGTTGGACACTACCATTGGACACGACACAACGTGGGCAGAAGAGCAGCTTTCATTAATTTAAAAGAAAGCGTTCCCTCAATGGCTTATGGCAACACCGGGCGCCCGGTGGCTGTAGTGTAGCAGGGCGTTGAGGGAGCCATTTAAAATGCCATGCTGCCAATCAAAACGTGCCTCCACACAGCGAATCCAAACAATGACACAGGGATCAAGCCCATGACATTAAACCCTGCAAAGTAAATGGTAAGTGGTACAGTATCTTATTATCTACCTGCTGCTACTTCACACTGAGCAATACCACTTCCTTAATCTACTTATATCCAAGGGGAAATGTCTTGAGCTGCACAAGTTGAGAAAATTAAAGCTTTTCCCATGATTTCCCACTGTGTGTGTGATGCTCTGCTCCTATCCTTGTAGATCCCCGTGTAGATTAGTATCCAGACCTGCAAACGCCACCTCTCATTGGTCGAGGTCTCTTTCAATCTTCCAATTCAGTGTGTGAAGATCTACAGTTGGTGTGTTCCTGACCTTACTGTGGGTAGGAAGAAGACTGATCAAATTTGGTGACAAATCTATTGTGACACCTGTACCATTCATGTACTATAAGTCATAAACCATACTATTAATGCATGAACATCCCTGCTAGATGTCGAATTACCTTTTCTCTCTGAACAACATTCATTGCCGGTTACAAGTTTGGGTGTCTGTGTGTGTAGGTCTAAAATGAAAGTTAATGGCCTCATAAGTCATTACACTTTACATTTTAGTAATTTATCAGACACTCTAATTCAGAGCGACTTAAACATTTATGCAGCCCATGGGCTTGGTACGGAGGAGGGTGTGACGCAATTGCAGAGCCTCCAGAGATCTGCAGAGGCAAAATCAAGTTCCGATCGGCAATGTTGTGCACCTCCCAAATTTTTAAACAATGCGGAGGGCTCCGTATAGCTCCGCATTGACATGATTGGTTGACGGCAGGAGGGTGCGGTACGTGCAAGAAATATCAATACTCTGACTTCTGCAGTTTGGCCAATGCAGACTCCGGATTGACCATGTTGCTAGCTTTACAGTATTGCATACATTTTCTTACTTTTTTCCTGAAACCTTTTTTACATTAAAAGGCTGGCTGCCCATGTCACTGTCAATGTGAGTGTAATCTGCTGTCACCATGCACTGCAGCTTAGTAAACAGATTTGAGCTTCGACACATCAAGTCCAGGAAATGATGGTGTCAATTCAATCTGATTGCCCCAACTTCAGTGGCCAACCATCCACTCAAGTTGCTCATATCAGCTAATGGAATCGAGTAGCTGCCAATGTTTGAGATTATCTTCACATTATAGGGACATGTTGGCTGGGCCCCCTAGATAAGAATCCCTATACTGGTATACACCATCTCAGTGAGACAGCATGGGAGATCGCACTTAAGCCTCTTTCCTTAGATCCTAAAGTGGCAGATGGATGTGAAGTGCAACTTTTGTTAACCATGCATCTTTGAGATTAAACTTCTTCTGGCAGTGCATAGAACCTCAAGACCATCAAATAGTGGGTAATCAAAGCATTCATGATCTAGACCACCATCTAATGTCCCACTCCCTCTATTCCTCTCCAGGTATACAGTATTTAAGATCTAGTTGCATTTAAACATTTATAGGGTAGATCAAACATGTATAGGAAGGCCTAGGAGACTATAAGTAAAATCAATACCACTGTTCACTCAGATTGGCCAAGTCCAGGCTGGATTCCCAGCACTGTAATGTGAATATTAACTAAACTAATTGGATTTGGCTCTTAAGACTCTTCTACAAGGGGGCTGCCAAAAAGGCAGAGATATGGACCATATCTCTATCTTAGTCTGGCCATGGGAATACAAAGACGGGAAATTACAGTCGTTTCATCCAAATTATATGTGTGAATCTTTCTGGGGAGAAAATGCCTGACTGTAACCTTGCATGAAAAACCTTGGTGTATATTTCAACAATAGAAGGCAAGTTAAGCTGTAATTGGACATTTGTGAACTGAAGTATCGATGATCATAATACATTTGTGAAACTATGATTACTCGATGACAGAATGAATGAGGGTCATAACGAAAATTTCAGCTAGTGTGAGTTTTTCTTGTTAAGCGAAGCCAATAAGAAACTAAAGTTAGATCAAGTGTGGGTGTTGTGTTACATGCACTGATATTATGCTGGCAGGGAATGCTTATCACACTTAATTATGACATATACAGCGCTAAAGGGCTTCAAATGTCAGTGAAAATAACTGGGTTTTTCACATAGCTGCATGGTAAACCCAGATGCTACGGGTTGACTGACACTAGACTACACTCTGTAAGTGCATTGATTTTCATGCTGTCTGTCCAACATATTTTCTACCCTGCTGTGAAACTTTAATTTAGAATTTGTACGAACAAAGCTGTTCATCTCCAGACAGTGAAATTGTTTTGGTTGTTTTGGCGCTGTACTCCAGAACCTTGGATTTTAAATGATACAATGACTATGAGTGCAGACTGTCCGCTTTAACTTAAAAGTACTTTCATCCAAATTCACTTATACACAGTGGGGCAAAAAAGTATTTAGTCAGCCACTAATTGTGCAAGTTCTCCCACTTAAAAAGATTAGCGAGGCCTGTAATTTCATCATAGGTACACTTCAACTATGACAGACAAAATGAGAAAAAAAAATCCAGAAAATCACATTGTAGGATTTTTAATGAATTTATGCAAATTATGGTGGAAAATAAGTATTTAAGTTTAAGTTAAGTTTGATAATAAGATGCACTAAAAAGTTTACTTTTAAGCTAGCTAACGTTTCTGTTTTACTCAAGAGTTCACCTAAGATGAGGGAGTCAGGCAAAGTTGAGCCATCATATCTTTCTCCCACAGCTCAATTCTCAAGTCAATTTCATAGTGCCAGCCCGAGGGGATCTGACTTACCGGGAGAAGGATCTGACTTACAGAGAGAAGAATCTGACTTACCGGGAGAAGGATCTGACTTACAGAGAGAAGGATCTGACTTACAGAGAGAAGAATCTGACTTACCGGGAGAAGGATCTGACTTACGGGGAGAAGAATCTGACTTACCGGGACAAGGATCTGACTTACGGGAGAAGGATCTGACTTACAGAGAGAAGGATCTGACTTACAGAGAGAAGAATCTGACTTACCGGGAGAAGGATCTGACTTACTGGAAGAAGGATCTGACTTACAGAGAGAAGGATCTGACTTACACAGAGAAGGATCTGACTTACAGAGAGAAGAATTTGACTTACGGGGAGAAGAATCTGACTTAAAGCCTGTGCATGGTCTATCCGATATCTGCATTGGCCGAGCAGTATTTACAGTGATACAGCCTCAAGTCAGGCCATTCATACTTCTTGCACTTTGCGGAGCAGCACAGAGCTGTTGAGCAGAGCTGTTGTAAAGGAAGGAAGTTGTCAAGAAAGTGAGTTTGTGTTTATACAGGACCTTCTCGCCTCCACCTACAGTCAACCAACCATGTCAATGCAGAGCTATACGGAGCCCACGGCGATGCGGTAGAGCTAACTTGGCCTCTGCATACCTCCGTAGGCTCTTTAATTGCTTCATACCCTCCATAAGGAGCATCCAACAACATTTTCTGATCAAACATAAAGTGTCTTTCACTGGGAGAAGGATCTGAGTTACTGGAGAAGGATTTGACTTGCCAGGAGAGGGATCTGACTTACGGGAGAAGGATTTGACTTGCCGGGAGAGGGATCTGACTTACGGGAGAAGGATTTGACTTACTGGGAGAAGGATTTGACTTGCCGGGAGAATGATCTCACTTACTGGGAGAAGGATTTGACTTACTGGGAGAAGGATCTGACTTACTGGGAGAAGGATTTGACTTGCCGGGAGAGGGATCTGACTTACGGGAGAAGGATTGGACTTACGGGAGTGGGATATGACTTACGGGAGAAGGATTTGACTTACTGGGAGAAGGATTTGACTTACTGGGAGAAGGATTTGACTTACTGGGAGAAGGATTTGACTTGCCGGGAGAAGGATCTGACTAACAGGGAGAAGGATTTGACTTGCCAGGAGAGGGATCTGACTTACGGGAGAAGGATCGGACTTACGGGAGTGGGATCTGACTTACGGGAGAAGGATTTGACTTACTGGGAGAAGGATTTGACTTGCAGGGAGAATGATCTGACTTACTGGGAGAAGGATTTGACTTACTGGGAGAAGGATCTGACTTACTGGGAGAAGGATTTGACTTGCCGGGAGAATGATCTGACTTACGGGAGAAGGATCTGACTTACTGGGAGAAGGACTTGACTTACAGGAGAAGGATCTGACTTACGGGAGAAGGATCTGACTTACTGGGAGAATGATTTGACTTACTGGGAGAAGGATTTGACTTACTGGGAGAAGGATCTGACTTACTGGGAGAATGATTTGACTTACTGGGAGAAGGATTTGACTTACTGGGAGAAGGATTTGACTTGCCGGGAGAAGGATCTGACTAACAGGGAGAAGGATTTGACTTGCCAGGAGAGGGATCTGACTTACGGGAGAAGGATCGGACTTACGGGAGAGGGATCTGACTTAATGGGAGAAGGATTTGACTTACGGGAGAAGGATCTGACTTATGGGAGAGGGATCTGACTTACTGGGAGAAGGATCGGACTTACGGGAGAAGGATCTGACTTACGGGAGAAGGATCTGACTTACGGGTGAGATGTTTTTGCCCTGCAAACTGTGTGGCTCCGCAGGGGAAGGGCCACATTGATTTAAAAACGCACTCCGAGCAGCACCTGGCTGGGAGACAAAATTGATTTAGAAGCAGCTACACAGCTGAGCCTCGCTTCACAGGTCACACAGAAACAAGCAGTCACACAGTATGACAGTTGACATCTTATCACATCACCTTTCCATCTCAACTAGGCACTTTGATTTTAAAGGTTCAATGCAACCATTTGTATCTCAATATCAAATTATTTCTGGCTAACATTTAAGTACAATACTGTGATTTTTTCCCCAATTAAAATAGTCAAAATATAACAACAATAGCTTCTTAGCAAAGCTGTTTGGGAGTGGTCTGAGTGGGGAGGTGAAAACAAAATAATGTGCTGTTATTGGCAGAGAGGTTTGGAACTCTCTTTCCTATTGGTCTATTAACTAATTTACCAGGACAAAACTGTGTCCCACCAAAACAGGCTGAGATTTTAGACGGCCTTTTCAAACAGCTCTTACACTAGAGGGACATTATCATCACTGTCACAATTTCACAGTATTTTTCCAACTTCATAGTGTGGAAATATATATAAAGCAAATCAAAATAAAGTATTTGACTGCATTGGTCCTTTAATGGTACCTGGGGTTGGAAATTGAAAGCATTTTGAGAGTGGGGATTATAGAAATGAAAATATGTACCAGTGGAGGCTGCTAAAGGGAATAGCCTTCATTTCTCAGAACAAGAATAGACTGACGAGTTTCAGAAGAAAGGTCTTTGTTTCTGGCCATTATGAGCCACTGTCCTTGGTCAGCTCTCCCGCTATCTCTCTCAGAATGACCTTCTTGATCCAAATCAGTCAGGTTTCAAGACTAGTCATTCAACTGAGACTGCTCTTCTCTGTATCACGGAGGCGCTCCGCACCGCTAAAGCTAACTCTCTCTCCTCTGCTCTCATCCTTCTAGACCTATCGGCTGCCTTCGATACTGTGAACCATCAGATCCTCCTCTCCACCCTCTCCGAGTTGGGCATCTCCGGCGCGGCCCACGCTTGGATTGCGTCCTACCTGACAGATCGCTCCTACCAGGTGGCGTGGCGAGAATCTGTCTCCTCACCACGCGCTCTCACCACTGGTGTCCCCCAGGGCTCTGTTCTAGGCCCTCTCCTATTCTCGCTATACACCAAGTCACTTGGCTCTGTCATAACCTCACATGGTCTCTCCTATCATTGCTATGCAGACGACACACAATTCATCTTCTCCTTTCCCCCTTCTGATGACCAGGTGGCGAATCGCATCTCTGCATGTCTGGCAGACATATCAGTGTGGATGACGGATCACCACCTCAAGCTGCACTTCGGCAAGACGGAGCTGCTCTTCCTCCCGGGGAAGGACTGCCCGTTCCATGATCTCGCCATCACGGTTGACAACTCCATTGTGTCCTCCTCCCAGAGCGCTAAGAACCTTAGCGTGATCCTGGACAACACCCTGTCGTTCTCAACTAACATCAAGGCGGTGGCCCGTTCCTGTAGGTTCATGCTCTACAACATCCGCAGAGTACGACCCTGCCTCACACAGGAAGCGGCGCAGGTACTAATCCAGGCACTTGTCATCTCCCGTATGGATTACTGTAACTCGCTGTTGGCTGGGCTCCCTGCCTGTGCCATTAAACCCCTACAACTCATCCAGAACGCCGCAGCCCGTCTAGTGTTCAACCTTCCCAAGTTCTCTCACGTCACCCCGCTCCTCCGCTCTCTCCACTGGCTTCCAGTTGAAGCTCGCATCCGCTACAAGACCATGGTGCTTGCCTACGGAGCTGTGAGGGGAACGGCACCTCAGTACCTCCAGGCTCTGATCAGGCCCTACACCCAAATAAGGGCACTGCGTTCATCCACCTCTGGCCTGCTCGCCACCCTACCACTGAGGAAGTACAGTTCCTGCTCAGCCCAGTCAAAACTGTTCGCTGCTCTGGCTCCCCAATGGTGGAACAAACTCCCTCACGACGCCAGGACAGCGGAGTCAATCACCACCTTCCGGAGACACCTGAAACCCCACCTCTTTAAGGAATACCTAGGATAGGATAAAGTAATCCTTCTCACCCCCCCCCCCTTAAAATATTTAAATGCACTATTGTAAAGTGGCTGTTCCACTGGATGTCATAAGGTGAATGCACCAATTTGTAATTCGCTCTGGATAAGAGCGTCTGCTAAATGACTTAAATGTAAATGTAATGAGCCTGTAATCAAACCCACAAATGCTGATGCTCCAGATACTCAACTAGTTTAAAGAAGGCCAGTTTTGTTGCTTCTTTAATCAAGACAACCGTTCAGCTGTGCTAACATAATTGCAAAAGGGTTTTCTAATGATCAATTAGCCTTTTAGAATGATAAACTTGGATTAGCTAACACAACGTGCCATTGGAACACAGGAGTGATGGTTGCTGATAATGGGCCTCTGTACGCCTATGTAGATACAATAGTCATTTACAACATTAACAATGTCTACACTGTATTTCTGATCAATTTGATGTTATTTTAATGGACAAAAACAAGGACATTTCTAAGTAACCCCAATCTTTTGAATGGTAGTGTAATTGATACCATGCCACTGATTCCGCTCCAGCCATTACCACGAGCCCGTCCTCCCCAATTATGGTGCCACCAACCTCCGCTAGTATGTACAGTATGAATTCTGCTATGACAACTGATCCTATTACTCTTCTGTCAATTCACACTTTTATACTGTTGTCGTGACACATCTTTTAAAAGGAGTTAAAATTGATAGAATTAACTTTCTTTGAATCAGATGACTTTATCCTCCAGACAGGCTTCCAACACTTTACGATCTTTATTTCATGCTTGGACATTAATGCTTTAATCTAATTTTTCCAGAAAAATCCTGGTTCATTAATGTTAACCACTGCCACTTTCCCAAGTAATTTTTTTTCTTCTCATTCGACAATGCCATGTCATTTTACATGTGTTGCTACCTTGCTGAATGCCCTTGCAGTAAACTTAATCCAACAGGAAATGCTGCATATTGTAGCCAATGTCCAAGGATTTTATGTGGAGCCCTTTTTTAGGACTGAATCATGACGTATTGAAAGGAAGTCATTTGTAATAGGTTGCATGGCATGTAACAAATGCTAATTCACTACCTATGTTGATTGATGGGCTAAAACACTTTAATTAATATCAGAAAGAGAAAGGAAGGGAGACATTAGAATGAGCATTGACATATGGAACAGAACAGCGATGATGATTATAGAGTTAAAGGTTCTGCCATAGCTCTGAATAATCAAAACTGAAACAATGCTAACAATTTAACTACAGTGCCTTTATGTCCACTTCGTGAATGACAGAACTGTGTGCTGTTTGTAGTAGGTTAGATCAGGGTTAGATCAGCAATACACAGGATGAGTTGATTATTTGAATCAGCTGTGTAATGCTAGGGCAAAAAACAAAATGTGCACCCAGGGGGGGGGGGGGCCCAGGACCGAGTTTGGGACACCCTGGGCTAGATGACCTTCGACCTGTAAACAGAAAGCATGCTCACTACTACATGCAAAAGTAATGTGAGTATTTTGTATAATCATCTAGGCCTGTTAGTTACACAGACCACACAGGAACAACCTTTTGACTAGCCTACTCTCTACAAGGCGCATCAGAGGGTTGAGACATTCTGTATAGGAAATCTACTTTTCAGTGCCAGTATTCTGGCAGTATTCTCCTGAATTCTCCTTGCATTTTCCTGACCCCGATTTCTTAGTTTGCAGCTAAGATTAGGATCCCCAGAGGAATTGGCTCTGATACAGTCTGCAGCAAGGCCAACAAGGCTGGGGGTTTTCTGCACATCCCTCTGGAAGTGGAAATAGATGTCAATCAGAGACTGGCTCTAATTGTAGCTGCTTAAGGTCCTGCCCATGTCGTGGCACATTTCTCTCAAATTGTTCACCACCGACAGAAAAGGAACTATCCAGAACACTCATAAAGCAATGCCACCCGTTCTGATATCTCAATTCTTCACTTCTACTCTTTTTTTCTACTCTTTGGTGGTTTAGAGTTACAAAACTATAGTCACTGGATCCTTTTTTTCCAGCCTGAAATTACTATATGATGGCAGGCATTGAGAACTAATTAGCAGTTTTAATATTTAAAGAGAATATTGTCTGCCCTCAATTTTCCCCCTTTAACTTTTTGAGGAGATTGTTTGTGCTATGTTCACTATAATTCACAGCAAGGGTCATTTAAACTATATACCTAGACCTCTAAACTATAAAAAGACCGTGATGAATGACTGTTTCCCATTTCCGCTTACCATTTATTTTTGTAGGTTAATTATTTGTCTAATATTATAGGCATAAATGAAAGCCTTGTTTGTTTTGTTCACACCCCTGGAATAGGGAGAAAAAAAGACCCCATGGATATGGAAATTTGATTTAGATCCAGGTGATTTGAATCTTTAAGTAGTCCCCGAGCCAGGTGAGTAGTGGAAGATATGCTACTGGCTCTTATTCTTGATGAACATGATCAGTTCATGAGGTAGGATCTGAGAGAGAATGGGCACAAGTTATAATTAATCCTTCATTTCTTTCATATTGGAAGGCTTCCATCTAAAACAAGTCTCTCCATCACTTCACTATGCACTGCCATGTGCGGCAGTACATTTTAAAACACAGCCAAATGGCTGTTGAGTTTGTACACCTTAGCAACAAATGACCAGAAGCAGTTGTTTATCATGCAGGTAATAAGGCCATTACAAATGACAGAGCTGTTGATAAACCTGGGCTTCTGTTCCTGACTGTGTACTCACTGGCACACCTGGGGCCACGCAGCTGTAAAAACACTGAGAAAACAGAGGAGAAATCAATACTATATTAACTAAATTAAACTTGCACAACCACTGGTCCCTGAGCCCAAGGTGTTGAGAGAGCGAGTCTGAGAGACACAGAGCAGCCAGCAGGCTACATGTTGGGCTACTGATGACCTAATAATGATGGTGTAGAGCAGGGGTCTCCAACCCTGTTCTTGGAGAGCTACCCTCCTGTAGGTTTTCACTCCAACCCTGTTCTTGGAGAGCTACCCTCCTGTAGGTTTTCACTCCAACTCTGTTCCTAGAGAACTACCCTCCTGTAGGTTTTCACTCCAACTCTGTTCCTGGAGAACTACCCTCCTGTAGGTTTTCACTCCAACCCTGTTCCTGGAGAGCTACCCTCCTGTAGGTTTTCACTCCAACTCTGTTCCTGGAGAACTACCCTCCTGTAGGTTTTCACTCCAACCCTGTTCCTGGAGAGCTACCCTCCTGTAGGTTTTCACTCCAACTCTGTTCCCGGAGAGCTACCCTCCTGTAGGTTTTCACTCCAACCACAGTTGTAACTAACCTGATTCACTTTATCAACCACTATATTATTAGAATCAGGTGTGCTAGATTAAGGTTGGAGTGAAAATCTACAGGACGGTTACTCTCCAGGAACAGGGTTGAAGAGCCCTGGTATAGAGGCTCTATAATTTGTCATTCTATTGTTACTCAAAATAAAGCAAAAAACATGTATAAGACTATTTGTGAATTATTAGCTATTGTGCCCTTCATTGATAAGATATTTGTGCATGGCAATGTTTCAAGGAATGAATGATAACATACCATGATGTATTTAATGTAATTCATCATGTTTAACTGAACGTTTGGTTTCATGCATATTTAAATTAAGCTGCGGCAGATGGGATAGCTCAAGATAGAAGAAAAACAAAGGATGTTGTTTACTCTCCTGTCTATAGGGAGAAACAGAATGGTGGACAGGAAGTTGATCATACAATTCTAATGACAGAAGATCATTTTGGCTACTCCATTTTTGATCAATATGACATACCTAAAATATACATTTAATAAAATTCTTTTTTTTGGTGTATTTTCATCAAAATATCAGCTTCAAATCATAACATTTTGTAATTACCCCTGATTTTTACCATTGAATATCGTGTTACAATAACCTTGAAGCCTGTTACTATTAACCCTGTGAGAAATACAAGAGCAACATTTTACTTCCACCACTTTCGGTTGAATTGTACACAACTTGTATGTCCTAGAAACTCCTTTACAGTCTGTAAAGGCAGATAAGATACTGCATGTACTGTATGTTGTTTATAGAAAAAAATGATGAATCTACCTCAAATATTATTTTCATACTAAGCAAAAGCCTAAAACAGTTACTTTGTTCCCCGGTCTCCCCTACGTCTGATTTCTTCGGTACTGAGATTTGAACCCCAAGCCCTCTCCTCACAATTTATTACTGAAACAATAAAAGCTAAGCATACACTGTAGATAATGTAAATACAGTCAAGTATGTATATCCCCTTTCTTGCACCACGCCTACCCAATGATAATTCATCAACATCAATAAGGAAACACTAGTTGTGTTCACTTTGATTTTATTCATGAGAAATTTCCAAGGCACAACTATTTTTCTAAATATACATTCATTAGTAACGGGTTCTACCTCATTCTAACTTTTTTCCTGATATTTGTCCATTTGAAAACATTGTCCAACCTACATTGGAACTTGATAAATGACTAATTTAATGTAATGACAAATGGTGCAGAAACTGCTTTAGTTAGGAACACATGGGAGGTATTGCTTTTTAATTTGATTTATTACATTTTTCTCTGAGCATATGTGAGAACCAAAATTATACAAATGTGCGAGCGGGTTCCCACCCCACACACACACACCACACGCAGAGGCAACACATACGTTCCTACCCTGCACACACTCACAGATAGACACATTTGTGAATAAACACATCCATGTGAAAAGGATGAAATGCTTCAGTCATGATTACAATCCCTTCAAAAATCTTTACCATATCCAGAGATGACCACCTTCTACCACAATCAAGAAACCAGGAGACTTCAGAGGAAGAGATAAAACAAAGTGAATCACTCTGCCCCTCAGACCCGATGCCTAGGCAGAAACACCACTACAGCACTTTTCCCTCTGTTGTGTAGACCAGCATCCAGGTGTGTGCCTTGGCCTATGAAAACATTTCCCCCAACACACTTGCTCTCATGCTGCACTTTAAGTATAACTACTAGTCAGCTTAATTTTCTCCAGAGAGATAAGGAATTGGTTGGCCAATTGAATAGCTATTTGAAAGACAGTCTCTGTCAAGCCTGAAAGCACGAGGAACTGATAAGCTGACCAATGGAAAAAAGGAGAGAAAATGTGACAGGAGCTGACAGAAAAAACTCACATTCAACACACAGGCGTACACATACACAGCCACACAACTCCCACCTCTCCCTGCTTTCCTGTGCCTTTGATAGGGAGGCACTAGAAAACAGTGAGGGGGCTTGAAACAAGCTGCACAGTAATATTTTTTAAAAGAGCACCCGTTAATTTTGATCTGCAGACCTTTATGCAAATGAGCTAGTAGATACAGGTCCCAGCAGAGAATGTGTTGCTTTATTCTTTGTTCTGTTTTTTGTTGTTGTTGCTGTTGATAAATCTAAATGAACTTTTCACACTCCCTCTGAAACCCTGCTGCAGAAAAGGATAGCTAAACCCCTCTGCCTCCAGCAGAGAGAGAGAGTGTGTGTGTGTGTGTGTGTGTGTGTGTGTGTGTGTGTGTGTGTGTGTGTGTGTGTGTGTGTGTGTGTGTGTGTGTGTGTGTGTGTGTGTGTGTGTGTGTGTGTGTGTGTGTGTGTGTGTGTGTGTGTGTGTGTGTGTGTGTGTGTGTGTGTGTGTGTGTGTGTGTGTGTGTGTGTGCAGATAAACAGCTGGCCATAGTGAAAAGCCTGTACCACTAACAAGGGAGTCACTGTACATAATGACCCTGAAAAAGAATGCAACATAATGTGTGAGTCTCAAAAATGTCACAGAATACTGCCTCTCTACCAGTTAGTTGAACACTGACTATACAGTATAGCATGATTTGGCATTACAGTGTGACAGTGAGCTGGATGCAATTATCGGCTACTCTGATCAAAGTTAGTCTCCCCCATTGTTACACAATTAATTTCCAAAATCATGCACTTCCCCTAGTTGCTAGATTCTAGCTCCCAATGTGAAAAAAACTGCTGTATTTCAGGATAAAAGGTGACTCTATCTTCCACCCCCCAATGTGAGGTAACAGGTATGAAAAATGTAGATATCTGCAGGACGAGTGGACAAAGATAATGGGTTTAATGTGGATCAGGTGTACTTCTCGACATTCATTTAGCTCAACATTCCTTTTAGGTTCACTGCTCCCCCGGCCAAGAATCTATTTAGGCATTTCAACCACAAACTTCTTGTACTGTGAAAAAAGAAAGATCTTAGCTTCGCTGAGACCTAGCCTTGCATAAACTCTCAAAGTGGTGCCACATTTTAACCTATTGTTATTCCATTTATGAAGAAAAATGTGCATTTCAGAGAGTCAGTCCAGTTTTTGTTGGTTAATACAGTACATTTGAAATGTAAATGTGAACAAAGGTCCCAATGTAAATGTGCTCTTTTCATGATTGGTTGAGGGAGTTTAGGCCCTTTAAGAATCATACCCTTCCCACTCATATTGAATTGGATGACTTATGTATTTATGTAAGTGTGCTGTTCAAATGTCACCCTATCGAATAATCAGTTGGAGAAACTATGTGGAACATAACAACCATATTAAAGATCACCATGCTGAACGACAGTGATTATGCATTTTTACAGCTTTTTCTAAGTTCACTGAAAACCTGAGTGTGCAATATTTGTGAGCGCATGGGTAATTGTGACCCATAACCACTCATAATTACCCTACGTCATTTGGTAATTTTCTGTGGGGTTCAGTAATCCCTATTTCATCTGGTAGAGAATAAGGAAAGTATTTTTTTCAAACATGTGTGTGTGTGCGTGTGTGGAGGGGGGGATACTGTAATAGATGGAAGGAAATGCACGAGGCAAAGGAGGGGCGGTGACTACAGGCTTTACAGTTTTTTCCAACTGCTTACACACAAAAAAAAATCATGTCACACCATTTTTGAAACCTCTCACTCAAAGTGCAAAACTACACACCAAATATCCAAAACCATAAGCTATTTCTCAGCCTTTGACTCAGTTGTCAATTGCATAAAACACTTTTTTCAAAACACTACACACAATTTTCTACCTAAAACACAAAAATCTAACAGGAAGTTTCCTTTTCCAAACACAACCAATCAAAATGCTACACTTATTCACCAAGTCACACACACACTCCTCACATGTGCAAACACTAATAGCTTAACTGATCACTAACCAATCACTGCTTTACTGTAGTATAGGCCTATAAATAGGTCAAAGGTCAGATTACCTGTTTTGAACAATGGATGCCAACAATGGACAGAGAGCAAGAGGAGTAGGAGGGAGAGGAAGCGGAAGAAGAGGACGAGGGCAAAGAAGAGAAGGAAGGTGAGCCATCTCTGATTAGATTAGGGCAACACGGTTTGACCATGAGAGAGGCTGGACTGAGAGTCGATTTACAGTGGCGTCCATAATTCGAACTTTCAGAAATGAGAACAGGTATGCAACTATCTAATGACTATTTTAGCATTACAGTAATGTACTGTAAAATACGTATGACTGCATAGTATTGCATAAACATTTCTAACTAAGCCATCCATTTACTGCACTGCATTGAATTAATGAGGTTGGTTATCATGATGTACTACATTTTTTTGTACATTGTTTACAGTTCCTATGCTGAACACATACTGTGTTTGAATTCTGTACGGAGTGGAAAGGCAAAGACATCATGGAGGACGAGAACGCTTGTTTACAGATGTACAAGAGACTGCAATTATAAATATGGTTTTGACCAACAATGCAATTGGGATTTGAGAGATAAGAGAGCATAGCTTGAATAATGACACCATATTTAACAACATCAATGCTGTAAGCCTGTCGACCATACAACGCATCCTCCAACGGCACCGAGTGACGATGAAACAACTTTACAAGGTGCCATTTGAGAGAAACTCTGAACGAGTCAAGAATATGCGACATGACTTTGTAGAGGTATGTATGCAACACTACTTCCAGTACTTCAGACATACCATATTTACTCATCTGTATATCCTTTTGTCTGTCACAGAGAGTATTGGAGCTGGATGCCCATGTAATTCGCCATGAATTTATTTATGTGAATGAGGTTGGCTTCAACCTCACCAAAACCAGGCGCCGCGGAATAAATGTAATAGGACAGAGGGCAATTACCAATGTCCCTGGACAGCGTGGGGGTAATATAACTGTGTGCTGCCATCACTCAAAACGGGGTCCTCCATCACAATGCCACACTGGGTCCGTACAACACCGGCCATATGCTCACTTCTCTGGATACAATTTACACAATGCTTGTCCCTGATCCAGATCAGGAGCCTGCTAGATTTGTGGTTTTATGGGAAATGTTAGTTTTCACCGGGCTGTTCTGGTCCAAAACTGGTTTGCCACCCATCCACAATTTGTAGTTTTGTACCTACCCCGATATTCACCTTTTCTAAAGCCCATAGAGGAATTCTTCTCAGCCTGGCACGGGAAAGTGTATGATCGCCAACCCTATGCCCGCATGCCGCTTCTCCAGGCAATGGAGGACGCATCTGGGGTCATAGAGGTCGCCTCTGTCCAAGGTTGGATACGCCATGCTAGGAGATACTTCCCTCGATGTTTGGCAAGAGAAAACGTATCTTGTGATGTGGACGAAGTATTGTGGCCAGACCCAGGCCGGAGAAGATATGAAGCATAGCTTAGCAGCCCCCTCCCCCCTACCAATTCCCAGACTACCCCCCCGGGACCCCACACACAATTCTGTTCTTTACTGTATTCTAAAGAATATACTTTTGGTTTACATATGTTTATGGTTTTGTTGTATGCTACTGTATACAACAGTAATGTTTGGCCTAATAAATATTTTCTGTTTCTACCCTGCATTGGTGTACTTGTTACCCCTCTCAGCAGATGACTTTCACTGTAGAACATTGTATTGAAATGTAGATATAAGCCAATGAAAGACCAAATAGCTTTAGATTTAGAACAACAGCGTTTACATGGTATATCCAAAAATGTACTATTATGAAAGCAGTGTTTGCCATTTGATGCAAATGCTTCATTCTGACATGTGTTTATGGCATTTTGAATGCAGTGTTACATTTTGAAGGAGATGTGAGGCATTTTGCATTTTTTGTGTGCAGTTTTTGGGAATTGTGTGTAGAGTTTTGAAAAAAGGAGACAGTTTTGAAAAATGTGTGTAAGCAGTTGGAAAAAACTATAATGCAGTCCCCATCAGAAGGAGAGATTGTGACCCAGACTAAAATGGTTTTCTATTAATTCTGTGTCAGAGTTCATTTTCTCCTCAGTATGTTTAACACCAGAATGCAAATGATTCACATTCACTATATGCAGTAACCTCTACATTTGTGCGTGTGTGTCTGTGTGTGTGTGCCAGTGGTGGCTCCTTAGAGGAGGAAGGGGATGACCATCTTCCTCAGTGAATTTCATTTAAAAAATTACAAATTGTAAAACGTTAGATAAAACTATACAAAATATATTCACATGTGACCAAATATTTGATTAAAACATACTGTTTTACAATGAAGGTCTGCAGTAGCCTCAACAGCACTCTGTGGGGTAGCACCATATTGTGTAGCTGGAGGACAGCTAACTTCCGTCCTCCTCTTGGTACATTGACTTCAATAGAAAACCTAGGAGGCTCTTGGTTCTCACCCCCTTCCAAAGACATACACAGTAATTATGACAGCTTCCGTAGGACGTACTCCAACCTATCAGAGCTCTCATGAACTGACATGTTGACCACCCAATCAAAGGATCAGAGAATTAATCTAGTACTGAAAGCATAAGCTACAGCTAGCTAGCACTGCAGTGCACAACATGTGAGTAGATGACTTGGAGACAAAGACAATAGTTGAACAGTGTTCAACAAATTAAAAGAAGCAAGAGAGAAAGAGAAATGCATTTTCTATTTTTTATTTTCAGTTTTGTTTACTGAGCTAGCCAATGCAGCTTTCTAGTTTAGCTACTCAAACACCAGGCTCAAACAGAGGGATGCTATGTTAGCTAGCTGGCTATGACTATCCAACACAACACTGGAACTATTCCAAGTCAAGGTATTCTTTTGGTGTTATTCATTTATTGCCACTGGGGCCCGCCAGTGTAACTGCTTACTGACTGTACACTAACGTTACTACATGATTGTAGCGGGTTTACAAATGCATTAGTTCTATTAGCTATGTTGACTAGGAAATGACTTTAGCTAATATGGGGACAATGGCGTAGGCTGCGTCTAGCAGTTGTGACATGGTTTGGCTTGGAAAGTTTTTTTTTTTTAACCTGTTCACATACAGCTGATGTGTTGTTCATTGAAGTCCACCAACGAAGGAAAAAGATGAGAGGAAGCAGACAAAACAGGGATAAAAATACGAAAATTAATAACTCATTTGCAACTGTTGGACTAATGATTACACTCTAGATAAGCTAGATGCAGGCAAGAGTGTGCAAGGCATTATTGAATGTGTCACTATTTGTCCATATGTCACTGCCTGTCATCTCAAATTATTGTTTCGTCCTGTGTGCACCTGCATTGTAAACTTTCACTCGTTGGCTAGGTTGTAGAAACCTCATGATAGGTATATGGAACATTTGAGTATCATGTAGTAGCCTAAATCTATCACTGTTACATTGAACTGGGTGAATGGAATATTAATAGTCATCCAACATGCTGTAATAGAAATAAGGCCATGCTCATTAACAAAACAAATGTCCTCCCTCATCATAAACGGCACTGAACACCACGTGTGTGTGTGTGTGTGTGTGTGTGTGTGTGTAGGTCTAAACTGTATGTACATTGTAAGGCATTTGCCTATGGTGCTGACGGTTGCATGTTTGAATCCAGTGATAAAAAGTTGTTTTGGAGATTTTGGTTTTAAGCCTATCCAAACCTTAACCCTTCAGAGTTAATGCCTAAACTTAACCCTAACCTTAATTACAGGATCGGTGGGTCCCCAACGGGACGGTTGAGGTAACGTAGGCTAATGCGATTAATGTGAGGTTGTAAGTAAGAAGAACATTTTCTAAGCACGTAGACATATCTGATATTGGCAGAAAGCTTAAATTCTTGTTAATCTAACTGTACTGTCCAATTTACAGTAGCTGTTACAGTGAAAGAATACCATGCTATTGTTTGAAGAGAGTGCACAGTTATGAACTTGAAAAGTTATTAATAAACCAGTTAGGCACATTTGGGCATTCTTGATACAAAATGCAATGGTTCATTAGATCAGTCTAAAACTTTGCACATACATTGCTGCCATCTAGTGGCCAAAATCTAAACTGCACCTGGGCTGGAATAATACATTATGGCCTTTGTCTTGCATTTCAAACATGATGGTACAACAAAAATACAAAAAGCACATGTTTTTTTTCTTTGCATTATCTTTTACCAGATCTAATGTGTTATATTCTCCCATATTCCTTTCACATTTCCACAAACGTCAAAGTGTTACCTTCGAAATAGTCTCAAGAATATGCATATCCTTGCTTCAGGTCCTGAGCTACAGGCAGTTAGATGTCATTTTCGGCGAATATTGAAAAAAAGGGGCGGATCCTTAAGAGCATCCTTTAAAAAAGATCCGTAAAAAAAAGTGGAGTTAATCCCTCAAATCAACCTCAACCACCCTCAAAATTGTATGTTTGAAACAACTTTGAAGTTTGTTGGTTGAGGAACATGGATGAACGTCTAATTCTGACGTGAGATCGTGAGAGCTTGTTGGGTTGTAGGTACGTTAAGGAGCGTGCACAGACACTTCCATATACAGTATGGCGTGCAAGCCCCATAGGTGTGGAAGGTCAGTCATTGCTAGCACCATGAAGTAAATAGCCAAACTTACCTTTCTGCCTTCTCGTTATTGACTTGTGCTTTCACCATGGCACAGCCATAATAGTTTAATTCCTCATCTTTTCATCATATTCCTAGCTAAATGTTTATCATTGAGTTAGTGACAAAACTAAACACTAAGTCAGAATGAATCCATCAGGTGCTATTTCAGACTATTCTATTCTATTGTATATGTGCCAAACTTCTACCACACTATAAATTCAGATTTTTTTTTTACAATCCTTCTCTCCTTTAGGATGTTGATACATTTCAATGACAAAACCAGTATGTCAGTTACACTTTCTGACTGGCAGTCAGCCATTTACAAAGCATCCATTCCATACACCCTTTCACCCCAAAAATATTTTTGTCAGCGACTCCTGTTTTATTTCAATACAAATCTTTTCCCAGTGAAAACAAGGACATGTGCAGCTCCATATAACCAGGTTGCGGCTGAGGAAAAATAAGGATATCTGTCAACCTATCTATCTGTGGACAGAACATGTTTTTAGGCATCCAGATGGCCAGTCAAGAGGATCTCCCAGCTGAGCCCTCAGGAATGACAATGACATGCTGAGAGACTGACAGCCAATGTTACCAGCACCAGATCCAGGATGCCACAAGAACATGGACAAGGTCCTGTTCCGGCTGAAAATAAAGACACGGACAATAATTACGCAAAAGTTGCACTAACTACAGACCTACACTATGTTTCCTGATATTTATAAATCACAAATACTCACAAAAGATAGTCAATATGAACACATCTTGTGAATGCATGGGTGAGAACAGGACACTGTCATGACATTTATATAATGACATTTGCATCGGTCAGATCCCAGCAGGTAGGTGACCGCCATGCCATCTTCGGGTTATTATGATCCTTTAGTATGGCCACCTTTCACAAACGCATTTCCACCCCTGTGACGGGATCAGGGAAGATCACAGGTGAGCATCACAGTGCTAGGCTATACACTGTCAGGTAAGGCTCCACCTTGCCACTTGTTGAACACCAGCTGTCCCCCAGAGGATGGAGTGTTTGTTGAGGGGTGATACCAGGGTTATATCTGGGACCATGGGGCTTTTTCTCCTGTCAGGTAATGAAAAGATAAGCGCCAAACCAAGGCCCCTGCTGTGGGCAATACAATCCCTTTGTGAATTCACCCAGCACTTCTGCTGCATGATAGATAGGCACCTCACCCAGGAGAGAAAAATACATAGAAATAAAAATGTCTACCCACCCTCACTGAACATGTTGGTCTCAATAGAAACTGCTGGTGTAGTTGCCTATATACCCCTGAAAGGACTATTGGCTACTGTGTTCACACCCCAAACATCTCCAACTACTGCATGAGAGTGGCTGCTGTGTAGACGACCCTCCAAACCTCTCCAACTACAGCAGAAGACGTGGACAGCTGAAGATCTCTCCCCCTCCACCCACCCCCTCTGTTCTACCCTTCATGTGGCCAACTGAACTGCCATCATACACAATGTCCAGTTGGCTTCTGCATAATTAGTAAGACCCGTTTCAATCAAGAGGAATTCACTTTTACAGAGACAAAACTGAAATGTCTGAATTTTAATAGCTTGTTATATCTATCATTAGTGGGGCATTTAAATGCTGGTCAAAGCTGGATTAATAGGAATACTGGATAAAACACTTCTACACTGTCATACTTGTTAAGCTAGATGTTAACAAGAAATTAATGTCAACCATTTATTCATAACCAGAACATGCAATCACGATCTGCATTCACTCAGCAAAGACAGCAAAGACCAAATAAAAAACATGTCATGATTTCCAACATTCAGGCCTGCATGAATGCTACCCATAGGATGATATAGCAGTGTTCAATCTAAGAGAGCATCCCAGAGAGACATTACTGTGAAGGTACGTAATTGTGCTCTCACACCAGCACTACTCTGTTATTTTCCTGTCTTTATCATGTTTCATTTCCTTCTCTGCTTAACACCTAACAGGCTAGGAGATGTGTCTCGTTACAAATGATAGTTTGGACAGGCAGAAATGCTACTTACAAGGCCTTTCAGGATGTTCTCTTATACCTGTTAGAGAGCCAAATGTCAAGTAAGCACATCAGCATTGTTCATTTCTTCCTTCCTGAGGGGGACAGAAGGGAGACCAGACGACACAAGAGCCTTACTCATGAGACTCTTAAGCTTCGATAAAAGTGCTACAACATTTTCACACACCGAATACTCCAGAAAATAAATAACCCATAATAGTCAATCCAAAAGTGTTGAACTACTAATTGAACAAATGGGCTCGTTGCTTTTTTCAGCATGTTTCACTGTTATATATCAATTGGATCAATGTCTTTCATGACAATAAGACGACACACATTAGCATTTGTGACATAACTCTACAGACTAAATAATGTAACACAAGCTGTTAAAAGACGACAGGGCTATTTGAGTACAATTCTGAACAGAGCTGTGAAACATGCCCCATGAACATGTTTCTGCTGTTACACAAGAAAGCAAACAAATGAAGACATCGAACAGCAGCTTTGCCCACAGTAACCAAGTGGCAGCGTTAGTGACCCCAATTTCTTTGCATAATGATTCGAAAGCTCCTTCTCTGTGGGAGGGTTTACTGCAATAAATGGTTGCTTGTCCTGAATAGCGTATCTTCCTCCTACATTCCACTAGCTACAACAGAGCAGTCATAGGAACACTTTCACTCTCTTCCTTTCAAGGAATCGGAAGAAGATCACCACCAGGGCTGTCAACACTTTTGAAAGGTTGTGTGGATTTGTGGAATCACCTTTCTCTGCAACCCCTGTCTCAGTCCTAGTGGATCTGAATGGGCCCTGGTCATCAGACCATAACACAGGTGACAACCTGATGACATCTCTGATATGTCATGGCAACACCTGGTTAAAACCGTAGGTCACACTTTATTTGGATAGTCTGGAGGGTCCATGTGTAGATGCTCTACAGATGGTCATACTATCAACAAACTATCTGTTGATAAGCAACTGCTTGCTAAGTTTACGGTTAGGGTTAGGTTTTGAATAAGGGTTAGGCTAAGACTTAAGATCTAGGGTTAGGGTAAGGGTTAGTAGATAGTTAGTTGAAATGTTACTGTATATAGTCTGTAGAGCATCTACAGATGGACTATCCAAATAAAGTGTTACCAAACCGTATTGCTGAAGAAAATAATGGGCAGGGCTTCTCATTGACAAACCACTTCTCTGGTCTAGACACACTGATAACAGAAGGTTGACAAAAAATCTCAAAGAACATTCTTGACCGCATTTTCAGCTTTCTTCATGTGAAAGTGTGTGCAGCATGTAGTCTAGTCTGTCCTTCAACTGTATCCTGTCATTACAATCAACATAGTACATGTAGAATATGAATTATAACAGGCAACTAACTGCATTTTGGGAAGTGGTGCAAATTGTTCGTAGTCATCCGGACTGTTGCTATGGTACAATAGTGAAGTGTATGCTACACGGGTGCAGGATGAGACCAACTTGAATGAGTACACTTCTATTTGTAGTCCAATTCACCATAACCTGTAGGTGCTCAGTGCCACATAAGGTCACATCTATTTTTGGAATTCTATTAAATTCGACTTTTAAGGCAGAGAAAATGTGGTATCTCACATTTGCTGAAATATAGTCATACTGTGTGAACTAAATAGTATTATGCTCTCCTGCTGAAAATGCACAAAAAAAGGCATCTCCATACAGATGGAATATCACATTGCACAAGGTTGTAGCATTCTCCCACAAAATAAACACAGCAATAATAATATGTGTACTCATTGACATACAAAATAAAATGTATTACAAGGACAGAATGTTTTCCCTGTTTTCCTCTAAGGTCAGTCCTATTTTATTCTGAAGATATGAGAATCTGGTCTTACACAAAGAGGAAATAGCCACCTGCAGCCCCTATCTAAATGGAGCCCTTTACCCTGCACCCTCCACTCGTTGCTATAGTAATGTTCCTTGACAATTTAGATCAAATGCTAAGGAGGTGCACTAGTTGTTTGTGTAATGCAAACAGAGCTCCATTCTGTGGTGGGAGAAAAGACCATGCACTTTGCTTTTGTAAATCCTATATCTAAATTAGATGCACAGTCGAGCCTACATATGAGTGCTTAAGAGTTATCCGATCTCTCTGTAGGCTTCAATGGAGTCCATTTTGAAGTAGAAAAAAAATCCCTGTGAAAATAAATTGCTCTGTCTGAAGATGGAACTGGCTGACACTGGGCACAGCGGGGCCCACAGGTTAATCAGGAGAGCAGGGTAAGAGGGCGAGAGAGAGAGAGAGAGAGAGAGAGAGAGAGAGAGAGAGAGAGAGAGAGAGAGAGAGAGAGAGAGAGAGAGAGAGAGAGAGAGAGAGAAGAGAGAAAGAGAGAAAGAGAGGGGGAGAGAGAAAGAGAGGGAGAGAGAGAGAGAGAGAGAGAGAGAGAGAGAGAGAGAGAGAGAGAGAGAGAGAGAGAGAGAGAGAGAGAAAGTGGGATCTCAGAGTGGCTACAAGGACAGAGGCATTTTCCTGCTGCTGCTACATAGACCACTGCTTTCCCATTCAACCAAAAACCTCTCAAATGTCAAAGCCATGCAGATCTTCAAGGGGGATTTCGCAGAAATTAAAACTATTAGTTGGTCCATAACCATTACATAAAATAAGACAATAATTGGTTTCCAACACAGTGACACTTAATGTGTAAAAACAGTTTATAAGAATGTCTGTGAGTCTGAGACATACCTGTATTTACTAGCCTAGACAACTGAGACTTATATATTATAGTGGCTTCCTATTCAGAGCTTAATCTTGGGCTTCCATGACAGTGCTGTGACCGGTTTAATGCTACCTCACGCCATCTGCAGACATCAATGCAAAGACATTACTTGTATTTTACTGCCCTCCAGAGTCTGTACTTGGAAACTACAAGTTCATCAAAACGGGGTAAAAACTCACCACAGTTCATTAACTTGACCTCTTAATAGAGCTAGACGGGAGAGTCTATAGACCAGGGCCCATATCCACAAAGCCTCTCAGAGTATGAATGCAGATCGCCTTTTAGATCACAACGAATAAGACTATATGGACAGATGGGGACCTGATCCTAGATCAGCACTTCTACTCTGAGACGCTTTGTGGATACAGGCCCAGGGCAGTGTTTCCCAAACCATGGATCTGAACGCATTAGCCAGATGCACTTGCAACATATTCCTATTGGGTCATATTCAGACTGGATTGTATCTACAGAAAAAACATAGTTTCATTCATTTTAGTGGTTCAAAAAATGTAAAAAGGTTTTAGGTGGGCAACAGAACAAAAAGCAAACACTAATGGCCCAATACAGCATATTCTGCTGTAATATCAATCAATCAACCAATGAAATGTACTTAAAAATATTTTTTTTACAATACCAGAAAGTGGCAGCAATGGCCAGTTCTCTCCCACAGTGACAGGTGGGTTGACTCCAAAAACCTCTAAAATGTGTTTTGTGCAAGTTTGTCTCTATTCTAAATAGAAAAAAATATGATAACGTGTAATGGCAACACATTGTCTAAGGTTATGATATTGGGAGACTATTGGCACGAGTGCATTGTCCATGCATCACCGCTATTCAATATTTTCATCATTGGGTGAGTTGGTACGTGCCACTGGGAAAGATTTTTTAGGACTATACGTAGGATTGCATGAAAGGCATTTATAAAATGGCCATTTTTTTACCGGACCCTACAAAAGAAATGGCCTTATATGCCTAAATCCTAAAAATAGTGTACCTCTAATCTACTCTATTCTATTACGCAAATGCGATGATAGTTCATGTAAAAGAACAAACGGCAGAGTCTGGTAGATTAATCATTCATTTAGAAGTGTTTGTCTTTTTGTTCACGGAAGCAAACCCTGGTCGCTGACTAGAAAGACAATCATCCTACCCATCGCAGCAACAGGGTTAATTAACCTCTACAGAATCGGTGTCCCCCCCCGTGCGACGGTTGAGCTAACGTAGGCTAATGTGATTAGCATGAGGTTGTAAGCAACAACAAAATATCCCACAACATAGACATATCTGATATAGCCAGTTAATTTAACTACACTGTCCAATTTACAGTAGCTATTACAGTGAAAGAATACCATGCTATTGTTTGAGGAGAGTGCACAGTTATGAACATGAAAATGTATTAATAAACCAATTAGGCACATTTGGGCAGTCTTGTTACAACATTTTGAACAGATATGCAATGGTTCATTGGATCAGTCTAAAACGTTGCACATACACTGCTAGACCAGAAACAGCTGTTTCCTCTCTCCCATGAGTGTGACAGATATTATGGAGGAATCAGCTCACACAGGAAAGGCATGCTCACATGGGAAAAGCAGGCTCGCGTAAGAGAGGAAATGCCCACCTACACAGACAGGAACCTTGACCATTTTTTAAAATGGTAAACGGTTCGAGTAAACTCTCTTATTTATCTACCATCTTTGTTATTAAAATAACATGATTTAGTTTGCAAATCGTTATGCTCGATTGGTCAACATCAAACTGGAAGCCTAATTCACAGTGCGCTTTCCTCCTCAAATGTGATGAATAAATGTTGAATGAATGGGATGCGCAAGGTTTGTAAATTGCCCTTTTAAACGTAAAAGCAACAGTTGTACTGTATAATGAATCAGCAGCCTATATGATTTGATTATCCTCTGAGTTTCTCTGACCAGCATATCTTCTCATTTGTTAGTAATGTATGAAATTAGTTGGTTTATAGGTTATTATTCAAACATGATCAACCTACAGTATGAGCTTCTTAGGATATTTGATATTCTTTTCCCATGCATCGATTGTGATCTTGCTATGTAAGCTAAAATAAATGGACATGTTCCTATGTTGGACATCTGTGATCAGATAGTGTTCCAATATTTGTGATATAAAGGCTATAAGGTAAACAATAATCACCTGATAAAATATACACACTGAAACAAAACCAATACATTTACTGCCTTGTTACATTATTAAACCACCAAGTAACTGGCTTGCAAGACCCATTGAATCATAAAAATGACCAATTCAGAAGGAAGAACATCTTGACGATATTATGAAGGAGGTTAATAATAAGACCATAGTTTTAAAAAGGCTGTGACCTTCTGGTCATTCCTATGATTTGGACACATGCAGCACCCTGTTCAATATTGATGGCTGTTTTTTAACATCTGACTGAGACCTATACAATAAGTCAAATGGGGTCATCATCCATCACAGAAACACAAAAAGTGATTTATCAAATCTACCACCATTGCAGCAGTGCCCACCTTTCCAAAAATGGGTGTGGAGGAATCTAGAGTCCCCGTCCCACACTTATTAAAAGCCAGGTCTTGGAAATATTCAATTTGACTTTGAATTATAGGCAAGATGCAGATATTGAAATGCCTTATGGGTCAGTTGTATTCAGCCAAGAGGAGGGGGAAGCTTTCGTAATGCCAATTAAAACGTAATTGGTCTGCTGGATTGTGAGCAACTGGAACCCTGACCATGCCAGGGTGAGCTATGAATTGGTCAAACACATTGATATACACACCTATGGAAAAACCTTTAGAGAACACATCAGTGATCAATACTTCCTGAATACAATTTCCAGTTGTAAATTCTATCTGTCATTTGAGAACTCAATTCACGAATTACATCACTGAAAAGCTGTACAACCCACTAGCTGCTGGATCTGAAGCAATTGCTCTTAGGCCAATGAGAACTCTGTGCCTAGAGATGACTTTATACATGTGGATAATTTCCTCTCCCCCAAAGAGCAAGCTAACCAACTCACACTGTTTACATTCAGACGAAGAAATGAATCTGCAGTATTCTGACTGGCGCAGACATTTCAATGTAAAGAGGTCCCATTTCTGTGCGAACACACATGTCGTGCCTACGATTAAAAATGTTTGTAATAACCTTGACCCTTGGTTTTAGGGTTGATAGCTCATTTCCTTCTGCAATGTTGTGGTTCAACCAATGTTATGGTAGCTCATGAAACATAGCCTGATCTCTTGTCTGAAAACCAGGACACCTAATTTTGGAGTATAATGTATATAAGGAGATAATTCCCCTCCTTGTAATTTATGTAGGCTACAGCATTGCATATTAGGATGAAATCATACAATTTCATGTTTTTCAATAAGCCAATTTGTTTGTAGGCTGATTTCCAGTGAGTAATTTACAACAATGATACTCAAACCATTTGTAGCTAGCTTGCATTTCCTGCTCTCAAGCAGTTGAAATTAGGCTATTATAATAATAACAGGCTAATATGTGTGAATCAGTGAAATTGTTGTGTTTGTTCGCTGTTTTCCCAAAAATGTGACGTGCATGTGCCAGATGATGATGATGATTAATTGAATTATGTGACGTCACACGGGAGGACGGAGGCGAAGTTACGGGAAAAATGGGTGGGAAAAATCATGGTGCTTTTTGGACTCTCGGGCTTTCCGTATTACGCTGCTGTTATGTTGACGTGTGAATTTGTGAATCACTACTAGCTCACGTTATTGTACTTTGCACAACATGGTTTAGCTAGTAGCAAGAAATATAGCCATAGAGTTGAAGATTATCGCTCATGCAAACCTGTAGTGGAATCGTTTTAGAAACCCACCAATACGATGGCAGCCGCCTGGGAAGAAATCAGACGTCTGGCAGCGGATTTCCAGAGAGCACAGTTTGCTGACACAGTGCAGAGGTAGCGAAAGCCAGCTGGCTATTCCAAAATAGCTAACGATACTCAAGTCGTTAGCTAGCTTCTCTGAACTTTATAGTCAGATGTAACTAGTAAGTTAGATAGCTAGATAACTTACTTGTTGACTGTTTATGTCTGGGCAGTCATAGAATTACCGTTACAGTCCAAGTTGGCTAACTTGAGCTAACGTGTGGTGGGCTGAACCAGCAGGACAGCTAACGTTAGCTGGCAATTTCTTTTTTAGTATAACAAATACAACATACTTAAAAAATAAACTGTGCCTATGGGCTTCCTGCAGACGTTTTTAGCGGGACTAATATTGTATTACCTAACTGTCAACTAGAGTCTGTTAGGTAATGAACCCCTGGCCTTCTATAGGAAACAGCTGCTAAATCTACCCATTTGAGATAGTAACGTTATTTGTCACATGCATCGAATACAGCTGGTGAAGACTTTACTGTGAAATGCTTGCATACAAGTCCTTCGCGACGATGCAAAGTTACAAATAAAATAGTAACACGAGGAATAAAATACACAAGAATGGAGCTTTACAGGAAGTACTAGTACGAGATCAATTTGCAGTTACTAGGTATGATGTAGACACTAATGTACTAGTCCTCTTGCTCAGTTGTGCCTCAGGGACTCCCACTCCTCTTTCTATTCTGGTTAGAGCCATTTTGCGCTGTTCTGTGAAGGGAGTAGTACACAGCGTTGTACGAGATCTTCAGTTTCTTGGCAATCTCTCGCATGGAATAGCCTTCATTTCTCAGAACGAGAATAGACTGACGAGTTTTAGAAGAAAGTACTTTGTTTCTGGCCATTTTGAGCCTGTAATCAGACCCACAAGTGCTGATGCTCCAGATACTCAACTAGTCTAAAGGCCAGTTTTAATGCTTCTTTAATCAGTACAGCAGTTTTCAGCTGTGCTAACATAATTGCAAAAGGGGTTTTGATGAGCTAACACAACGTGCCATTGGAACACAGGAGAGATGGTTGCTGATAATGGGCCTATGTAGATATTCCATAAAAAATCTGCCGTTTCCGGTTACAATAGTCATTTACAACATTAACAATGTCTACATTGTATTTCTGATAAATTTGATGTTATTGTAATGGACAAAATCTTCCAAAAACAAGGACATTTCTAATTGACCCCAATCTTTTGAATGGAAGTGTACATAAGTATTCAGACCCTTTGCTATGAAACTCGAAATTGAGTTTAGGTTTATCCCGTTTCCATTGATCAGCCTTGAGATCCACCTGTGGTAAATTCAATTGATTGGGCATGATTTGGAAAGGCACACACCAGTCTATAAGGTAGTTGACAATGCATGTCAGAGCAAAAGCCAAGCCATGAGGTCGAAGGAATTGTCCGTTGAGCTCTGAGACAGGATTGTGTCTCAAGGCACAGATCTGGGGAAGGGTACCAAAACAGTTCTGCAGCATTGAAGGTCCCTAAGAATACAGTGGCCTCCATCATTCGTAAATGGAAGAAGTTTGGAACCACCAAGACTTTTTGTAGAGCTGGCCACCCGGCCGAACTGAGCAACCAGGGGAGAAGGGCCTTGGTCAGGGAGGTGAACAAGAACCCAATGGTCACTCTGACAGAGCTCCAGAGTTGCTCTGTGGAGATGGAAGAACCTCACAGAAATGGAAAGGGGGATACCTAGTCAGTTGTACAACTGAATGCCTTCAACTGAAATAGGACAACCATCTCTGCAGCACTCTACCAATCAGGCTTTTATGGTAGAGTGGCCAGATGAAAGCCACTCCTCAGTAAAATGCATATAATAGCCCGCTTGGATTTTGCCAAAAGGCACCTAAAGGACTCTCAGACCATGAGAAACAATATTATCTGGTCTGATGAAACCAAGATTGAACTCTTTGGGCTGAATGCCAAGCATCATGTCTGGAGGAAACCAGGCATCATCCCTACGGTGAAGCATGGTGGTGGCAGCATCATGCTGTAGGGATGTTTTTTAGCAGCAGGGACTGGGAGACTAGTCTTCATCGAGGGAAAGATGAATGGAGCAAAGGACAGAGATCCTTGATGAAAACCTACTCCAGAGCGTCTGGAACTCAGACTGGGGCGAAGGTTCACCTTCCAACAGGACAATGACCCTAAGTACGCAGCCAAGACAGAGCAGTAGTGGCTTCGGGACGAGTCGGGACATTCTACTTGAGTGGCCCAGCCAAAGCCCGGACCCGATCGAACATCTCTGGAGACCTGACAATAGCTGTGCAGTGACTCTCCCCATTCAACCTGACAGAGTTTGAGAAGATCTGCAGAGAAGAATGTGAGAAACTCCCCAAATACAGGTGTACCAAGCTTGGAGCATCATACCCAAAAAGACTCAAGGTTGTAATCGTTGCCAAAGGTGCTTCAGCAAAGTACTGAGTAAAGGATCTGAATATTTATGTAAATGTATTTTCATTTTATATTTATTGCAAAAATGTCTAAACATTTTTTTTAGCTTTTAATTATGGGGTATTGTGTGTAGATTGAGGGGGGGAAGGGGGTATGCAATCCATTTTTTGAATAAAGCTGTAATGTAACAAAATGTGGAAAAAGTCAAGGGGTCTGAATAATTTCCAAATGCACTGTATAGTGAGTGTGCGTAGGGTTAGTACAAGATAAGGTCATTTGTGCAGATAGTTCGGGTACCATTAATTTACTTTTTTAGCAGTCTAATGCATCGGGGGTAGAAGCTGTCTCAGCCTGTTTGTCCCAGAGCTGACGCTCCGGTACCGTTTGCCAGATGGTAGCAGAGTGAATAGTCTATGATTTGGCTGGCAGAAGTTTTTGGCAATTTTTGGGGCCTTTCTCTGGGATGTCCGCAGCACTCTCTAGCGCTTTGGTCGAGGGTGGTGCATTTGCCATACCAAGTGGTGATGCAGCCAGTCAAGATGCTCTCTCGATGGTGCAGCAGTAGAACTTTTTGAGATCTGAGGGCCCATGCCAAATCTTTGCAGCTTCCTGAGTGGGAAGAGGTGCTGCCATGCCCTCTTCACGATTGTGTGGGTGTGTGTGGACCATGGCGGCAGCGTAGCCTAGTGGTTAGAGCGTTGGACTAGTAACCGAAAGGTTGCGAGTTCAAACCCCCGAGCTGACAAGGTACAAATCTGTCGTTCTGCCCCTGAACAGGCAGTTAACCCACTGTTCCCAGGCCGTCATTGAAAATAAGAATATGTTCTTAACTGACTTGCCTGGTTAAATAAAGGTAAAAAAAAAAAAAAAAAAATGGTAAGTCCTTAGTGATGTGGATGCCAAGGAACTTGAAGCTATTGAGCCGCTCCATTACAGCCCTCTCGATCCAATCCACTATAGTGAGTACAGGAGCGGACTAAGCACACACCCCAAAGGGGGCCCAAATGTTGAGGTTCAGTGTGGCTGAGGTGTTGTTGCCTACTCTCATCACCTGGGGCCGGCCCATCAGGAAGTCCAGGATCCAGTTGCAGAGGGAGGGGTTCAGTCCCAGGGTCTCTAGCTTGGTGATGAGCTTGGAGGGGACTATGATGTTGAATGCTGAACTGTAGTCTATGAACAGCATTCTCACATAGTTATTTCCCCTCTTGTCCAGGTGGGAGGGGGCAGTGTGAAGTGCAATTGAGATTGCATCATCTGTGGATCTGTTGGGGTGGAATGCGAATTGGTGTGGGTCTAGGGTGTCATGGATGATGGTGTTGATGTGTCATGACCAGCCTTTCAAAGTACTTCATAATTAAAGATGTGAGTCCTACAGGGCTGGGTAGTCATTTAGGCAGGTTACCTTGGTGCTCTTGGGAACAGAGACAATGGTGATGACCTTGAAACATGTTAGGATTACAGACTGGGACAAGGAGAGTTTGAAAATATATTTTACACTTGCCAGCTGGTCTGCACATGCAGGTATTCAAATCAAATGTATTTATGTAGCCCTTCGTACATCAGCTGATATCTCAAAGTGCTGTACAGAAACCCAGCCTAAAACCCCAAACAGCAAGCAATGCAGGTGTAGAAGCACGGTGGCTAGGAAAAACTCCCTAGAAAGGCCAAAACCTAGGAAGAAACCTAGAGAGGAACCAGGCTATGTGGGGTGGCCAGTCCTCTTCTGGCTGTGCCGGGTGGAGATTATAACAGAACATGGCCAAGATGTTCAAATGTTCAAAAATGACCAGCATGGTCGAATAATAATAAGGCAGAACAGTTGAAACTGGAGCAGCAGCACAGTCAGGTGGACTGGGGACAGCAAGGAGTCATCATGTCAGGTAGTCCTGGGGCATGGTCCTAGGGCTCAGGTCCTCCGAGAGAGAGAAAGAAAGAGAGAATTAGAGAGAGCATATGTGGGGTGGCCAGTCCTCTTCTGGCTGTGCCGGGTGGAGATTATAACAGAACACGGCCAATATGTTCAAATGTTCATAAATGACCAGCATGGTCGAATAATAGTAAGGCAGAACAGTTGAAACTGGAGCAGCAGCATGGCCAGGTGGACTGGGGACAGCAAGGAGTCATCATGTCAGGTAGTCATGGGGCATGGTCCTAGGGCTCAGGTCAGTTGAAACTGGAGCAGCAGCATGGCCAGGTGGACTGGGGACAGCAAGGAGTCATCATGTCAGGTAGTCCTGGGGCATGGTCCTAGGGCTCAGGTTCTCCGAGAGAGAGAAAGAAAGAAGGAGAGAATTAGAGAACGCACACTTAGATTCACACAGGACACCGAATAGGACAGGAGAAGTACTCCAGATGTAACAAACTGACCCTAGCCCCCCGACACAAACTACTGCAGCATAAATACTGGAGGCTGAGACAGGAGGGGTCAGGAAACACTGTGGCCTCGTCCGAGGACACTCCCGGACAGGGCCAAACAGGAAGGATATAACCCCACCTACTTTGCCAAAGCACAGCCCCCACACCACTAGAGGGATATCTTCAACCACCAACTTACCATCCTGAGACAAGGCTGAGTATAGCCCACAAAGATCTCTGCCACGGCACAACCCAAGGGGGGGGGGTGCCAACCCAGACAGGATGACCACAACAGTGAATCAACCCACTCAGGTGACGCACCCCCTCCAGGGACGGCATGAGAGAGCCCCAGTAAGCCAGTGACTCAGCCCCTGTAATAGGGTTAGAGGCAGAGAATCCCAATGGAAAGAGGAGAACCGGCCAGGCAGAGACAGCAAGGGCGGTTCGTTGCTCCAGAGCCTTTCCGTTCACCTTCCCACTCCTGGGCCAGACTACACTCAATCATATGACCCACTGAAGAGATGAGTCTTCAGTAAAGACTTAAAGGTTGAGACCGAGTTTGCGTCTCTGACATGGGTAGGCAGACCGTTCCATAAAAAATGGAGCTCTATAGGAGAAAGCCCTGCCTCCAGCTGTTTGCTTAGAAATTCTAGGGACAATTAGGAGGCCTGCGTCTTGTGACCATAGCGTACGTGTAGGTATGTACGGCAGGACCAAATCAGAGAAATAGGTAGGAGCAAGCCCATGTAATGCTTTGTAGGTTAGCAGTAAAACCTTGAAATCAGCCCTTGCTTTGACAGGAAGCCAGTGTAGAGAGGCTAGCACTGGAGTAATATGATCAAATTTTTTGGTTCTAGTCAGGATTCTAGCAGCCGTATTTAGCACTAACTGAAGTTTATTTAGTGCTTTATCCGGGTAGCCGGAAAGTAGAGCATTGCAGTAGTCTAACCAAGAAGTGACCAAAGCATGGATGAATTTTTCTGAATAATTTTTGGACAGAAAGTTTCTGATTTTTGCAATATTACGTAGATGGAAAAAAGCTGTCCTCGAAATGGTCTTGATATGTTCTTCAAACGAGAGATCAGGGTCCAGAGTAACGCCAAGGTCCTTCACAGTTTTATTTGAGACGACTGTACAACCATTAAGATTAATTGTCAGATTCAACAGAAGATCTCTTTGTTTCTTGGGACCTAGAACAAGCATCTCTGTTTTGTCTGAGTTTAATAGTAGAAAGTTTGCAGCCATCCACTTCCTTATGTCTGAAACACATGCTTCTAGCGAGGGCAATTTTGGGGCTTCACCATGTTTCATTGAAATGTACAGTTGTGTGTCATCCGCATAGCAGTGAAAGTTAACATTTATGTTTTCGAATAACATCCCCAAGAGGTAAAATATATAGTGAAAACAATAGTGGTCCTAAAACGGAACCTTGAGGAACACCGAAATTTACAGTTGATTTGTCAGAGGACAAACCATTCACAGAGACAAACTGATATCTTTCCGACAGATAAGATCTAAACCAGGCCAGAACATGTCCGTGTAGACCAATTTGGGTTTCCAATCTCTCCAAAAGAATGTGGTGATCGATGGTATCAAAAGCAGCACTAAGGTCTAGGAGCACGAGGACAGATGCAGAGCCTCGGTCCGATGCCATTAAAATGTCATTTACCACCGTCACAAGTGCTGTCTCAGTGCTATGATGGGGTCTAAAACCAGACTGAAGCATTTCGTATACATTGTTTGTCTTCAGGAAGGCAGTGAGTTGCTGCGCAACAGCCTTCTCTTAAATTTTTGAGAGGAATGGAAGATTCGATATAGGCCGATAGTTTTTTATATTTTCTGGGTCAAGGTTTGGCTTTTTCAAGAGAGGCTTTATTACTGCCACTTTTAGTGAGTTTGGTACACATCCGGTGGATAGAGAGCCATTTATTATGTTCAACATAGGAGGGCCAAGCACAGGAAGCAGCTCTTTCAGTAATTTAGTTGGAATAGGGTCCAGTATGCAGCTTTAAGGTTTAGAGGCCATGATTATTTTCATCATTGTGTCAAGAGATATAGTACTAAAACACTTGAGCATCCACTTTGTGATTGTTAACCTGTTTAAACGGTTGCTCACATCGGCCACGGAGAGCAAGATCACAGTCATCCGGAAACACAAGCATAAAAGGCATTTAGCTTTTTTGGGAGTTCTGCATTGCTGGGCAACTCATGGCTGGGTTTCCCTGTGTAATCTGTTATCGTCTGCAACCCCTGCCAAATAAAACAATAGTAGGAGCCAGTGTAATAGGATTCCTCCTGTATTGTCCTTTTCCATGTTTGATGTCTCGTCGGACGTCGTAGTGGGCTTTCTTGTATGTCCGTTACCCGTTCCTTGTAAGAGGTATCTCTAGCCCAGTAGGGATACTGCCTGTAATCCGTGGTTTGGATACATTCTGAAGGCCACTGTTGGGAATGCATAGAATTTCATATAGAACTAAATTCTAGGATCTTTGTGTCTAAATACCCCTTCTACTGTAAATCCTTCCCAGGTTGTCCGAGAGGAACTGCATTGAAATCGTTGCCAAGCTGGTTGAAGAGAAGAAGTTGGATGTGGTACACACACTTGATGGCAAAGAGTACATAACCCCATCCCAAATCAGTAGAGAGATACGGGATGAGCTCTACGTCCATGGAGGTTAGTTGGCTAGGCAATCATCTTCTGATTCCAATACCTTTGTCATAAAGGAAAAAAGTGTTGCACTCATTCATCTCAGATCATGGTTGCGTAGATGTTCAAGGTTTAACATACACCTACATTTATTGACATGGACAAAAGGTTATGTAAAAGACCATCCTCTGTAGTTCAGTTAGTTGGTAGAGCTTGGTGCTTGCCATGCCGGGGTAGTAGTTTAATTTCACAGGACAACCCTTATGTAAAATATACGCATGCATGACTAAGTCGCTTTGGATAAAAGCGTCTGTTAAATGGCCTACATGGCTCCCGAGTGGCGCAGCAGTTTAAGGCACTACATCTCAGTGCTAGAGGCGTCACTACAGACACCCTGATTCGATTCCAGCCTGTATCACAACCGGCTGTAATTGGGAGCCCCACAGGGCGGCGCACAATTGGCCCAGCATCGTCTGGGTTTGGCCGGTGTAGGCCGTCATTGTGAATAAGAATTTGTTCTTAACTGACTTGCCTAGTTTAAATTTAATATATATATATATATATAATATATATATATATTATATATATATAATATATATATATATATATATATACACACACACAGTTGAAGTCAGAAGTTTACATACACCTTAGCCAAATACATTTAAACTCAGTTTTTCACAATTCCTGACATTTAATCCTATTAACAATTCCCTGTATTAGGTCAGGTAGGATCACCATATTATTTTATGAATGTGAAATGTCAGAATTATGGTAGAGAGTATTATATATTTCAGCTTTTATTTCTTTCATCACATTCTCAGTGGGTCAGAAGTTTACATACACTCAATTAATATTTGGTAGCATTGCCTTTTAAAATGTTTAACTTGGGTCAAACATTTCGGGTAGCCTTCCACAAGCTTCCCACAATAAGTTGGGTGAATTTTGACCCATTCCTCCTGACAGAGCTGGTGTAACTGAGTCAGGTTTGTAGACCTCCTTGCTCGCACATGCTTTTTGAGTTCTGCCCACAAATTGTCTATAGGATTGAGGTCAGGGCTTTGTGATGGCCACTCCAATACCTTTGTATGCTTGTGGTCCTTGTCGATTTGGAAGACCCATTTGCGACCAAGCTTTGTGATGCCATCTAGTTTGTGAAGTGCACCAGTCCCTCCTGCAGCAAAGCACCACCACACCATGATGCTGCCACCCCGTGCATCACGGTTGGGATGGTGTTCTTCGACTTGCAAGCCTCCCCCTTTTTCCTCCAAACATAACGATGGTCATTATGGCCAAACAGTTCTATTTTTGTTTCATCATACCAGAGGACATTTCTCCAAAAAGTTTGATCTTTGTCCCCATGTGCAGTTGCAAACCGTAGTCTAGCTTTTTTATGGTGGCTTTGGAGTAGTGGCTTCTTCCTTGCTGAGTGGCCTTTCAGGTTATGTCGATATAGGACTCGTTTTACTGTGGATATTGATTCCTTTGTACTTGTTTCCTCCAGCATCTTCACAAGGTCCTTTGCTGTTGTTCTGAGATTGTTTTACACTTTTCGCACCAAAGTACGTTCATCTCTAGGAGACAGAACAGAACGCATCTCCTTCCTGAGCGGTATGACGGCTGCGTGGTCCCATGGTGTTTATACTTTCGTACAATTGTTACCTTTAGGCATTTGGAAATTGCTCCCAAGGATGAACCAGACTTGTGGAGATCTACTAATGTTTTTCTGAGGTCTTGGCTGATTTCTTTTGATTTTCCAATGATGTCAAGCAAAGAGGCACTGAGTTTGAAGGTAGGCCTTGAAATACGTCCACAGGTACACCTCCAATTGACTCAAATTATGTCAATTTGAGTATCAGAAGCTTCTAAAGCCATGACATAATTTTCTGGATTTTTCCAAGCTGTTTAAAGGCACAGTCAACTTAATGTATGTAGACTTCTGACCCACTGGAATTGTAATACAGTGAATTGTAAGTGAAATAATATGTCTCTGTACAATTGTTGGAAAAATTACTTGTCATGCACAAAGTTGATGTCTTAACCGACTTGCCAAAACTATAGTTTGTTGTCAAGAAATTTGTGGAGTGGTTGAAAAACAAGTTTTAATGACTCCAACCTAAGTGTATGTAAACTTCCAACTTCAACTGTATATATAATACTATTATGGTGACATAGATTTAAGAAATCTTGTTTCTGCTTTCCAAAGGTCGGGTCAACATTGTGGACCTACAGAAGGTGTGTGTCACTCTGCAGTACTACTAATTCCTCTTCCTAGTTTGTAGCACTGTAGTTAAGTGTTTCTGACAACAATGTTTTTTAAATTATTGTTTACAGGATATCAACGTTGATTGGGTTCATGTTGAGGCCAGAGCAAATGACATTGCAAGATCTGATAAAAGCGTTCAACTGGTGCTGGGGCAGCTTATCGATGAGTGAGTAGGACGTTTCACACAACACATTTTTTCATTGTAGTACTGTCAGCTACTGGACTATTAGATTTGTTCTGAATTCCCACTGTCTTCTAGAAACTACCTGAATCGAGTTTCTGAGGAGGTGAATGATAAACTACAAGAGGCAGGCTTTGTGAACATCCCAGAACTATGTAAAAACTATGACCTTCCAGGGGACTTCCTGACTGAGGTGAGGCAAGGGGGGAAAAAACTCTAAACGTGGTCCTTGGGATGCCCCAACTCTGACGTCACCCCATTTAACTTGAAATTCAAAATGCTTAAGGTAAGGGTTAGTGTTTAGGGTAGGGACGTCCCAAGGATACCGGATAGCACTAACCGTGAGTCTAGAGCCACCTCTGTCTCCTTGTCAATACCATCACCTCTTCTATATTTGAGGTGATGCTTATAGAAAATATCTGTTTTTTTAATCATGTTTATACTTTGATGTCAATCGTCTTTTGAAAGTTAAGTATCTGTGTGCTTTGTCGGTAGCTTGAGTTTCAGCTTGAGGTGCATGTATGGACCTGTACACACAGTTATCTGAAATGTTAACCACTTTGTCTGATTGTGTGCTATGCTGTGTCTCGTAGGAGCTGTCGAAGCGCCTTGGGAAAGTAATCCAAGGCCAGATGGATGAGTACAACAGGGGAGTCTTATTTACCCCTGCATTTGTCTCTCGCCATGCAGCTCGCATCCGTGGGCTTTTCAGTGCGGTGACTCGGTATGTTCCATATCTGTCTTGCTTTTTTAACCAACACGATCTTTGTTTTTTCCCCCGCCCTGCTCCTAATACTTAATTCCTTTTGAGTTCCTTTTGTAGGCCAACACCAGTTGGTAATGTGATTGGCGTCTATGGTTTTCAGGAACATCTTCTCTACTGTAAGTAGCTGTTCCTTCTGTTGTTTTAAAATTCAGACCTAGCTGAATTGTCAGTACTGTACTGTGTTTTCGGAGTATAATAATTTGATCTGTGTGTTCTGTACAAACAATGTTTTGAGTACGCCTAATAAATCAAATGCAGTTGTATGTCATGCTATTGATCAGCTAACTTTTGGTTCTCAGCTGTTTTGGAGGAGCTGGTGAATACTGGCCGTCTGAAAGGCACTGTGGTGGGGGGCCGGCAGGACAAAGCTGTCTATATCCCTGACATCTACTCCAAAACACAGAATGCCTGGGTGGACTCCTTCCTCAAGCAGAATGGCTATTTAGGTACTCCCACCTTTGATTATTTAGGGGATATCCTAAGCTTATTGGTTGCAATATTTCTTTTTCATAATTTCCATACTGGAAATCTGCCTAAAACCTGATTTTGTACCCTCATATGTCCTCTGTTCCCTCCACACAGAGTTTGATTCTTTGATCAGACTTGGCATCCCTGACCCAGTGAGCTACATCAAGAAACGTTTCAAGTCCAGCAAGCTGCTGTTTCTCAGGGCAGCCTGTGTAGGCCAGGCCCTGGTAGACCAGGTGGAGGCTTCTGTGGAGGAGGCTGTCAACTCTGCCACATGGGCCGATGTGCAGGTCCATGCCAACCTGCTTTATCAATCGTTCTCTGCCAAATCACAAATTATTTACAGCATAATTTGTTGATTTTGCTCAGTAACTAACTTGTCACATTTAAAATATACAGTGCCTTCGGAAAGTATTCAGACCCCTTGACTTTTTCCACGTTGTTACGTTACATCCTTATTCTAAAATGTATTAAATCGTTTTTTTCCTCATCAATCTACACACACTACCCCATAATGACAAAGCAAAAATATTTTTGCCAATTTATATAAATAAATACAACTGAAATATGTTGAAGGAATTGTCAGTAGAGCTCCGAGACAGGATTGTGTCGAGACACAGATCTGGGGAAGGGTACCTAAACATTTCTGCAGCGTTGAAGGTCCCAAAGAACACAGTGGCCTCCGTCATTCTTAAGTTTGGAACCACCAGACTTCCGAGAGCTGGCCGCCCGGCCAAACTGAACAATCGGGGGAGAAGGGCCTTGGTCAGGCAGGTGACCAAGAACCCGATGGTCACTCTGAAAGAGCTCCAGAGTTCCTCTGTGGAGATGAGAGAACATTCCAGAAGGACAACTATCTCTGCAGCACTCCACCAATCAGGCCTTTATGGTAGGGTGGCCAGATGGAAGCCACTGCTCAGTAAAAGGCACATAACAGCCTGCTTGGAGTTTGACAAAAAGCACCTAAAGGACTCTCAGACCATGAGAAACAAAATACTCTGGTCTTATGAACCCAAGATTGAACTCTTTGGCCTGAATGCCAAGCGTCACGTCTGGAGGAAACCAGGAACCATCCCTACGGTGAATCATGGTGGTGACAGCATCATGCTGTGGGGGCGTTTTTCAGCGGCAGAGACTGGGAGACTAGTCTTGATCGAGGGAAAGATGAACAGAGCAAAGTACAGAGAGATCCTTGATGAAAACCTGCTCCAGAGCGACTGGGGCGAAGGTTCACCTTCCAACAGGATGACCGTCAGCACACAGCCAAGATAACGCAGGAGTGGCTTCGGGTCAAGTCTCTGAATGTCCTCGAGTTGCCCAGACAGAGTCCGGACTTGAACCCGATCGATCAAACATTTCAGGAGAGACCTGAAAAAAGCTGTGCAGCGACACTACCCATCCAAACTAACAGAGCTTGAGAGGATCTGCAGAGAATGGGAGAATCTCCCAAAATACAGGTGTGCCAAGCTTGTAGCATCATACCCAAGAAGACTCGAGGCTGTAATCCCTGCCAAAATTGCTTCAACAAAGTACTGAGTAAAGGGTCTGAATACTTATGTGAATGTGATATTTCTGTTTTCAGTTTTTTTTTATTATTCTAAAAACCCTGTTTTTGCTTTGTGATTGTGGGGTAATACATTTTAGAATATGGCTGTAACGTAAAACAAATTGTGGAAAAAGTCAAGGGGTCTGAATACTTTCTGAATGCACTGTATATAAAATAATCTAATTTTCTTGAGTTACTTACAGTGTCACATGTGCTCCCCCTGCTTTTGACATGTAGCCCATTCTGCCCAGCTGTCTGTCCATGGAGGACGTTGGCATCATAATCAACGAGGCCATGAGAACGACCAACGTGCTGTCGACTGCCAGGGTCCTGGGAGACACCGTGGTGGTCAGTGAGAAGTTCATCAGCAACTGTCTCTGTCTCTTTGAGGAAACCATGCAGCATAAAGCTCAGAAGGTATTTCACACCTGTCATGAAGTTACCTGATGGGCAGATTGTCATTGTCTTTTGAGATGGAGATACACTAATTGTACAAAACATTAAGAACACCTGCTTTTTCAATGAGACTGAGCAGGTGAATCCATGTGAAAGTTTTTGTACCTAGCATATATACCTTATATATGTCACCTGTTAAATCCAGTTCAATCAGTGTAGATGAAGGGGAGGAGACAGGATAAAGAAGGATTTTTAAGCCTTGAGACATGGATTGTGTGTGTGTGTGTCATTCAGAGGGTGAATGGGCAAGACAAAATATTGAATTGCCTTTGAACAGGGTATTATAGTATGTGCCAGGCGCACCGGTTTGTTTCAAGACCTGCGACACTTCTGTGTTTTTCACGCTTAACAGTTACCTGTGTGTATCAAGAATGGTCCACCACCCAAAGGACATCCAACTTGACCCAATTGTGGGAAGCAATGGGGTCAACATGGGCCAGCATCCCTGTGGAATGCTTTCGACACCTTATGGAGTCCATGCCCTAACGATTTGAGGCTGTTCTGATGGTAAAAGGGGGTGGAGGTGCAACTCAATATTAGGAAGGTGTTCTTAATGTGTTGTACGTTCCGTGTATAGCTGTGTCTTTGAACTATTCCCTTCTGGGTGCAGGTATAGGGCACCACGTTAGGGCTGGGCGATGTGGGCAAAATATTATATCACAATATTATTTTTAAATTGGACGGTTTGACGGTATTTTTAGTTTTTGAATACTTAAAGTTTTACATTTGCTTTGAGTAGTGATAGATCCTAGGGTGGCAACACATACATTCTAAGTGATTTAATTGATTCTCTCCATTCTGACAGTTTTATACTGTTCAATTCAACTTCAACCAAAACAAATTTCAGCACTTTTATAATTTCTGCATTTCCTTTACTCATTTGCAGTGGTGGAAAAAGTACCCAATTGTCATAAAGATATGTTAATAGAAAATTACTCAAGTTCAAGTCACCTAGTAAAATACTACATGAGTAAAAGTCTAAAAGTATTTGTTTTTAAATATACTTAAGTATCAAAGTACATGTAATTGATCAAACGTACTTAAGTATCAAAAGTATAAATAATTTCAAATTCCTTATATTAAGCAAACCAAATGTCTCCCTTTTCTTGTTTAAAAAAAAAGATTATGGATAGCCACGGGGCACACTCCAACACTCAGACATCATTTACAAACAACACATTTGTGTTTAGTGAGTCCTCCAGATCAGATGTAGTAGATGACTAGGGATGTTCTCTGGACAAGTGTGTGAATTGGACCATTTTTCTGTTCTGCTAAGCATTCAAAAAGTACTTTTAGGTGTCAGGGAAAATATATGGAGTAAAAAGTACAGTATTTTCTTTAGGAATATAGTGAAGTTAAAGTTGTCAAAAATATTAAAGTAAAGCACAGAAACCCCCGAAAATGACTTAAGTTGTACTTTAAAGTATTTTTACTTACCACTGCTCAATTGAGAGAATTTCCACACGTAGGGCTGCACGATATTGTCAAGTAATCTAGGACTTATTTTTAACCTAATGTTGCAATTGCTATTTGACTTGCGAATTAGAGAAACTGTTGGAATCATGGAAATAGAATGATGATTCTAATTCTATAGTGATAATATAATAGTGGGCACTTTGAATACAGTGTTTGAGATGACAACGAATTAAAATGCCAGGGATGAGTTATTATATAGGAACTAAAGTGTTGATAAGTGTTTCCTAGGGGACCTATAAGCTTTGGCTACATCGCATGTTTTTTCTTAGCTACTTCATGTAGCTAAAATATTCTTGCTTTGCATATTCCTCTTTGATTTAGAAGATACTGTTTCACAAACAACATGCTGATTTAGGTCTACACCATTACTGGTATTATCAGGCTGTAAAGCTAATTACGCTTGCTCTTACTCAGTACATTTATTAGCTAGCTATTAGCATTAGCGGCTAACAATTAGCGTCTCACAAGATTTAGGGCAACTTGCTAAGAAAAGACAAACTAGCTGTTTGCTGATTTAAGAAACACAAACTAATAATGTCATTATAGAACGCAAGTGGATTTATATTAAGAAGCAGAGTGAAAACATCATTGTTGTCATGAACATTGTTGCATGTGCTGCATTGACCATGCAGACTGAAGCAAATGTCTCATGGTTGAGGAACATCAAATGCACTCCTTGAGTGACAGGGGACCTGGCTAGGACTGTGGAAAGTGGCAAGGAGAGAAAGAGTGGAGAGAGATGACTCAAGTAGCAAAGTAAACTATAGAAATTGATATTACACATGGCATCACATTTAACAAACCAAACATTCAAATACCGGTATAGAAGTTAAAGTAAAAACCCAAACCGGTCCCTGCATCTATACAGGTATATCATTACATATGGTATACCGCCAGGCCTACCCCACAGCATGAAAAACAACTAGACAATAATTTGTGCCAGGTGTGATATCCCTTCTAAATAGCTCGAGCTAATGTTCCTTTCGACCCAGTAAGGCCAGCAGGCTAGTCTTTTTATTGGTATATTACTCTCGTGAAAGTTTTGTCAATTTGGTTTTTATTTAAACACCACTTTAAAAGTGGACATGACACTGTAACAAAACTTCCCCATGGCGACAATAAAGTCAGCAAAGTGTCTCCTTTCCACTTCATCAATTCCATGCTGTTCTCTTTCAGGAAGCCAAGAACAACCCTGTTTTCCTGATAACTGAAGATGATCTCAAGCAAGGCGCTATGATGACAGAAAATACAGCCCCCTCCAAAAAGGAGAAGAGGGAGGCGGAGAGGAGGAAAAAGACTACAGGTAGTACAGGCCTCATTCTAATCCCTCTAGAAAATGTTTGTTAGGTTATCAACTAGACATGGGGCGGCAGGGTAGCCTAGTGGTTAGAGCGTTGGACTAGTAACCAGAAGGTTGCAAGTTCAAACCCCCGAGCTGACAAGGTACAAATCTGTCGTTCTGCCCCTGAACAGGCAGTTAACCCGCTGTTCCTAGGCCGTCATTGAAAATAAGAATTTGTTCTTAACTGACTTGCCTGGTTAAATGAAGGTAAAATAAAATAAATAAATAAACTCTTCTAAGCCCAGGTATTTTCTGCAGGGTAGTTGGAGAGATTTGACTCCTGGTCAATTCTCCGTTATTCATTAATTAACCTAACGTAGCAGGTGTAAAAAGAAAAACGGAGGTTAGGTTAAAAATACTGCATCCCTGAAAACCTGAAACATCTGCTTTCTGCAGACCCTGCAGAGAGTGTTAATTAGTTGTTTGACTCTGATATTATTTTTATTCCTAGAGGGCAGTGGCAGTAAAGGAGGTGGTGGAGGATGCAATGCCAGAGAGGTCAGGATACGCAAAACCAAGAAGAAGGGCAGGAGGGACGATGACAGTGACGAGGAGTTCGCAGTCATCCCACAAAGTAAGACTACAGTCATTATGTTGCCTGGGTTCCACAATGAATTCACTATGTAGCACTGCTCCCGTTTGGATCACATGCTGAAGTTGTGGGTGTGCACAATAAAACCCTATGTCAATTAATGTACAGTATTACATTGTTTGTTCAGTGAGGTAGTCCTCTATAATGAGATCTTAACAGTTGTGTTGGAGGAGATTGCTCTCCTGGGTGATTAAGCTTGTTAGTGTAAGACCAAGGTAATTGTAGTACACCCATTAAGGCCAATTATATTTTTCTTTCACTCTTTTGCAGATCGTAACAAACAGACTGAAGTCCCCTTCATGGCCCTGGAGGAGATCACTGCTGTCCTAGAAGAGAGAGTGTGTGACTGCCCCGAAGAAATCCTCTCTGAGTTGGCGGAGCATTTAGTAAGGTAGTGATTCCTGTCACACTCAAAGATCAGTCACAATCACTTTCAAGCACAATGTTTTAACCCCTTTACACAACACACAAAATAAATACTGTGCATCAATGCGCCAGTTTTAACATGCAAGAGTCTTGCTCTGCCTGCAGGCCTTTGACTAAGACCTACCAGGAGGTGGTTCGGACTGTGTTCATGTCTTCCACTAGCTCCACGACTGGGGTGACAAAGAAGAGAAGTGTGAAAGACTTCCAGGAGGAGCTCTCCAACCTGTACAACAACATCAGGCTCTTTGAGAAAGGGACCAAGCTCTTCTCTGGTAAACTGCTTTATTTAACTCCCAGGTAATCCTCATTGAATGAAAAACCTAGTAATGCAGCATAAACATCAACTGATCCATCATTATTTGAGTCCACAGATGAGACCCAGGTCCACATTGCCAAGTACGTCCTGAAGACAGTGTGCACGGACGTTACCAACATCCTGGTGAATTTCATGGCAGCTGAACTCATGATGTCAGCAGAGAATCCCAGCTCTATCACCAATGAGGTTAGCTATCCTCTCAGCTTGTCATTCCAAACCTTGTCATTCCTGTTGGTCGAGTACTTTAGTGAGGCTTCATCCATGTTCTACACATTCCCAAATGTCACAATGCATGTCAATATATCTCCCTTTAGGTCAGAGTGAAGATATTAGGAATGTTTCCAGTGGAAACCAAAGGGCCTCTTATGAAAGTGCATAACACTCTGAATGGAAAAGTAAGTTATGTTCATTCAGTTGATGGAGGTTTTACTACTTATCATTGCAGATGTTATAAAACAAAGCTAATTACTTTGAGATTGCTCTCATATATGTATCATATGCATGCAAAGCTTTTCTGACACTATTGATATTTTATTTTCAGACAATTGAAGATTTTTTAACCAATATAGAAACGGCAGTTGAGGTATGTGGATTCATGCTGAAGAAGGGAGACAAGAAAAGAGAAAGGTAAAGGGAGCAAATTTAAGTCCAAGCATTTACCTTGTCTATAATCATGGACCTGGGTCACTGTCTGAGGTGCTACACATTGTTGGCTGACTGGGCAGTGCATGTTGTTCTGGTTCCTATAGACAGGCCCTGTTCCTGCACCGCCAGGCTTTGATAGAGCAGCTGAAGGAGACTGAGGACCCAGCCCTGATTCTCCACCTGACCAGTGTGCTGCTATTCCAGTCCAGCACCCACTGCATGCTGCACGCCCCCGGACGCTGTGTCCCCCAGATCATAGGGACTCTGGTGGGCCACGTCTCTGAGGTACTGCTCCCTTTCTCCATGGTTCTCATTGATAATACATTACACTAAATTGCTAGTGTTATTATACCAGTAATAGTTAGAATGGTGTATATTTGCAGCCTTTTATGTTGTTGGGATGTTTTTGATTAGCTCTATGGGGGACCTATGGAGATCTGTTTCTGCAGCACTTACATTGTGACCTGTTTACAATTGACAGCATTTTTAAGATGACGTCATACTGATGCTTTTGGACGGGTGTGGTTATTCCAGGAGCAGCACAGGCTGCTGACGGGCTACCAGGGTCTGGTGGTTAAGAGGTTGATGAGCCAGAGCCAGGGGAAAAAGCAGGAGCAGCGGGAGGGAGAGAACCCAGAGGAGGGGGACGAGGCAGAGGCCATCCGGAAGGAGCTGGTCTCCCTAACCAGCGAGGTAAAGGATCTGGTCCTGTCTCAGAAGAAGACGTCTGGGACTGAAGAGTGAATGGGCTTGTGCCACATCGACTGCGTTGCAGTTGGAAACTGCCAGCTGACTGATCTGATCTACAAATCACCTAACTACTCATTATTATTTGTAGATCAGCCTGTTAGTACCGATTTACCCACAATCAATTGCGGATTTATTGCTC